>NW_024104327.1:969598-1304598 GCF_003945595.2 Pipra filicauda | reverse complement strand
ATCCCAGCCCTCCTTCATCAGTGGGGGTTGGAGGGTGAGAGAGCTGTGTGTGTCTGGCACACCACAGCTTTGCAAGGCTGTGCTTTTCCTAAAGAGAAGTTGAGTTCCGTAAGCTGTTCTCCAACTAATCTAATTTTTAATCTGCTCTAATGTGAAAGGGGAGCCCAAAAACTGGGTGTCAGCTGGAAGTCAGCTTCTCAAATCTTGTTACGGTTTCCCTGATTTTATTTTTTGATCTGTAAAAGATGCTTTGTCAGGCATTTTCGGGAAAATTCACGCTAGAAATGGTGAGCCAGATACCTTTCATTTACTCTTAAATATACTTTCAGAATAACTCTTCAACTACTGCTATTACTGTAGATTTACAATACTTCATGGAGGGTTGAAAACAGCCCAGCTTTTATCACATATAGCCTTATCTGGGATAAGTGTTAAAGCGTTGGATCCAGAAGTTGAATCCAGACTTCAAATCTTATTATGGAAAGCGTTTGCAAAAAAAAGAACCAAACCAAACCAAACCAACAACAAAAAAACCCAAACAAAAAAAAACCCCACAGAGGTTAAAAGTTTAAATGGAAGAAGACAAGATGAAGTTTCAGATGTGGGATCCAGCACTGCATATTAATAGATAAGATTGCGTATATGTACGTGAATCTGCATGACAGACAAAACTGCAGACGGAGTGTAGGACTGCAGGACTGCATCCTTATTTACTATTTCTCTCATTCCTCATCTGTTATTACTAAAGAGCTCAGGAACTCTCTTTGAATTATTAAAAGAGGGTGGATAGTTGCCGAATTTCTTTATTTTTTGCAAGTTTCACAATATTAGGTGTGTTTTGTCTGGTTTTTTTAAAACCTTGTCTTCTGGAAGGTGGTGAGCATATCACCTTCCATTTAAACCAAGGATTTGAAATTTACTAGTTCTTGCGCTTCTAGAATAAAATTATGAAATAGGTCTCAGATGTATGCATAAAGTTCAGACTGAAAACGAGCTGATTTCTTATCTTTTTAAAACATTTCATATTTTTAAGTTGGTCACACCCAAGTTTTTGAATGTTTGGCTTGAAATCCTGAAACTCTTTTTCCCTCTCTCTGTTAGTGTTTCAGTGCAGATGATTTTTAATCAGATGTTCATGTTTTGGATGTTAAAAATGAGGCTTTATCTGTGCATAAAAAAGAACTAGTTTGTTTTAAAGTTAAATCACTTTTGGGGGCAAAATACCATTTGAAACTGCAGATTTTTTTAAGATGTTTATCAGCCCCCAGTACAGGAAAAGACTTAAAAGATGGATATTGAGTTTGCTAAAGTAGGCATATTTTGCTAAGTCCTGATTATCCTATTGATTATTCCCCCCCAAAAGCAGCATGAATATGCAGGATGCATGAATATTTTCAGTAAGGTTAGAATTTCTTCAGGACATACACAAGAACTTTGCATGTCTTAAGAGCGACTAATTAATTTCAAATACAGAGGGAGCCTCTGGAGCTCTGAAAGTCTGCTGATTCACATCTGCCTATATTTTTTAAATGGATATATATATATGTATATATATTTATATCCAGAAGATACCAACAACTTGCTGCTGTGGTCTTTATGTCTGCAGACAGTGCTTTCCAGCTAAAAGTACCGCTGGATGTTTAAGTTGTGATAGACCATCGATGCCACGGGCTTAACAGCGTTGGGAGTGAGGTGAAGAGCTTTTGTCAGATAAGGTGTGCTCTGTGATGCACAGTTACTGTCCAGGAATAACAGGGATGATGCGGAGACACGGGCAAATGGATAATTTTGGATGATGTGATCTGACAGTGCAGATGTAGTGAGGATTGTAGAGGACACCAGCTGGGTACAAGGCGCAGAGTCAGGAGGATGGGGTTATATTCCCAGACCATCAGAGCTCTGTGCTAGACAATTCAGCTGCCCATTGAGACAGTGGAGTTGTCTGGGACAGTGTGGAATTTTTCTAGCTGCTGTTTGAAGAGCGCTCCGAGAGCTTCCTCGGGAAGGATTGCAGGATATCCGCTATTACAGGCGGCACGGCACAAAGAGGTGACCTGGCCGCGTCCGGTTTGGTTTTTTTACAACGGGGTCAAAGTGCACTTCTTTTTGGGGAGAATAAATTTAGAAATGTTGAAAACCCGAACGTTAAAAATTCAAAACCTCACTGCCCCAGCGGGCGCAGAGCTCGTAAAGTGGCGGCACCACGAGAGCCGACGTTGTGCCGGCGCACGGACTGGGACCTCTGTTTGCCACAGTGCTGATTTTTGAGTCATTCTGAGGTGTGTCTAATCACAAACATCATCTCTGCTGTATCCCCCGCCCCCCATCCATGTGGGTGAATGCTCACATCCCAGGTTAGGAAAGCCATAATAGTGACTGTGCACCCGAGCTCATCGGGAAGAACAGAGGCACCAGAGGCTTTCGCTGGGGCGGCTTAAACCAGCTGCAAACAACTTCCATCTCCTTTTCCAGTAGATGGATGAGATAGTTTGATTTTTCCTAGTAAACTTAAATAAATCTCTTTTAAAGAAAGCCTTTGTGTCCACGCCAGGGGCTGCCCAGCTTTCAGTGCTGTTTCTAAACCCTGCTACAAGTTTGTGTGTAGACAAGGCCCAGGAGAGTTATGGTGGAGCTATTAGGAGGGGGAAGTGATTTTTTCCTTAGACTGATTAAAATTCTTTGGGCTTTCTGTTTGTTTGTTTTTAAACACCTATTTAGCTTTTAATTAACATTTAAGAGAAAGGAAGCTGGTTAAATATTCAATACCTCCTCCCTTTCAATTAAGGTAGAGCAGCACACAAGGCATGATGAGGCCTCTGGGAAGTACGGAAAAACGGAGAAGAGCAGGCTCCTGATTATCATTTTCAGGGGGACTGGAAAGGTGAAACCCATCTGATTATTATTGCCATTAACAATAACAATGTTGAGACTATTTGTTTAACATCAGAAAGCGGTTTAAAAATGCCGTTATTCTGCAAAACCATATATACTGTGTTTTGCCTTTAAATACCTCCATGTTTCCAGTCCCATTCTTTACTTATTTCAGGAGTAAGGATGGAGGATTTTATAATAAGCCTTTTTGTCAGCTTAGTAGGGAGGCTGCAGATGCTGGAGAAGTTGTTCTTCATGCTACATGTCCTTATTTTCATTTTGATGCAGCTTTTTCTGTCTCAGCGAGTCAGCAGCCTCAAATCATATGGCCCTGAGAGCTCAAACGAGCCAGTGGGAAGGAGCTATGTTGTCACCATGCTCTAGTGTCTTCCCCTTTTTCTTCCTCCCCCTTGAAAAATCCAGTTACCTTCTGTCTGCGAGCCTGTTATCCCTCAAAATTGCACATAAAACTTTCAGAAAAGAATGCCTTGGTGGAAGAAATGGATTGGAAACCTACTGGTATTTATAATTCAATAAATATCCTTCCTAAACTTAAATTCCTCCCTTTTGATGGTAGTGTACCCTAATTTATTTAATAATATATTTATTTGGTTATCAATCCAGTTTAAAACACAATTATGTTAGCTAAAAAAAAAAAAAAAAAAAAAGACCCTTTTGCATTGTGGAAGCTCCTCGAACCACTGCCCAAAAAGTGATATATTTTTAAGCTTGCTATTTCTTTTACTGCAGTGAGACAACTCTAGAAAATACTTTGTTTTTATAAAAAAAAAAAAAATTAAAAAAATATTTTTTATCACTATGTTACATAAACAGGTTTTTAAAATGGAATTGTTGGCACCAGATACCAGTTGTGTAAATGTATGTGCCTGAATGAGTGGTTGCTTTTTGGCTTTTTTTTTAAGGAATGAAGAGAAAGCAAATGATAAAATGCATAGCTATTGGACAGGTTTCATATAGTAAGACTTCAAGGTTTACTGGATATAAGATTGCATCGATTTTTAAAAACAGAAATAAATGTTTTGCAGAAAGATTTCTGACTGCATATATAACAGGACTTTCCAATTCAACTTTAAAATTAGCCCACTGTGATGACACAATTATTTTTAAAGTAACTGTTGTCTGTTGTGAGGTGACCTATTCAGTGCTATGGATTTTTATTAAAAAAAACCAAACAAACAAAACAACAAAAAACCAAAATGTTTTCTCCATGATTCTCTCTTCCAAATACATAAACACATGAGTAGCTTTATATAAATGTCTCTTGTGATTACTTATCAGCAGAGTTAATGATGTGTATTTACTGGCTGGACTAAAACAAGAATTAATCCAATTACTTCAATAATTGGTTATTTACCAAATATTCTCTTAATTATCGAGAGTCCATTTCTATTTCAGCTGTAAATAACAGAAAATCTCCCATCAATTTCAGCTAAAGTGGTATTTTTTCTTTTAAAAACAGTTTTTCATAGCTTTTTGTTCAAAACCCAATTCATAGAAATCAGAGGAAAATTTCACAGTTCCAGAGGATAATGAAAATAACACCTTTTGTCAGAAGGTTCAATTTTTAAGTCATACTGTCATCCAGGTGAACTCAACAGCAGGTGAAGATTTTTTTTTTTTTTTTTTAAATTTAATTTGTAAAGGAAAAAAGCTGAAGGAAGTAGCATGCATGTGTCTGGAAATAGTCAAATTCTCTTATCTAGAAGATTCTGTGCTATAGTATGATCAAAAGTTAACTTGAGCAACCTAAGACTGAAGTCCCTGAGTTGGTTGACCTCAGAGCTGTACCTTTTAGATGCAAATACCACTAATGTCAATTTTATCTCAGCTGAATATAAATTATATCCAGTTACAACATGCCCGTGCCACGGAGCTCTGGGAGATGATAAAGCTGGAGAGCTGACGAAGGCAAAAAGGCAGGTGCAAAGAAAGGGATTTTGCCTGTGGATTTTGGAGCAGGGTCCTGCCCAGATGGACAGCGCAGACTTCCCGTGGCGAGGAGGAGAGATGAGGCTGTGGAGAAGGCTCTTCCCTTTCTCGGCTTGCTCCTGGTTGTTCTCTGATAAGAGCACCTTCAAGAGGGGTTAGAGGGAAAGCAAGGATCTGTTTGGCAAGAAGAGCCGTCCTGGATGCTGAGGAGATACTGTCTGCAAGAGCCTGTGCTGTAGGCAGATACTTCAGTAAACGAGAAGAAAGCATGAGTGTCCGAAATATTTGTGCTATACACACACAGATAATGTAGATAAAGCTCAATCTTACTCTTTCTTTGTGTTTTCTCCCCCCCCCTTTTTTTTTCTCCAGATTCTCTGAAGCGGCTGCATAGTAAGGACAACACTGACAAAAAAAAAAAAAAGGCACTATCAGTAAATCAATAACTTCTTTTCTTTCTTTGTTTTTTTTAAGGAGAACACACACAAGAAACCAATTCACCTCATTCGCTGAAGAAGGATGTGGAAAACATGGGGAAAGGTAAAATAAATAAGGACCTCTTACATTATAAAACTGCTCTTTGTTTTAATAGAATATGAGGGTAATAGGGAGCACTTTTGTTCTGCACCATATTTTAAGCTTGTCAAGTAACATATGAATAATATATGGACCTTTGGGTGGATATAATTGAGATTAATGCATATATATCAATCAATACATGACACTGTAATATAATACTTTAAAATAATATATTACATTGATTTATATTCATGGCTTTCTGCACAAAATCTATTGTAGGTCTATGCAACGCTTTTTTTTTTTTCCTAATAAGCGCTAAAATATTTTGTCTTATAGTAATGAATTGCCCTGCAACTGTTCCTTCAAGAATTATTTACACAGACTATCACACCCACTTTTCTCTTCTCTTTGTTAGAGGAGCTCCAGAAGGTTTTGTTTGAGCAGATCGACTTACGAAGGAGACTGGAACAGGAATTCCAGGTGTTGAAAGGAAACGCGTCTTTCCCAGTCTTCAGTAAGACACATCTCTGTGGTTTTGGTGTCGTGTGTGCGTGGTTGGTTGTTGCCAGGTTGATAAAATGGGAGAGTTATGTTCTCAGTTGTGTTGCCAGGATCTTTGGCTTAGTTCTGCTGAGGCAGGTTGGACAGGGCTCAGAGCAACCTGGTCTGGTGGAAAGTGTCCCTGCCCATGGCAGGGGGTTGGAATTAGATGGTCTTTAAGGTCCCTTCCAGCACAAACCACTCCATGATTCTACAGTGGCACTTCTGGTGTGGTTTTGCAGGCTGCCCAGGCAGATCTTATGTAGGGAAGAGCTGGATGTCTGTTCTGGTGTGTATTTTACTGGGTTTGGTAACACTGAATACAGGAAGGAGAAACGCTTCTGGAGCCTCTCGGGGTACAGTGATACTGGTCTTAACCAGCCTCTTAGGGGCTTTTGAAGACAGGGTGCTTCATAGCCATTTTCAGGTGGTTGTTGCTGATGCTGGAGAATTCATTTGGCCTGTGTTTAAGCATGAGAGATGCCTGTTTAGATTGTTCCCCCTGAGATGGGCTATTGGAGATGGCCCTTGCACCGCAGCTGATGAGCGCAGTGCTGCTATCCCGGGGTGACAGAATGCACTGAGCACGTGTTAAATGAAACCAAATGGACACCTAGCAGGGTTCATGTGTTTAAAGTTTAAAGAAACTATGTTTTTCCCCTTCCTATAGCATCAGATAGGCAAGTTTAGGGAAGCAAGGAAGTGCAAAGACTCTGGGAATGACTCTGTCTTCAGCCCAAATATTGAAATATGTAGACAGCTCCATAAATAAAGAGTCGCCTGACGTGATACAGATAATAATGAAAGGAGTATAACCTCATCCTTCAGAATAAATCCAGTCATTACTTGGGTTTGGGAGTGAGGTAATTTTCAAATAATTTGTGTAGATCAAAACACTGCCGTGTGGTATTGGCGAAGTGGCACCTTGGAGTTTTGCCATTCAGGTCTCTTATTTATCCTTTTGTTCTTCTACAGTAAAATTAATGCTCTGTCATTGCCCATGTAAATAAACACTGCAATTAAACCACATGAAATACAATTCAAATAAAAGAAAAGAACACGTACGGCCGACCAAGGAAGTGGTGACTGCTGTATGCCGGCTTGAAAAATATGTGGTTTCAACGTACCACAAAGTAGTGGTCAATTTTCTTCAGGATTAAAATAGAAAACAGATAATGTGCTATAAACAATACCTACAAGTGACCGTAAAACCTATTTACAGATTTAGATTTACCAAAAAAACCTGCCCCTCCTCCACATATAATAGAACAAGAAAAACGGTCTTTGTAAAGCAAATTAGTGTGAATCCATGATAAGGGTGGTTTGCCCTCTACAGCAGTATGTGTTCTAGCAAAAGAGAGGGGTTCTGTTCCAGGCTCTTGATGCTGAACAGGGCTGTTGCTTTAGGTCAAGTATTAAAAACTACTTTGCCAGGTTTCCCAAATTAGGAACTGCCTCTGGTGGTCTTGGGTAAGGAGGAGCCAGGGAGAGAAGTGTTTGGAGATCCAGCTAAATGAAAGTTGAGGTAAAATTAAAATTGTATTGATGGATTTATCATGGCTTGGAAATACCTGAGGCTGCAGGAGGGAGCGAAGAGCCAGGCAGGTTGCAGGTTTTTATATCCCAGTCCGGCTCCGTGCAGCACCAGGTGAGCAGTCATGGAGACTGGAATTCTGTCCCATCCCTAAAGCTGCCAGGCACAGGAACACACTGCCAGGGTAATTCTCACTCCGATGGTTGGTGGTGGATCTCCCTGTGCTTTGAACTGTTCAGATGCATAAGAAGCCTTTGAATTTCAAGTCTTCTTGGTGTTTTTTTAAATAGCGGAAAGCTCATCCCTGTTTCAGCAGGGAGGCAACACATGAGATGTGAAAGGTACTACTATGTCTCTCTAGAAAGTGCTTCTGTCGAGTTACCTGGAGTTAACTCCAAAGTCACCTTTTGTTGGGTCTTGCACTTGGAACAGAGCACATTCAGGGTATTACATGCTAATAGTCATAAACCACTATCCACAACAGGGCTGTGCATTCTTGTGTGTAAGTGGTGTTTGGTTTCAGAGTTCTCCTCATGGAAATCACTCTTAAATGAGAACTGAGCTCATTTGCAAGCTCTTGTAGCAGTGCTATGCTCCAAGCTTCTCTGTGGCTTCTTGTACCTGCTTGAAACGTGGACTGTGGTGTTTTATAAAACAGCAGACCTTGTCTTCTGCTGCTTGCACCTGTATGTTTCATATTGCTGTTGTACTTGAAAGCCGCAGGTGAGGTTTTCCCGTAAGATCTCTCAAAGCAGAGATCACCTGAAGAAAATAATAAAAAAACCCAAAGATCAGATCACTTGTAGAAAATCGGAGTGTTTGCTGTCCTGATAGAAATACAAGCACCTGTGCCTGGTGGCAGGTTCTCCTGGAACCCTCCGCTGGTTTGTGCCGCTGGTGTCGGCTGCTCCGCGTTTTGTCCGTCTGCATTTAACAACCGTGGCAATAAAATGGTGGAGAAGTAGTCTGGGTACTTAAAGTATTTAATTTTGTGTTAAGAAAGCTATTTAAATATTCATATCTTTCCTCTTGGGTATTGCTTATGGCTTTGTCTGTAAGCATTCGGAGTCGGATTAATGCTGCCGGAAAAAAAACAAAAAACACTATCCCTGCCATTAACACCCATTTCCACTGTGAGCTTGGACGTTTGCCGTGCAGGACTGAGAAAGATTTCTGAGCTATTTGTTCTGAGAGGTGATGAGCCCGTAAAGAGGCAGTCAGGAGGAAAGTGTTGAGGAAAGATGGAAAATTTCTCCTTAAAGCCTGCTCAGAGTGAAGCTGGAGGACCTCAATAGGAATTAGCACAGATTTATCAGCCTTCAGTGACCAGGGCAGGAGGGAATCACCTTTTTATACAGCATGACTTTTCTGGGGGTAGGAAAAGAGGAATTGTAAACCTGCTTTATTTCTGTTGGCTTATTTTTATTATCAAGTTGGAGTAGTAGAGGGAATAAGCTGAAAAGTTCTGTGGGAATTTACTTGAAATACGAAGAACTGCATTTGGATGTTATCATGTCCCTTTCTATGTGACAGTGCTGGACTTCCTGATGGTTTCAGCCCACCAAAATTTCTCTTTCTTTGTTTCACTGTTCTTTTCCTGCCTCCTTGCCTTTTAAATAGCAGCTTGACTCTTCATTCAGAGAGGGCAAAATTCACGTGTAAAAGAGGAGGACAGAGCTCTGCCCCCTTGTATTTTCTTCTAGTCTTGCTATGCCTGCTCTTGATGGCGACAAATCCCCTTTTCCCTGCAGATGAGGGACATCCTTCCCCTCCACTGAGTCATGCCACAGCTGCTCTCCTGCCTTCCTGCTCCTGTTTTTTGGGGTTGGGAAGTGGTGCAGAGGCTGCACGGCCAGTTTGGGAGCGGGCGAGTTCCCAGCGTTGCAGCAGCACAGGTTATTTATAGGAGCTGCACAGTCTCACCTGGGCCCAGATCTTTCCATTGCATTTTAGGCAGTTCTGCCACTCACAGTGCTGTGCTATCAAAGCATCCCAATCCTTTAATCCATTAATCCTCCCAACCCACTTGGCAGGTGAAGCAGGGCTGTTACTCCTGCTTTGCTTGTAGTGAAAGGAGACATGGAGACACACACGGAGTCCAGCAGAGCCAAAAGGCTTCCTGACTCCCAGGCTAGTGTCCCAGCAGCCAGCATGACTGTGTAACTCTTTTAATTGGTTACCTGTAAATAAACCATTTTAGCTACCTTGGCCTTGCAGTTCCCTTCTCCGGGCTCTCCATGATGTTTTCCAATGGCATTCACCTCACTGGTTCCGTGCTCCAGGACAGGCTAGTTTCCCGGGTTGAAATGATACTGGTTGGAATGGGTTTTCTTTCCCCTTCAATGTAACAGTCCATCACTGCACCCAGATCTCCACCAAGGCAGCTCTTCGAGTTACTTGGTTCTTGTCAATAGTTTTGTTTATGTTTTTCTTTTTCCCACCCTCCAACAGCACTGTTATGGAACACAGACCAGCAGTTAATCTTCTACCGAATGAAATTTTGTCTGAAATGGTTACTTAGGAGGAAAATAAGGGAAGGAGGATCTACTGGAGCAGGAAGGCAGGACTGTACTGTAGCCCAGCTGTTCAGGGTCTTTTCTTTCAAAGACTTTTTCCCTTCTGAATTCCACGTCACTGTTTCTAGAGCTTTAGTCTGAGTTTTATTCAAAGCCATCAGCACAGTGTTACACACTACAAATCAAACCCTGCATCCTTGAACGCTTTCTCCTCTCACATGTTGGACATTGCTGTTGATGTCCAACAGATTTATGCCAAAGCAAAGGAGAGCAGTTTTTGCTCCTCTCTTCAGTGTTGGTAGAAGTTTGAGTAATGACTGCAGAGTCTCGCCCATCAAGAAAAATAACTGGGAATAAATGATAGCAACAGAAACTTAGCAGCCTAGATCTGCTGATTGGGGAAGTAGCCAAATCTGATTTTTTCACAGTTTTTCTGTTGTCTGTAGTGTCTTCTAATACATAAGTTTTTTTTAGGCACGCATTTTAATTGGCTGAAAGGCTTTGTGTAGTGCTTCAGTTCCTCAGTGGTGATTGGGTTTGATATAATTTGATTTATATGAATTCTGCTGTGTGGTCTCTGTTTTAATTATTGCATCTACTTTTTTTTGTCCCCCCTCACACAGATAATTTTCAAGATCAGATGAAGCGGGAACTGGCGTACAGAGAAGAAATGGTACAGCAGCTACAAATTGTAAGTTTGCCTTCTCCACTGAAAATGCTATGAGCTGCTGCTTTATGTTCTTTAAATGCACACCTCAAACTTTTCCTTTGTGAGCCATGCAGATGCACTGTCACCGAGCTCCTATTACCTTGTAGTTAGCAAGACCTAAGTGTGCAGTTCTCAGCTGGTTTAGAGCCTAATTACCTGGAGATTTACTTTCATACAGTAACCAGATGGGTCTTCATGTTTCAACTAAATGAAATGTGTTGACTCAACACCGAGAGGTGCTTCAGCAGGGAGGAATGGGAGCACTGAATCAGCAAACAGTTAAATGTTTCTACCTCATGTGAGCTGCCAAGGGGTGCATTTCAGCCCTCGGTAGGGAATCTGTGCGAGCCCAGCTTCTCACCAGCAAATAAACCTTAGGATGTGTCTTTTTCACGTTTCAGACCCTAGAAGAAGTGCTTAACTCAGCAGTAAAGGATCGAGTTGCCAAAACACAGTTCAGTGCAGGCACACTTTACTGCTGGGTCTCTTGCTTGTTGTTTTAAAATCAAGAGGGATTTTGCCTGTGTGTTAGTGCAACTCTAGATCATCACATACAACTGTGCTGTTTTGAAAACTTGACATGCTTAATCCAGTGCAAGGAAGGCGGCTGGAACATGGGAAGATGTTTCATACTCAAACACTGATTAGTGGTTTTAAGAGCAGGGCATAGTAACAAACAGGAGGCTGTCAGCTTATACTTGCTTTGCTAGTGCTTTCTCCATGATCAGTCTGACATTATTTAACAGCCCTCTGTGTCGAGGCAGCTTTGCCAAATATCCCCACTTCCCTGAATCAACCCCGTGCTCCAGCACCTTAAATTTTCCTTCTGCTTGTCGTGGGCCATGGTGCAGAGAAGGCATCGTCCAGCCTCCTGGTACTGTCATTTTCTAATTGATGGGTTAGGACATAAAAACAAAGCTGAAGGCCAGGATTGTCAAACCTGTGTGCCGGCGTTTGGACGCATTTAGGACTGGCCTTATTTTTAGAGCTGCCGAACATTCACGCGCCCTGTTCCTGCTGACTTCAGAGATTTCAATGAGAGGTGGAGGGTGTTTGAAAGAGGTTGGTAATGGAGGAAACTCAAGTCCAGAACATCTCTGGATATTTTTTTTTTTTTTTGCTGCCGGTCTCCACTCTTTTCCTTTAATGTGTCCAGCTCTTACCACATCCCTCTTTGTTGATGCCAGGCAGGGCTTGATCTGTGAATTTCATTGTCACAGAAGATGTTAATTAGGATGCCACCCTGAAAAGCACCCCTACTGCTTTGTATTTGAGGCAGGTCACCTGCCCAATTCCTGCTGTGAAGCACAGAGTTTACAGGGCCACCTCAGCCTTTATCTCTTGTGTCAACTGAGCTTGGAGCTAACAAGCTCCCCTTCCCAAAGAGAGAATGGATCACCCCTGCCATTCACTTTGTGTCCCAATTGTGAAGTTGCTTCTGAAACTGGATATCCCAGACTTCCAGTGAGCCAGCTGTGGTCATTTTTTTCTGATTTTCTTGGGCAGGAAAAGAAATACGATCATGTAATTCACACCCTTTCCACTTACTGACGCAGGCTACGGAAAGACTAATAGTCATTTAATCATTAAACAGAGCTGTCTGAATGTACTTACAGGGAATAGTTTCAACATTTAATGCACTGCCCCAGCAATTCAGGACCTCTTCCCGCACTGTCGCTGCCTGAGTTTAGTTATTACTAATAGGAATGTTGTCAAATCATCAAGTCAAGGCCTTATGCTCATATTTGTGACACTGAGACAGATAAAAGGTATTTGCGTATGCAGAAGTGAGAGACTGCTGCAAATAACGAGTGTGTCTGTTTAAGACTGGTAAAGAAATCTTCAGCTGATGTCTTGGTTGATAACTGAGATGGAGTCAGCACTTTTGAGGTGATAATCCCTGCAGTTACTTTAATTCATTCATGTGAATGTATCTTGTATGTTTATGTTCTAGAATTAAGATTAATGAACTGAATGTGGTAACGATAGAACTGCTTTGGCCTTCTTGGGTTATGGCATGGATGAATTAAAGCTTTTGGTGCAGAATACATGAGAAGCATGGCTACTTTTGATTTTTTTTTATTGTTATTTTTTTTTTAACCAGCGGCAGGTGGTTTTCTTTTGTACCTGAGATGCTGTACTGTTGCTTTAACAGAGCTTTAGCCGAATTTTCCTGTTAACATAGAAGTGCAAAGAGAAAAGCAGAAGTATTTAATGCATACTTAAATCCTAATTTTACTTAGACCTTCACACATGTATACCTTTGCAGTGTTGAACTCCAAATTTACCGGTATAATTAGCCACAGAACTTGGCTTAATTGCCTTTTTAAAAATTATTTTACAAACAATGTAAATGCCCAGAGTCAGGGGCTTTTTTTGGCTCTTCTCACTGCTGAAGGATTATACAACTTAAATTAGTTGTATAATATCCCTGGAGGGATTTAACAGCTGCGTGGATGTGGCACTTGGGGCCATGGGTTAGTGGTGGCCTTGGCAGTGCTGGGGAATGGTTGGACTTGATGACCTTGTAGGGCTTTTCCAACCTAAACAATTCTGTGGTTCCGTGATCCCTTGTAACCGTGACCACCAGAGGCAGGTTTTGCCAGAACGATGGTTTCACTCCCCCTGAACTGTAACCCCTCAAGCTGCCTTAAACCATCTTTGGCGTGTTTCCTGTGTCAAAAATATCTGGAATAGAAGAGGCAGGAAAAAAAATTAAGCAATCGCATCTGACAGCTTTCCAGCTCCCAGCTGTAGGCTGAGTGTTGCACGGAAAGCACTGGGTGAAGGTGGTGCACGGTCCGTGCCCGGACGGTGCTGAACAGTGGCCGGGGATGCTTTTTTCTCCCGGTTTTTTTTTTTTTTTTGGAGAAATCCATCGCGGAGCCGCGGCCGCGGGGATGGATCGGAGGGGTCGGGCGCCCTCTGCCGCCCCCCGCCCCACACTGCACCCGCCGGCGGCCGGGCCTCTCCGTTCCTCGTCAAAAGCCTCGCTTAAAGCAGGGCTTAATCAGCGGGGGGGGGGGGGTATTTTAGTGCCCTGCCCTCTCCGGGGTTAAAGAATAATAATATTTTGTGTCTTCCTGAAAGTTGGAAGCAAGGCTTTGATCACTGGGAAAACGGGGTGGGTCCCGTCCTGTTCTGTGTTCAGTGATGGATGTTGAGTTCTTTGGGCACAGCCTGGCTTGGCAGGGTGCTGGGGCAGCAGGACGTTGTGTGGCCACCGGTTTTGCTGAGAATCACAAGATGGTTCAGGTTAGAAGGGACCTGGATGACTGGAGGTCATCTAGTCCAACCTCCCTGCTCAAGCAGGATCCCCCCAGGGCACATTACTCAGAATTGTTCAGAGGCACACACACTTATAATAACAGGTAAAAGAGCATTTCCAGGCAGCTTTTGAATATCTCCAGTGAGGAAGACTCCACGATGTGACTGGGAAGGTTGTTCCAGTGCTCAGTCACCCTCATAGTGAAGAATTTCTTCCTGATGTGGAGGTGGAACTCCCTGTGTTTCAGAGAAAAGGATTTGATCGGTGTCTGGAGCAGCTACCAGAAAGTTTTGCAACCTGTTTGTGCCAAGCTCTCAGCCAAGTGCCAGGGAACAACTGATTTCCACTCGTATTTAACTGGAAAATGGATCTCAGCTCACTGAATTAATTTTTTTCTGCCTCCTCTTTCAAAGTGCTGTCTCCCAGATTGGCTGAGCACAGTGCAGGCACTCAGAGGTCATATATAAAATATGGGGTTTGCATATGAATCCTGTTGTGCCAGGGGAGGTTTAGAATGGATATTAGGGAAAATTTCCTCACTGAAAGTGTTGTCAAGCCCTGGCACAAGCAGCCCAGGGCAGTGGTGGAGTCCCCATCCCTGGAGGGATTTAAAAGCCCTGTGGAAGTGGCAGCTGGGGACATGGGTTAGTGGTGGCCTTGGCAGTGCTGGGGGAATGGTTGGACTTGGTGATCTTAGAGGGCTTTTCAGCCTAAAAGGTTCTGTGATTTGGTGGATCATCTGGCTGTTGTCACTAAGCTGTACAAAAAGGGCCAGAGAGAAGGCATTGCTGCAAATTCCAGGCAGGTAATTTCTCTCAGGTAAATTCTCTCATGACACACATGGTATGGCCTTAGAAGAGCCTCACCTGCCTTTAGAGTTGTCAGTTTCTGTCCAGTGTTTACCAGAATTCATCTGCCAGGACAGTGCAGCACCTTAAGAAAGTATTGAGTCAGCTCCTACTTGAGACTCTGTATCTCTCTGATACTGTTTTCTGAGCAACTGTGTTAGTGGATCAAATTTTAAAGGCATGAACTTTCTTCCAAGCTGCCTGGTGAGAGAAAAAGATCAGGAGCAGCATTCCCAGTGTGATGATTTTTATCCTTTAATGTTTTCGTGAACCCCTCTCAAATGTTGCCACAGAGAAGTAGAACACTCTGTCTCCTGAAAACAGAGTTGCTTTTCCTAATTTCCTATCAGAGCTCCCTTACAAGTGGTTTCTGGGTTACCAGGGAGTGCTGACCTCAGTGGTGACCTGTCCATCAGGAAAAACTCAGTTCATCACCCACTGTGGTTTAGAACATCAGGTAGTGACCAATCCCACTAATTTTATGTAGGGATAAAAGATGGCAGTTTTTTGAGATTTGCTAGAAAATATGAACTACTCAGGCAGTCCTTTGTCTCTCCAGATTAAATGGGAACTGTTGGTTTGGTTTTGTTTGGAGTATTTTAATTTCTTAACTTGCTCCTTAGTAGCCTAACTTTAGGCTGATAATAATGTTCAGAGCTCAGAACTGGATCCATTTGGAACCCTTTTATGTTTTATGGCTTTCTGCTCTAAGTGCTACGTTGAATCAACTCTGTTCTTCAGAGTCAGGCAATAAAATAAATCGGGAACTCTCCACCTGCAAAACTGATTTCCATCTCTGCACCATCTTTAAAGAATCACAGGGAATGTTTAAAAGAAGAAAAAAATCTACTATGTGGTAATACTGGTAAATCTTCAGAGGTATGAGATCATGTTCCTCTGGGTGCCGCTGTAATTAAAACAAACAAACAAACAAACAAACCACCAGAAAGTTTAATTCCTCTTTTAGGTTGTACATGGAAAGTTGGTGCTTTGTACAACTAATTTATTAATTATACAAACAAGGAGTATCCCTGTTTTTGTGTGTGGAGGCCTCGGCCTCTGCACAACTGTCACTCCAGTTTCAAGAAGAGGAAATATGAAATTGCAGTGCTTTATGGGCATTTCTGCTTTTTGTCCTCTCCTTGAAGTGGTCCAGCTGGAATGGCTGACCTTGACAAGAGTGTCAGAGGCAAACAGTTGTTCAGCAGAATGGCTCCTGGATTTCTTGAGCTGCATCTTGTGCTCGAGTGCCTGTTCACAGGCACACACATGTAATGACGGGTAAAAGAGCATTTCTGGAACCGTGTGTCCTGCAGACTCCGAGGGAGATTTCATCACCTTGCCCTCCCAAACCAGAAATTCTAATTAACTTTTTCTTCTGTGCTCTAGCAGTTGGGATGATACTGCTGGTCTGTTTCTGTGTGTTCTGTTATCCTCATTTGATTTTTGGTGGAGTTCTCTCTAGGTTTAGTGTTATGAATTGGGAATATGTCCTTTTGATGCCGAAGGTAGAATGCACATCCCTGAATGGGCACACAAAAGTGAGCTGACGAGTGCTATTTTCACCAGAATTCTATT
Source organism: Pipra filicauda (assembly GCF_003945595.2). NCBI lineage: Eukaryota > Metazoa > Chordata > Aves > Passeriformes > Pipridae > Pipra > Pipra filicauda. The sequence goes on along the minus strand of NW_024104327.1, from coordinate 1,288,265 downwards.
CTATTTGCTACTGTTGCCTTTTTTTTTTTTAAAGACAAGTGAGCAAAATTTTTATCTTGACAATACATCTGTGTATGCCTTGGTAGCACAGATCTGGGCCTCCTCCTCCCATAAATTCAAATATTAGAGAAAAGGAACGCCTTGCAGAGATATTAAAAATAGAAGCAAGAGCTTCCTTTCCCTTAGAATCTGCAGAAAGTCTGATCAAAAATGGGTGTGGATGTACAGAGAACCACAAACGCATCCTCTGCTATTGCCTGGGTGCAAAATCTTTTTTATAAGCAACAGAAGTCAGGGTGATGTGTCTTTGTGTACCCCACTGGAGATGGGCTGAAAAAGTGATGGCTCTGAAAGAGGATGGTGTGCCAAAGCTCCTTTGGTGTCCAAGTGTCTATAGCAGGGATCAGAACTGCACTTTAGAAATGAATCAATCCCCAATCCCACCCAATTTCCTGTGCTTTGCTTCGTGTTGTGGAGCAGACCCAGAGCTTGGGTCTGGATTCCTTCCAGGTGGAACAAATGAGGATGTGTTCAAGGAATGCACACAGGAGTGTGCTCTACCTCCTAACAGGTGATCAGTACCCAGGACTAGACTGGAGTTGGCCTGAAGGAAGAAGGACCCAGTGTCCATATTGCAGTTCCCTTGGGGTTGCTCTTCAGATCTGCCCTCATTGTGTCATATTTCCTGTTAATGTGGGCTTAGTCATAAGAAAATGGTTTCTTACTGCTTGAATCCAAACTGCCTGCAATTTTTTTATTGCTGTAGACCCCTTTGTTAAGGGCCACCCATTGGATCTCCGTGCCCATTTGAGTGCTGATCCCATCTTCATCACAACAGTCACCCTGTACGCACTGAAGGGGTGTAAATACTGTTCCACAGCAGCACCAGAGCTGCCAAATGCTCTTACAATGAGAAAGGTAGAAGATGACACTGTAGGTGATTTAACTCATGAAGAAAGTAGTCATTTCCCTGTTGAACACCCACCTCTCCCAGTGACATTTATTACCAGGAGAGCGGATAAACCAACGCACATTAAAAAGGCGCCGATGCGCCAAATATAGCGGAGAAGTGGATTAAGAACAGTTAATTTCTGACAGAATGTACCCCGTTGTATTATCTAGGTCAGTACAGCCTGGGAGATGTCCTACATAACTGGCGGCCATGCAAACCCAAGTTGCCTGTTGGCCGTGGTGAGTGGGAGAGAGGCAGAAAGCAGCGGGTGAGGCGTCACAGGTCCCAGCTGGAACGTGCTGGTTTTTTTTTTTGTCTGTGGCTCCCTTTTGAATCTAAACCGTGGCCACAGGTGATCAGGTAAACAGCTTCTTTGCACCGTCCTCCCTGCTGCAGTTTGGGGAGGAGCTTTCTGGCCTTCACAAGCACAGGGAGGCAGCTCTGTTAGTGGAGGGGAGAGCTCTGGTTTTTCGGGGCGATCTGGCTGCAAGCTTCCTGATGGCTTTTAGCTTCTGCCAGGGTTAGGGGCTATAAGAGTAGTCAGCTAAAACACCTGGGTCCTTAGTCTTTTCCAGCCATCAGTGGCTTGTGCACACACATTTCCCTTTGTCCAGGGCTGCGTGGTGGAGGAAGCAGTGTGCCCCCCAGGAAAGGCTTTTGCTTTCATTCAGCCACAGACACTCCTGCTTCCTTGTGCTGCTGCTTTCAATCAGATTGACCTCCTTCCCTGAGAAATGAAAGGGTTAGTTCTTGAGCTGCAGATGCTCCGTTCTTTCCCCTCATCCTGATCCTTCCCTGCTCTTTTCCTTATTAAGGTAGTCAGGGATGGATGTGTCTCTCACTGCCATTGCAGACACAATGTTTTACACCAACCCAGACACATGCTGAGCACAATTCACACAAACATCCTCACACACTGTGGGCATAATGCATTTAAAATCAAAACCAGGGATGTTCAAGAACTTATGGGATCAGTGGATATGGATGAAAATTCACATGCTCTGCCATGTCCTTAGGTGTGTGGGGCAGGTTGCTTGAACTCGGTGCATTTGCCTCTGTTGCTTCTGCTGTTTGTGCAGCTTAAGGCCTTACTGCTGACTTCAGATGACATTTTTGTCAGCTTGCAGTAACAGATTTGACATTATTTGTGAGAGTATCCTGGAGATCCTGGCAGCAGAATCAGGTCACCTCAGTGTGCAGCAGCACCTACGAGCGTAAGGACACTGATTTTTTTTTTTATCCCAGCCTGAATTCCTCCAAAGGTCCTTCCAAAAGACATCATCAAAGAATTTGTAGTCACTTGGATTCCCAGCTATGGAGAAATCTCAGAGCAAATTAGTTTTGTTGCATTCTAAAGGCAAGGCAGTGGAGAAGAGCAGCCCCGCACTGTATTCCCAGTGGCCAGTGAGCACATCATCCCACTTTGTTTCTAAATATAACTATGTTCCCTAGTATGCCTATGTTCTCTGTTTTTCTTTAATTATTTGTTCCACTTCAGTGGCTTCCCCTCAGATTGGTGCAAGTCGGAGATAACTATTATGAACTTCCTAATTATGGTGATATAAATACATGAAGTCTCATACTCCCAACCTACTGTATCTTGGCTGTGCAGGGATCAGTGTGCATTGCCTGCTCTGTCACAGACAGCTGATTTTTTGTGATCTCTCAGGTGGCTTTACTCTTTGTCAGCAACTGATAGAAACAAAGCATCAGAAGACATCTTTTACACCGAATTTTAAGATCTATCTGTTGTTTTAATTCAGGCCATTTTTTAGTTTCCTAAAGTCTTCAAACTTTTAATTTAAGGCATTGTTGCCTAAAATTCCTCACTGTTTCCAGGAAGGCAAATAAACCCTTTCATTTGCAGGAGTCTCCAGCTTGGATATTGCATTAACCAAACCTTGGCTTAAAGCAGAATCTTTGTTTCTGTGTCATTCCAGATTCCCTATGCAGCAAGTTTGATCAGGAAAGAAAAGCTCGGTGCACACCTCAGCAAAAGCTAAAGGTGAGCTTGTGAAAGAAGAAACTTTGTTCCACCTGACCTGGTGTCTTTATTTGCAGCCATTGCCAGAATTAATGGGATCATTCTGTTGTTTGATGTTACTGATTCTGGTGTCAGAGCCTTGTCTGTGGAGGTGTTTCAATACAAGCTGAAGCTGGTAACTGACATGTGGCATGAGCTATGAGGCTTCACTGGAGTGGGAGATAGTGCTGAGAGTTGATCACTGGGTTCTGCAGTGACAGGACAAGGGGCAATGGCTTCAAACTGATGGAGGATAGGTTTAGAGTAGATATTAGGAAGAAATTCTGTACTATGAGGGTGGTGAGGCCCTGGCACAGGTTGCCCAGAGAAGCTGTGGCTGCCCCATCCCTGGAAGTGTCCAAGGCCAGGTTGGACAGGGCTTGGAGCAACTTGGGACAGTGGAAGGTGTCCCTGCCCGTGGCAGGGGGTGGAATGAGATGGACATTAAGGTCCCTTCCAACCCAAAGCATTCAATGATTCTATGGTTCTGATCACCTGAGCATGTGCTTTTCTTGACACTGGAAGTGTCATCAAGGTCATTTTACTTCCAGTGCAAGGAGGGAAATACCTTGGCATTCACAGTGTAGAAAAACGTTCACACATCAGCAGGTAGGAATGGGTTTTTCTGCCCTTAATGGAACTGCTTTAGCTCCAGGAAAGAGCGGCATATTAGGATATATTTGGATTTTTACAGGACCCCACTGACTGTTGATCTGTAGTTTGGTGTCCTGCAGAAGGAAATTATCCTGCTGCTCATGTGCAGGGCCTTCCTAAACCCAACACTGCATTTTTCAGAACTGTTTATTAGAAGTATTCAGTCAGTAGAAGTACCATCTCCATCAACAGTGGCCTGGGAGAGTCCAGTTTTGAGTGCTAAAGTCTTGACATTTAAATAAAGTCCCCCTTTTTCCTTTTTTTGGGAAAAAAAAAAAAAAAAAAAACCAACAAAACGAAAACCAAACCAAAACAAGAGGATTAGGGATTGGAGACAGAGGCAAAAAGCTGGTAGCCCTGCTACTGTGTTATGTCACAAAATCTGGCTTGTGGATTCACTGAAAAAATCCCCGAGGAGAAGTAGTGGGATTAGAAAAAAAAAAGAGCTATTCATACATAGGGATCTCAGCAATGCACAAAGTAGACGTATTCAAGAGAAAGTCTGGGACATCTGAGAAGGGTTTGGTAGTACAGATGAAGGAGGTTTGCCTGAGCTATGGAAGAAGCAGATACTTAAAAATAAAAACATTAAGGGTACGTATAGAGTTACCAGATAACCAATATCTGTGGCCTTGAGCTCTACCTGCTGAGATAAGGAGATTAATCTAAGCATCTAGTTGGTCTGTTTTGGCCTCTTGTGCAGACTTTCTTATTGACTGCCAGCACTTTCTGGTTGAGTGTAGATTAATCTGAGTGCTGATTTAAAACAAATTCAGTGATATTAATACCCCGAATAAAAAAGCACGCCTCCCCAGATGAGAAGCAGCAGGCCCTGCTCTCAGAGCCTTGTCCACAGCACTTGCTGTACAATAATAAAAGCCTGCCTGAGGATGGCAGCACCAGAGGAAAAGGCACCGTTTCTTCCCAGCATCAGGTTTCCATCAGCTGACAATCCCTGCAAGGAAGGTGCTGGCACCACAGCAACGAGCATTTCCTGCCTGTCTGCCGAGAGTGTGAAGGATGGATGAGCTCCTCACGCTGTTTTTGTTTCCAGAGGCACACCATCCCTGCAGACAACAGGGATTTCTCCAAGCAGGCCCTGGTGCTTTTGAAAGATTAGTTGTTACTTAACTGCTAAGCTAAATCAGTCAAGCAGAGAATCACAACTGTATTGTTCAGGAGCAATTTCAGATATGCCAAGCAGAAGAAAAGAGTCTCCTCAAGAAGAGACACGTAAGCACATCCCTACCCACACAGTACACCCAGGGGGTGAGGACCCTCAGTTCATGCTCTGTGTTCCTCAGCTGCCCTTGCTGGGCCTTGTGCTCCTTTCCACAGCAGGTCTTCTTGTGTTTATTCACACTGCAGTCAGTTAAAACTTTCACTTTATCATTAATGTGGATATTTCCACAAGACCCTGCAGATACTCACTAGCAAACTCTCAAAGGATGCTCCTAGAGCAGGCGACCTGTGTGTGTCCCGTTTTCAAGGGTTGCAAATAAGTGTCATAATTCTGTGAGTATCTCAAACTTGGACTTAATGTTGGTAACACTTTCTCTCTCTTTCTCTTTCTCTCTCTCTTTTTTTTTCTTTTTTTAATTCCCAGAGGCACAAGAGTTTTTGCAGCTGTTACCTTATAAGTTATAACCCAGTCAGAAACCTGACTTGTATATAGACTGTGAAATGGAAGTGTTTGGGGATCTAAATAACAAAAAAAATCAGGTTCCTCTGAACCTAAGGACAAGTGACCTCATAGTATCATGGACAACCATGTCAAATAGAATGTAGCAGCCATTTATTAGTAAACACAAAACCACAAAAAAAAAAATGCCTGTCCTTGATTTCTTTTTTTTTTTTTGGGTGGTACCAAAGTTTAAGTCTTTGTGTTTTTAGAAGGACTGTTGAAGTTGATAGAGAAAATGCTTTTGACGAATCGTGCAGATAAGCTGTGAAAGGAACTGCTGGTCCTTTCAGTGCCACAGACACTTGACAACATCTGCCAGTTCATCTCTTGCTTTGGGATAGTGGTTGTTTTATGGAAAGAAGTGAACGTCTCACCAGATGGGCCAGAACCAGATTTGGGTGGACGGATGGATGGATGGATGGATGGATAGAGCAGCGTTAGCCATACACAGTGCTTTTTAAAAGCAAACTGGAGATTCTCACACCCCTCTCCCTCGTCCCTTCCCTCCCCTGGTATTTTGCCTGCTGTACGAATTACGATTGTACTCCTCTGGAAATATTTTACAATTTAATATTGAGTGTAATTAAGAATATAATCACTGTTATCAAAAAAAGTATTTAACTCTGTTGTAGTTTCTTTATCATTCATGTGGATAAAAAGTCTATAATAAAAAAAAGAAAACTATGAGATAATAGTTGCGCTTCCCTGTAATTTAATGCTATGCTTACTCCACTAAAGCAAACAACTGGGAAATTTATCCCCAAGAATATCCTTGTATAAGTATTTTAATTCACAAATAATATGTTGAAGTGTTTCATGGTGGAAATTCTCTGCCTCTGGTTGTTTGGAAGTAGATTTAGTAGCATTTCAGGAAGTGCCTTGTGGATCCACAGAAATAAAGGGAGACATGCCAAAGTTGACTTTTGAGACTGCAGACATAGTCCTCCAGGTCTTTTCTTGGTAGTGTGCAACACCCTGATTGCCAAGGCTTCATCTCCATGCTAAAGGTCTCAGTCCCAGACACCGTCATCCCTGATCCAGAAGATCTCCCACACCAGTACAGCACCACCAGCACCCCAAAGTGGTTTTGTCCATCCCCAGCACCTGGATGTGTTGCAGAGTCGCTCTTTCAGTATTCCCCTCGTTCCCAGAAAAGGCCTGGGAGATTAAACCATCAGGCTTTACAGCTCCTCGGTGCAGCCAGAAGATCTGGAAGCCAGGGTGGGAAGGGTAAAGCTTGGTTTTGTGCCCTTTCCCTGCGTAGGCTCTGGTAGTAGGTGGGCTGACAGGACTCACTGAACTGGCAGCATTATGGCCTCTGTAGGGTGAAAAAAAAGCAACAAAAGCACCAGAAAAGCTGGACCAGGTTCCATCTGTGCCAGTGCCCTGTTCCCAGTTACAGATGAAAGCAGACACTTTGTGAAAGCACACGAGCAGTGAGAGATATGTTCCCAGAATATTGTTTTAGCTACTCATGATTTACTGGTTATGGGTTTTCTGACCTAGACATGATGTCTTGTTTTTAATAACCCTCAATGGATTTTTTTCTTCCATGAACACAACCAGTGACTTTTTAAAACCTAGGCACACTTTTAGCAGCTTAGAGCATCCTGTGGCAATAAACTCCACAGCTTAAATACAGGTTGTGGGGGAAAACAAGCTTCTGATGTTTTGAGCAGCCAAATTTAGCCTCATTTTGTGCCCTGGGCTACTTGTACTGGATGAGACCAGTTGCCTGTTGACTGCTGGCAATCCCTGCCCACCTTTTGCATGTCAGTCATGATTTCATAGGCATCTATGAAACTTTCAGGTTGTCTTTTTTCCAGGTTGAGTTGTAGTCATCTCTCCAACACAGGCAGTCCCACAGCTTTGTCGCCTTCATGAACCTTTTCCCAGTCACCTGCATCCTTTATGAGATGGAGAACTAGCTGCACAGAATATTCAGGATACAGGATCCTGTACAGATTATTGTACAGAGTGACACAGTGCTGTTTTCCGTGATGAATGAACCTGGCTGCAGCGTGGTGGTAAAATCTCTTAACCACTGTAGATCAAAAATTTTGCCCAGACATAAAGCAATCCCGCTGCTCAATAAGAAATTACCGCCCTAATGGCTTCTGAGTGCCAGAGCTCCTGGATGCGGTCAGGCCAGCAGAGTAACCTGTTGTCCCTCACCATTGGAGAACCAGCCTGTTGAGGCCCAGGAGCAGACACAAAGCATCCCCAGCAGATTTATTTGTTTTCTGCTCCCAGCTCAGCAGTGTTCAGACCATCGTGTTCCCCAGGGACTTCCCACAGCAAGTAAGCAGCCCCTATACGTGTTGTTGGAGTTGTGAAACTGTGTCAAATGCACAGTTCACACACGTGACAGATTGAATAAGCAACAAATATGCTTCAAATTGAACATTCAAGCTTGAAGTGTCCAATTTCCACTTGGAAATGGAAACACCACTTGCCTGGGTTGTAACGGATTCACAGGGCACAACTGCAAATGCTGCAATGGAACATGTATCTCAGAATCAAGCATGAATGTTTTGAGTTAAAAAAATAATCATTCCTCACGCTAATAATGTGATCCTAGAAAACAAACAACGAGCAGTTACCACCTAAACAAATCTACCTCGATAAATATCCAGGGAAGCTTTCTTATCACCAAGCTTTTTGTTTGCTTTCCTCTTGTGCCAAAGTTTGTACACATTAAGGTGACAAGGATCCCATTAAACACTAGTGTTTCAGGGACTCAACCCTCAATGTTTCCACCAGCTGGCATCATAAAGAAAAGGTAAAAAAAAAGGATACTGGAAGATTTACCCAGTAGTTGGTATGGTTCTATATGCAGTACACACTCCCTAAGGGGGTGTTCCCCTGTATTTGAACTCGGCTAAATCACTGCCGTGGCCCTGGCAGGGTTGTGTTTGAGCCCACTGGAGTCCTGGGGAGCACTTACCAGCATGGATGGGGAGTCAGTCCAGCTCTGCAGCTTCTCCCGAAGTGGTTTGGATGTGGCCACCCTGAGCTAAAAGATGATGAATGTCTCGTTGGGTGGATGAAGCTCTTCAGTGCCACGTGGGAACAGCCTCAGCCACATTTAATTTACTCACATGGAACAGCACACACTGTTGCTGCCCTTAACATAAAATGAGTGACATGTTAGTGTGGAAAATAAACATTCAGCTTTTCTGACACATGACGTGCAGCTTGTCAACACCTTGAGGAAACCTGCGTAGGTGACCAAATATCACTTCCACGGCTATTATCACATGAGAGGCAAAAGGTAATAGCTGTCTAACAGACCTTAGCTTTAGCCTTTTGTTCATCAAAATCCCCTGAGAACGCCAAAAAACCCCAGCACAGGCCACGTGCTGAGCTGCGATCTGAATTTTGGATTGATGGGATCACTTTTTACCCCACAGAGTTGTTTCCATGAACTGCTCACAACATTTCCAAACTGGGCTCCGTCCCTGAGGTGTGGTGGTGCTTGTCCAGGATGTAGGACACACATTCTTTGCTTCTGAGACTCTTTAGCGTAGTTATTTATGTTGGTGAAGAAGTGCAGCAAGCAACAGTATGAAGGTGTGTGCTTTCCTTTGTTCCAGGGCATGGGAACACACCTTCTCTCAGGACCATAATTTTAGGTGCCTTCAAGCCATCTCCCTCAGTGACCTTGTCTGCCTTTCGTTGACCTTGTTCTGAAACGGCAGATGCAATCCACAGAATCCTAGAACAGTTTGGGTTGGAAGGGACCTTAAAGCCCATCTCATTCCATCCCCTGCCATGGGCAGGGACACCTTCCACTAGACCAGGTTGCTCCAAGACCCATCCAGCCTGACCCTGTGGGTCATGAACAAGCCATTGGAAGCAGACTGAGCGTTCACTGCTCTTGAGATCGATCACACTGATGAATAAATGCCTTAATGATTAAAAAAAAAAAGTTGACTCTGCCAAAATAGGCCAATTAAAGGTAAAGATACAGAAGTTTTGTCTGAAGTGTGTACGGCAAGTAGGTTAAGGCCCTAATAATTAATAGTAAAGAAAAAATGTGTGATTTTTTTTCATTACTGATCAGTTCAATTCCTGCAGCCTTATGTCTTCTGTGACAAATTAAAGCCCAGATTTCTTTAAGTTATTTTTCCTTTTCCACAATTTTCACGTGAAACCTCAAGGTAACTGTGCCAAAAGTTTTGTATAAATTCTGCAGTGTACAAAAGATAGCTCCTCCTCAGCAAACCTGTATTTTTTAGGCTATATCAACAAGGAATTAACAAAAACAAAGTGTAGCATTTGCTGACCCTCTTGGATAACCAGTTCTACCCCACTGGCTTTTAGGGATGAATCACTCTGCTCAGCAAAACTGTTGGGAGAGCTCCTGTAGGACATCTTACTGTTTTTCTGTCACGTCTTGTAGCTTTTTTCTTCCTCTAAAGGGTTTATCTATGGAGTTTATGCCTAGATGAGCATGGCAGGGGACTGAAACTAGATGATATTTAAGGTCCCCCTCCAACCCAAATCGTTCTGTGATTCTATGATCCTAAATGTACTTCAACACGATTTTATTTAACTGTCTTGGACTATTCAGTACAATTTTGAGAGGGCTTTTTATTTCGTTGCATTAAGATTACGCTTGATACGTACCCTCATCTATGAAATGTTTTATTTCCAAATTCCTAGCCAAGAATTCACCAATAAATCATCCCAGAGCAGGTAATAACCTACCGTGGTGCTAAAGCTCTGGCCTTGCATACAGCTTGTGCCCTGTGGTGTGCACCTCTGTGGCCTCGGACACACTTGGCTGGTTCCCCTGGTCTCAGTGGGACTGTTTTTATCTCTGCTGGCAGTTTGCAGTAGTGGACTGCACCCAGTCCACGTGAGATAAGATGTTTCTGCAGGAAAGAGATGCCTCCTCCACCACAGCTCCCTGCTCTCTGTTCTCAAGCTTCTCCACAAAACTGAGTTTGAAGTGAGGTGGATATTGGGATTTAAAAAAAAAATAATACGTATTAAATTAAAAAAAAAAAGAGTATTCCCCTTCAGGAATATTCAGAGCATCCATTGCTTATTCCTTAATGTCTTTGAAACTTCAGTGAAAGTGAATTTCCATTTATACTAGAAATTTGTGGAGAAGAACATGTCCCAGTTTCTTCCATCACATCTTCAACTGGGCACATACAAGGGATGGAGATCTACCATATAGATGTTCAGTAGCTTCCAGGAGTGAGGCCTGCTCTGTATTTAGCAGCTTTTTCCCTTGGGACATAATCTAAATACCAGAGAAATCAGTAAAGAGATTCCCATTAGCTCTGGTGACCTTTGGAGTCTGGATCAGACTCAAAAATCACAAATGGTTTCCACAAAGCAATCTCAGTTTTGATTTGAACTTTCTCTTAGTTTGATAAAGAAGGAAAGAACCAGCACTTGCCAGAATATAAAGTCCTCCCTTCTCAGGAACTCTTTTGTGGCATCGACAACACAGAAACTACTTTAACAGCACGCTCGTTCTGTCTTAAAGCCAAGCAAAAGGCCATGATGCCCTAGAGGATGGAAGAGAAGGTACCCACACACCAAGTGTTCTCCTCTGTGGGTGACACAGAATGGATAGCTGATGTGTGGCTTAACAAAAAATGTATCTGCAGGCCTGCTCTCTGCTGTTCCTCTCTCCGTAAAATCTGTTTAATGTAGTTAATTTGCTGTTTCCTTAAGTCACAGTCAAAAATTCACAGCTGTCATTGTGCTCAGTGCCTTGGACTGTGGACACCTTCCAAACAATCTCCAGGGGACTTGGAGAGGTGCTTTGGTCCTGTTTGGTCCTGTGACGTAAGAGGCGCTGAAGTTGTTGTGCAGTTATTTATCCAAGCACAGTAGAAAAACCTGTCAATCTCTATTGTTTTGGAACACCTGCCGGTGTGGGGTTTATTAATGTTTTCTTAGTACCTGTATTAACACAAAAGGAGCCTCCACCCTAGGGCACCACTCCCTCTTTGACCACAAAGCACAGGTACCCACAGCTTTTCACGAGAGAAGTTGGTGCAGTTGGCAGCTCAGCTTCAGTCTGGCGTAGGGAATGGGGGCTTTTGCAGAGCAAAACGAAGTCCTGAGCTGTGGAGATGTGACTCCCCCATACTGAGGCATGGGAAAAGGTGGGTGCTGCAGAGGTAGATTGATTGCCCATGGTGCAGTGAAGCCAGGCTGCAAGAAACACCACAATGAACCACGCTTGAAACCCTGAACTGGCTCTCTCCACTGGACAGCTCAACAACATCCCCTTAAATTCCCACCTTGTTCCTTTCAGTGCAAAGAGCCAGGTCAGGCTGTGTAACACCCAGAGAGCAAGGATGGGGCTCAGACTTGCCATGGTCCCATAGTCAAAGATGATGGGGTTTCCTTGCCTGGAGAGCACCCAAACCCTGCCCTCTCCACCCAGCTTTCTGAAGGAGGAAGGGCCCAAAGGCACCCCTCCTGGGACATGGCATGTTCCTGCAGTGATTCCTGAGCAAAGGCTACAGAGGCAGTTTTCCTGCAGGAGTTTATGCACATCGGAGGGTCCCGTGCCCAGCGGAAGCCCTGGCAGGCTCCTGGGTGGAGTCCAACTGTGCCTCCTGCTCCACCAGAAAGATTGTGAAAGGAATTGCTTAACAAAGGGATGGTGAGTAAACCCTCTGTTTGATCCACCTCCACACTTTATTGATTGTCCACACACGGAAGAGATTATCCTGCCCTAATAAAAACCTCTGCGAGAAGGAAGCAATCAACAGAGGCAAATGAAGTGAGCAATTAGCCTGAAGCCCTTCAGAGCAGCTTTACTTTCAGGCAAGGTCTGAGCAGCAGGATGCTGACACAGGGGTCTCCAGCAGTCACAAGGTAATCCAGATATTTGTGATTTTATTCTACTCTATATTTTAATTAATGTAGTATATTTCCTTGACTTTTTCAAGCTCAAGGTTCTCCTTAGGACATCTTACTGATGTTACAAAAAGAGGTGGTATCTTGGGAGGCTGGAGGACTCTCTAGCAATCAAGTTGGTTTTCCATTCTCAGTGTCCCTCTGCCCATTTCTCCCTGCACCAGGGGAAATTTCACGAGATCCTGACACAGACACTGGGCCAACATTTCAGTTTATTCACATGCAGTAATGGGCAAGATGCAAAGCCTGGACCATTGGTATTTGCAGCCTGTAACAGCCTGGGGACATTTCACAAAATTACACTGCCTGGTTTTACCATCCAAGCTTTAGAAAAGGTAGGACCTGCAGGTCACTCTGGTTCATGTTGATAGGCTGTAGTGATAAGGTAAGTGGTGATGGTTTTAAACTAAAATAGGGGAAAATCAGACTAGATAGAAGGAAGAAATAGCTTAGGATAAGGGTGGTGAGGCACTGGCACAGGTTGCCCAGGAAACTTGTGGATGCCCCATCCCTGGAGACATTCAAGGTCAGGCTGGATGGGGCTGGAGCAAGCTCCAGACTGGTCTAGTGGAAGATGTCCCTGCAGGGGGGTTGGAACTAGATGACCTTTGGAGATCGCATTCTATGTGGAACTTTTAGACCTCAGAACATATTGCCAGACAATTTATTCTTATACTTATTGACTGGATACATCCTGTGATTCCACATTTTCTTTCTATTCCAGAAAAAGGAGCTAGAATAGAATATAATAATGTCTGGAAATATGTGTGTGCTTATGTGTGTGTCTGTGATTGTGTGCCAGTATTCATACAGGGTGACACCTGAATCTGACCTGAACACTTGCTTTTTACACATTATACTTTCCAATAATAAGGGATGTTACAGCTTTAAGTTTCACCAAGTGGAATATTAATCATAAAATCAAGAGTCAAGAGAGGTCCTTGAGATTCCCATCCATGAAGAAGACTCTGACACATGTAAAACTCATAGTTAGCCTCAGTTTCACTTGAAATTTGGTTAATGATACACCTGTGCCCAAAGAAAGTTTTACTCATCATTTTGAGAAACTTGGTGCTTGGATGAGGGTTTTGGTATTGCTGTGGTAAGGTAATGTTCTTTGCCACAAAGCAAGACATTGTATTTTGGATCCCTGTTACCTTTTCCATCTATTTGTTGACCACTTGTAGTTATTAAGTGATGACTGAGATTTTTTACAGCAGTTAAGCTGTCCCCTTCTGGAGGCAGTAAAAGACAAGGTGTAACCTCTGCTCTGTGTCCTGAGGCAAACTGGCTGGGAGTAGATAAAAGTGTCTACTAGATATGCTGGAGTGTGATGCCAGCATTCTTGTCCATGCCAAGGTTCCACCCCTGGAAATGTTCAATGCCAGGTTGGACAGGGCTTGGAGCAGGCTGGTCTAGTGGAGGTGTCCCTGCCCATGGCAGGGGGATTGGAACTACACAGGCTTTAAGATTCCAACCCAAACCATTTTAGGATTCTGTGATTCTATAAAGATTAGATGCCGTAGACAAACATCAAGTCAAGCTCATTGCCTTCAAAGAAAAATCCAGGTTTTTTGGGTCAGGTTAACTTCTGCCTTTTGGATCTGTCCCTTAACCCATGCTGCTTTAATCTCCAGTCTGCAGAACAGTGATAGCAAAGTAAGTCAGTTGTAAAGATAATACCTGTTAAAGATAGTGAAATGGTCCTAAAGGAATGTAAAATGAATGTGCTGGGTTTAAACATTAAACAGCCTTCTGAATGTCTGTCTGCTTAATTTTTCAGGGTGGCCTGTGCTGATGGCGAAGGTTTCCACAACATGATGGTTTCTGAGGAAGAAGGTGTTTTACTCTCCTGTCTGTTTCCATTAGAATCTTAAATAAGTTTGACAGTGTTTTATTTGTGTGGTGACACTGCTGAGAGTGTTATCGAGTATGTAAGGCAGATACAGAGTGTTGAACAGGCTCAAAAGGAATAGATGAATCAGCCATTGGTAGAGCCATTTCTGTTGGGTTTTTAGGGTGGGAAGAGTGGTGCAAATAAAAGGAGGGGTTGCACCAGACAAGAGGAGGACTTGGAGGCAGAGCTAGATGGGAGATATGAGAAAAATTTCACTCCTTAATGTTTGGAGTTAAATCCAAGAGCAAAATTGGATGAAAGCAGATTGAAAAGGGTGAAAGTGGATGGAAAGTGCTGGCTGGAGAGGCAGTAAGAGCCAGGATCCTACTGTGGCTTTACTGTGAACAGGTGGATAATATGTGGAATGACACTGTGGTCTAACAGTGCAGGGCAGACTCTTCCACCCTGAGATCCATAGGGCTGCATTTCAGTCCCAGCCCTGAAAAGCAGCTTTGCTTTGTTCTTTGGTAGGTAAAGACCCACAAGTTAGTAACTGAACTGTGAGATTTTTGAACAAAAAGTAGTTCCCAGGAACACCCTCCTAACACAGAGCTGACCACCCCATGGCTTGCAGCAGAAGGACCATCAGCATTTGCAGCCTGTAACAACCTGGGGTCATTTCACAAACTGCTGCATTTCTTAAAGCTCTTTGTTGGCAAAACTAACCTCTGATTTCCATGTTCTTTCCAAGGTTCACCACCCTCCACTTACGCAATTGTCATGGTGTCTCTCAGTGGGAGCCTCTTGCTGCTGGTTGCCATCAGTGTAGCAATAAGTGTTCTCCGGAGGTGAGTGTTGGGGAAGTAGGGGGGGACCCAGAGTCACCAAGGGAATGTGTGCAGGGATGAATTCCTGCATGAGCCAGGAGTGATCAGGGAGCCCATGGGACGAGTCTGCCAAGCCCTAGTGCTTCCTGGGGTCTTCCCAGGCTCCTTCATCAGCAATAACAGTGGCTGGAGGATCACTAGGGTGGGTGCTTGCATAATATCAATTTATATCTAGTCCAAATTTTTCTCCTCATTCTCAGATTTTGCATATATTGTGTATATATATGTATGTGTGTGTCTGTGTGTCTGTATTAAAATTCAATTAAGGCAAATTAAGAGACCCAAGCCCCTAATTCTCTCTACTGCCAACATTTTAATTTTTTTCAATGAACCTGAAGCCACAAAAAAAGGGACATTCCTTGTGATTTTTGTTTCTCTAATGAGAAAGTAAATTGTATGTTTTGAGAAGTCTCTTCAAAGCAAAATTTTGTTCAGTGTTAGTTTGAATGCATCTAGCCAAATTAAGGAGGGCAATGAGGTCATAAGATGTGTTTTTTTGAAGGGCAGAAGACTGAGGGGAGAGGAAAAAGGCCACCTCCATAATTAAATAAATCCCCTCTATCCCAGCTATCAGTTCTGTGCTGTCATTAGTTACATCCTGTTATTAATTGGATTGGGTTCAAAATACCAGCAGCTCCTCATGCTGATAGGACACCCAACAGTTCGTTTTTTCTCCATTTCTGTTGTGCCAGGCACTGCACATCGAATTACTCCTCAAAAAACCTCAGGACACCTGCGGTGGTGGAAAATGTTACCGTGACAAAGAACAGCTCTGAAAAGATCTCGACGGTGGATTTGGCTGGCCCAGCGTGTGTAAATTACCTTCCTGACAAGCAAAATGCACCCCCAGCCAGAGTCTACCATCTCTGAAGAGACGATTTCCATTTTTGAGCTGCTGTTCTTCTTTGCTTCTCCTGCTAAACCCCCCCCCCCCAATTGCAATGCCAGAGCAACGATGGTCCACAATTTCTTCAATCTGCAGCTTTCTTCCGGAGAGAAAAGGGGATAAAGGGCTCAGGGATATGTGCTAGTGAGTGGATGGACTGACATGGTGCACTTCGTTTTCTCCACCATAGCGTTGGACTGTGAAACTCGTACCACAAAAGTATTAGAAAATGCAGGAAAATGACTTTTTTTTTTTAATGGAAGTGGAGAAAAAGCGTGGATACATGTACCTTATCTCTGTGATGTGTTGTGTTAAAAATTTACTGTAGAGATTTACAACTGCCCATGTTGTCTCTTCCTGTGGGATGAGTCATGGGAATAAAATACAGGGGGGGATTCCTGGTTATTTTTACAAAGATTTCCCAATCCCTCTGACTCACTGTGAATCCCAGACGCTGCACAGGTGCCTAATCTTTTGCACATGGTTTCTGACTAACTGAAGGACTCTGTGGCTCTGCTAACATTACTGGACAGGCCACAGTCTCTAAAGTCGAGGGAATGACCTGAGGTTGTGTCAGGGCAGGGTTAGGTTGGATCTCAGGGAAAGGTTCTTCCCCCAGGGGGTGGTTGGGCACTGAACAGGCTCCCCAGGGCAGTGGGCACAGTACCAAGGCTGACAGAGCTCAAGGAGCGTTTGGATGATCCTCTGGGGTACAGGGTGTGACCCTTGGGGATGGTCTTGTGCAGGGCTCAGGGTTGGACTCAATGATCCCTGTGAGTCCCTTCCAGCTCAGCATATTCTGTGATTCTCTGAAGTCACCACGTCTGTGATTTGGTTTTTTACCCACCCACTTTTACAGCCTGATGAAGGATACCATCTATTAATCTTTAGTTAGTGCTGCAACTTCCCCATCACTGATGACCTCTGCCTCTGGCATGGCACCAGCTTGCTGGGAACAAGCCCGACTGTTCTCCCCATTCAGGTGGCAGATAATAGGGATCAGGTTAGTCTGGGATCTGGCACCAAGAGGGATCAGTGTGCTCCCTGCATCTGGCCAGCCTATTCCAACTTCATGCCCTTTGCTAACTGCTGCTAGGAACCCATGGGTTACAGCCTATGAATTTCCTCCTCTTCCAGGCTTAGATGGGGCCAGTGGCTCATTGGGAAAGCTGCTGGTGGAGAGTTTGGCCCCAGCAGGACACACTGGGACACCAACACACTCCTGTCAGTTCCTGCATATGGTACTTGTCAAAAGAGGGAGTTGGAGCAGGAAGATGAGGGTGCCCTGCACAGAGCCGCGTGGGCATTTCACAGACCTGAATGAAAATCTGTGCCACAGAGGCAGGTGGACTTCGATCACCACTGAAACTCCTCCGGGTTTGTCCTAAAAGGGCAATTTCAGTAATTTTTCTATTAGCAGAGGTGGAAGCCAGACCTGATTCCGAAGCTGCAGGCACATCAGCCATCCCTGGTGGATGCTCAGCCACAGCAGGTTCCTTTGACGAGATAACATGATCCTTTAGCCATGGTTCCATTCAAAACACTGCTACTGACACACATTTCCCATCATCCAACAGAAACACGTCTGCACAAGTCTGTGGTGGCAAACACCAACTCTGTGCCTGTGGGAATTTGAGCCACTTGAGTTTCCCTCTTTCCACACCTGTGTTGAGGGAGCTGCTCCTGCCTGTCTGCTGCTGTAACACCAACCTCAGACATCCCTTCCCCTTACTGTCTGTAATATCCCTGCTCCTTCTTCAAAAGGACAAAATCCAACCCCTTTCAAAATTCATGAAGCTGATTCCCCAGCTTCTAAATCCCCCCCTAAGACCTGCTGCTGCCTCAGCACCTACAAATCCTGCCCATCCGTCAGCAAGGAGGCTGGGCTAAGCACAGACTTTTAACTCTGTGACAAAGTCTGTTTGTTTCCTTGCTGCCCTGCTGCCCACGTTGGTCTGCTTTTGATATCCACTGTCTTCCAGCTGAGACATGGACTGGAAAAGTCCTACACCTGTCACCTCTGTAAAATATCTGGTACTGAGAATAACAGGATTTGGTTCTGGACTGGTGTATTCCAGCAAAAACACAACACAAGCAGTGCCAATAATCATAGAACAAGGTAGTGTCACAGAGTTGACCTTTAAGGTCCCTTCCAACTCAAATCATTCCATGATTCTATGACAATACTGGAGTAGTGATGATACCAAGATGAACAACAGCATGTGTGTGCATTTGAGTGTCACCACTAGGCAACAACTGACTTTTAAAGGCTTTTACAGTTACAGAGTCAACTACGATAAGAAACAGCATCGATAAATTTGGGTGCAAATTCAAAATTTTGTATTAGTTTTCATTTTGTTCATCAATCCTCAGGCAGACCTTTTGTGTATGATGCTGTATTAATGTTCTCTCAAGGCACAAACCTTAGCAAAGCTGGCAGGCTGTGTTTTTGAAGGGGGCAGCTCCTCACTTCCCAAACAAGCAAGGGCAGAGTTGATCCATGACTCACGGACAAGACAAGGACCTTTCCTGTACCTAGCTGCTGAAGGGTAAGAACCAGATATAGGTTCTCTCAACTGTACAAAATATTGTTGCACTCCCAGCTTTGGTGGTGAAAAAAATCATATGGACATTAAATCAGCTACTCAATTTGTGAGTCGGGTGCATCATTAACCTTTACAGCAGTTTGACAGTGCTATAGGTGTGATGAGCAAGGGCTGACAAAGGCTTTAGTTCCACTGTGAAATGTAGCAATGAGATTTATTTATAGCACCCGACTGAGCCACAGAACCTAAATTTTTTCACATGCACAGGTTTTCTCAGTTAATGGAGTTAACTCACGGTAGAGGTTGGTAAGAAAGTTGCTGCCAACGAAACACATTTCTTCACTTTCAGCTTGGGATGGTTTAGGCCGATTTCCAGCCTTTCCTGTGTCTCAAAAACACTCTTACTGAATATGTCTGGGTATGTAAAATATCTAAAGAAGGAAATCACTAAAACTAGTTCAGAAAATAAACTCAGAAGATGGTGGCAGCAAGGGTTGAAGTCATGACAAGTCTTCCTCTGGCCTGGTATTTGTTCACCAGGAATAAACCAGTGTAATCCTGAAAACTCACAAGGAACAAGCCCAATTCTCTGCAGGGGACAGTGAGACCCAGTGAGATGTGCTCTGTCTGACAATATTGAATGATAAACTGAGAATAAAAAATACCAAGGTCTCCACAATACTTCACCAGGCTGAAGTTCAATCCTTTGGCATCTGTAAGGTGGTTTAAAAATCTCCTTTATGGTGATTGACTGCACCCTGCAGATGACACCACAGGAATTTACTGCACTGAAACGTAACACCTTAATGAAGGGGGGGGGGAAAAAAACCCTTTCCTTTTAATGCAAGCAACTTTGTCTGGTTTCCCCTTCAACCATGTAACATGATTCAGAGATAAGACTCTGTGGTTGTTAAGTTGCCATGATGGATTTTACGAAGGGGAAAATCATGTCAAGTTTATGTAAGCTTGATAGCAGCTGCTCTTTGGAAATACATCTTAATTATGGGTAAAAATACTAAGCCATAACTTGTACAGTTATTGTAAAAACCTCATTATTTATTTTTTTTTTTGGTGACATAATTCTAAGCATTAGCTCTTCACTGAGGTTAGCATTTATTTATAGGTTGGATACTGCAAGGAGGTAGCCCAGGAAATGCTACTTGATGATGGTGGTTATTAGACAAGCCTGTTAGTGACCCCCCCTATTTATCTGTATTTAATTATAGAATTACTGCCATAATGCCCTAAGTTGTATCTGAGAACAAGAGTCAGCTTTATTTGTGAGACCATTACATGCCACCACTCACAACTTCTTAAAAAATGGTAATGGCCTTTGGGATGAAATCTTTCAGCCCAGTATTGACTTTCTCTGCACGTATGGAGTTTGGCAAAATTCAGCCTTTTTTTTTTTATTACTTACGGATGGAAAAAGATGACTTGAATGATAAAAAACTGAAATTTTGGTCAAATTCTGGGAGGCCGTGGGCACCTAGAAATGGCTCCACTAAAAACATTAAAAGGACAGTTATTAGGAGTTTTCCAGTTATACCAAATTTAAAAACCTAGATGAGAAATAAAGAAGTTAGGTTGGAAGTTTTCAGCTTGCAAGTGCCAGTACACTCAGGTATCCCCACTAGCTGCTGACATATGTGAAGTTAATCTGATGGATATGTTTGATTTTTGTTCTCTGTTCTCTCTCTCTTATTTCACAGTAGTTAATTTTGCGGGTAAATTAGTAACAAAATATGCTACAGCTCTGATGATGGGGTGCTTTCTCTTGGCTCTGGTTCCAGTTTTTAAATTGTGATGTTATTTAATAGTGATGATTATTAAGATGCATAATATTATGCCACTGACTATAACAAAGTGAGTATTTTTGAAGAGAAAGATGAAGATAAGGAGCAGCTGAAGTGTGGTTTTGTCCAGGCAGTGTCTGAGCATCTATTGATTATATGCTCCCAACATTTAATTAATTGCTGAAGTATCAGATCATCTCATGTTTGCTGGTGAGTAGGTCTTAACATGGAGATGTAATATTGATAAATGGTGAATAATTTGCCCAGATCAGAAATCTGTGGCAGAGCAAACAGTGGAGGTTGGGGTCTCTCCAGTCCACCACACTAAGCACAAAGTTATGATTTCTGTCGCAGTGAATGGGTCTAATAACCATCAAAGCATAGTGATTATGCAAATCATTGTACCCTGATTGAGCAATAAAAGCTATCAACCATCCGGAGTTAAGGGGTTTGTGTATTGTATGATTACTGAGAAATAAAATCAGAGTGATTATGCAAATCACCCCCTTCAGCCAATAGGACTGAGGGATGCAATGGGAAAAAAATGCCTATTTGTGCCTCAATAACAATATCCCTCAATACAGTATCCCTGAGCTCCAGTTGCTATTATTTTTGTTATTTGACTGCAGAACCGCCCAGAAGCCCTGATCAATCCAACATAAAAGATAATTGTTTTCTTCTGGATTTTGCATCATTTACATGTTGGACAGAAGACATTTGGGATCTGGGCTGAGTTCCTGCTAGAACCCTTAGTCGGGGATATAACGAAAATCAATATATATTGAGGAAACACGGGGGGGGTGGGAGGTGGAAGGGGAAATGCTGTCCGTAAGATTAAATAAAAATATAAACCCGCGTATTTTTGCATATGTTTTTGATTAATTCCACAGATACCAGCTTACTAACGAGGGGTGGCCACGGGGGCTGCCCCGCGCCGGGCGATGTCTCCCTGCCGGCTCCCACCGCCGGGAGACGCCACGTTACTGCGTTACTGGAGGAGGAGGAGGAGAAAGAGGAGGAAAGAGAGAAGGAGAAGGAGGAGGAGGATGCGCCTTCCTCCCGCACCCACCGAGACCGAGGGCACTCGGTACGCGGAGAGCGAGCTTCCCGCCAGTCACCCGCCTGTGCCGGGATCCAGGGGCTTCGAGGGACCCAGGGGGTCCGAGAGATCCACGGATCCGAGGGATTCAGGGGGCTCCGAGTGTTCCACGAGGCTCCAAGGGATCCACAGACCGAAGGATCCACGCGGCTCCGAGGGGTCCACAGATCCGATGGACACCAAGGGCTCCAAAGGGATCCATGGGGCTCCGAGAGACCCACAGACTCGAGGGCCCAACGAGGCTCCAAGGGATCCATGGATCTGAGGGATCCATGGACCCGAAGGACCCGGAGACCTGAGTGACCCATGGACATGAGGGATCCACGAGGCTCCGAGGAATCCAGGGGGCTCCACGGGATTTACAGACCCAAGGGATTCAGGGGGTTCTGAGGGACCCACGGGGTTCCGAAGGATCCACAGACCCAAGGGATCCACGGACACAAGGGACTCATGGACATGAGGGACCCACGGGGCACCAAGGAATCCACAGATCCGAGTGATCCACAGACATGAGGAATCCACAGGTCTGAGGGATCCAAAGGCCTGAGGAATTCACAGGCCCGAGGAATTCACAGATCTGAGGGGTCCACAGGGCTCCGAGGGACCCACAGGCCTGAAGGATCCATGAGGCTCCAAGGGATCCATGGATCTGAGAAATCCACAGACCCAAGGGATCCACAGATCCAAGGGATCCAGGAGGCTCCAAGGGATTTACAGACCCAAAGGATTCAGAGGGTTCCGAGGGACCCACGGGACTCTGAGGGATCCATGGATCTGAGGGACCCATGGAGCTCCGAGGGATCCACAGGGCTCCAAGAGACCCACAGACCCGAGGACCCACGAGGCTCCAAGGGATCCATGGATCCGAGGAATCCACGGACCCGAGGGATCCATGAATCCGAGGGATCCGCAGGGCTCCGAAGGACCCAGAGAGCTCCGAGGGATCCACACGGCTTCGAGAGACCCACAGACCCGAGGGACCCACGAGGCTCCAAGGGATCCACGGATCTGAGGAATAAACGGACACGCGGGATCCACGGGGCTTAGGGGGAGATCCAGGGAGCTCTAAGGGGATTTACAGACCCGACAGATTCAGGGGGCTCCGAGGAATCCACGGATCCAAGGGACCGGGACGCTCCCAAGAATCCCCGGGCGGTCCCAGCGCCTGGACGCGGCTGCCGTGAGGGGGAAGCCCCGCCCCCCCCGCCCTCGTGGGGCGAGCCCCGCGCGCTGCCCGAGGCCACGCCCCTACGCCACACAGTGTAGCAAGGCCCCGCCCCCTCCGCTCGCGGATGCCCGGAGCGACGGCCCCGCCCACGAAACCCCGCCCCGCAAAGCTCCGCCCCTCCCTAAGCCCCGCCCCCCGCCACGTCCCGCTCGGGCTTCGCTCCCGATCCCGATCCCGATCCTAATCCCGGTCCCGGCCCGGCCCCGCCGGGCCATGGCGTTCACGCTGTACTCACTGCTGCAGGCCTCGCTGCTCATCGTGAACGCCGTGGCCGTGCTGCACGAGGAGCGCTTCCTGCGGCACGGTGAGCCGGGAGGGCCGCGCGGCCCGGGGGAGGGATCTGGGAATTCGTCTGGGATGTGGGGATGGGTTCCCGGCCGCTCCCGTCGTAGCTTTGTCTCTCTCTCTCTCTCTCTCTCTCTCTCTTTCTCTCTTTTTTATTTTTTTTATTTTTTTTCCCTGTAATTGTGTGTTTTCCCTGCCCTTTCCCGCTGTTCCACGCCCGTCGGGATGTTTGGTGCCGTGCAGAGGTTTTCCTTCCTCTCGCCGCGCCTGGTTTTTTGATGAGATGGCGCTTCTCGGCCCTCGGGGTCCTCAGGGTTGGGCATCCTTGTCCTTCAACGGGAACCAAAGCTCTGCAAAACAGAGAAAATCCATCACAGATCTGCAAAGCCATGGAAAAAAATACTGATAATCCAGTTCCCTGATCTGGAGAATCCTGACTTTTCTCCACGTCTTTTCTCCACGTCAAGGCTGAGCTGGGATTTTTGGCAGGAGTGCAAAGGGTTATCTCCCGTTCCCCAGTTGGAATCGCTACAAGGGATCTGCTCGGTGTGGGTTTGGGGTTTCCTTTTGCTTTCCTGATGAGCGGCAGCTGCGGGAAAAGGAGGATGTGGGGGCTAACGGGATGGGTGAAGCCACTTGTCGGCCTCAGGAGACTTGGGAATAGCTCCAAGCTCATCCAAGTGGGAAACAGCACCTGGCGAGGCAGGTGAGGAAGAGGACGAGCCACCCTCATCCTGGTGCCAGCTGAGCGAGGGAGACAAAAGGGGGGGGAGGAATCCCGCAAAAGTCGTCCCTGGAGAACAGGAACTCGCAGGTTGGGCATTGGAACTGGAATACAGAGAGCTGCTCCATGCTCCACTCGTCCCCTGAATGGTAAGGGCTGTGCCTGGCAGGTCTCAGAAATCCCTGGACACATCCCTGAACCCGTAGCTGTGCCTCCCTGCAGAGGGTCAGGACTCCCTTGGAGGGCTTTGAAAACCTTCAGGACTTCGGTCCTGCTCGGAAAAGTTCCCAATTTTCTCCCAAAAGTTCTCTTTTTTTTTTTTTTATAGCAGTTACAAAGTCATCATCCTGACTTTTGAAGTTGTGCTGGCTGTTTTTCCTTTCTCAGCGCTGAGGCTTCATCACTTCACCCTCATATGCAATGATTTGCTGTTTTATTTTCAGGCCTGTGAACAGACTGTGGTTGGTTTGGGTTAATTTTGGCAGGTGTCTTTTTGAAGCCCAAATGAATTCTGGTGTTTCTCTGGGCACTTGGGGAATAGTAGTGTGTTAAAAAGTTGAGGGTTTCCTTTACAGGAGCATGGATCTATCATTGCTTAACATCAGGTTTAACAGTTTCCAGTCTATTCTATGAAAATCTGATCATGGAATAAAGCTAATAGGTGGTTTGCCTTTCAGTGTTAGTGTAAACCATGTTCAGGATGGATTGTTCATTAAAATTACAGCATTGGTTTCATGGTTTTGGGCTTTTTTTCCTAAAGTGTTTATCTGTTTTTACGTGACACAGTTGGCTGGGGAACTGACCAAGGGATTGGAGGATTTGGAGAGGAACCAGGAATTAAAGCACAGCTAATGAACCTTATTCGATCAATACGAACTGTCATGAGAGGTAAGGAGACATCATTATTATTATTATTGTTGTTGTTGTTATTGTTATATTGTGTTTGTTTATTTGTTGTTACCATTCTGAGTTTTGTCTTTCCTTGGAGTTTGGGAGCTGGGGGGAATCTCAGTGGTCAATCAAAGTGTGCAATTAGTTTCACCTTGTCTAAGTTCAGTTTTATGGCAAGTACCTGGTGAGGGAAATGTGATTTCAGGGATCCTGAGGTAAACCAGGCTTTTGTGCCTCAGAAGATGGGGGGAAAATATGCTTTATTTGTAAGTTACTGATAGCTTTTTATTATAAAACACGGCAAAAGTTCCTTTTTTATGTGATGATAGAGAAGAAGTAACAAATCTTACCTCTCAGGCCCACCACTGAGGGAAAAACATTTATTCTAAGTCACAGTAAAGCCAAGGACAGCAACTGACTTTGAGATGGTTTAATTTCATTTGGAGAAAGAGATATCTGGGTTAAAGTTAAAACAGAACTCAAGTCTCTGGATTAAAGTTAAAACAGGCCATAGAAAAGTATTTCTGCTGTTGCTTCCTACTAATTTTTAGTATCTTAGGCTTTGAGCCTGGCTCCTTCCACTAGTCCCAATTTTGCGTAGGAAAGTTTAAGTGTATTTTTTAGTTTTTTGATTGATTCTGCTCCTTCTCCCAAGGTATTCTCTGAAGATAATGTGAAGCTCGGTGGTTTTGTGATGTGGAAAGGAAAGCTTTCACAATTAATGTTCTTTTCTTTTTCCTTCTGCAGTGCCATTAATAGCACTGAACTCCATTACAATCGTTCTCCTCCTTTTGTTTGGCTGAAGACACCTCGTGAAAATCCTCTGGACATCCAAAGAAGCCAGTTGCTGACCATCACTGCTCTGAGTTTTCTGGGATCCAGCACGGTTTAGCTCTCAATTTGACATCCGACTTAAAATAATAAAGACACTATTTCTATTCATCCTATTTCCCCATGTTCCCTTTCAGTTTCATTAACCAAGATCACGGGGATCAATGCAACAATGCTGCAAATATGTTGGACTGTGACAAGTTCTGTTGCTGCCTGTTCATAGTGTTGATGTCATAGAATATTGCAGTGACTGTTAATATAAGATGCAGTTTTTAAATGTCTCGTTACTCAGGGATGAATTTCCTTCAGTACGCTTTCCAATTTGTTTTTAAATTGAGGAAAACAGCAATGTTTTGGTGTGTTGTTTTTTTTTTTTTTTTTAATTTCAGTTACTACCACAGCACTGTTTCATAGAATATGAACACGTTATCAAGAATTCAATTCACGTTATAGGGGACTGAAGTCCAGTTGTGATATGGAGATAAAACCAGCTGGGTAAAGTTCTTATTCTGGCTCACATTGAAAGTTGAATTTTCCTGGTTTGATTGAGAACAGGATTTTTCTCTTCAAATCTCTTCAGTAGTTCATGCTGATGGTAAAGTCAGCATGTTGAAAATAGGTGCAATTGTTGTGCAAAATCAAAAAAAAAAAAAAAGAAAAAAAACCCACCTGTGTCTGAAGCTGGGCAACTCTGTATTAATTTAGCCTAGCAGGGGATATTAATGATTAGCATTTGTTACTCTTTTGTCAGGAGTCATTAAACTTTTTTGTGTGTTAAACTTCCTCGTGGTGATTGGTGTGGTCGAAGTGGGGAAGCATTTGTATTCTGAGATTCCTGGGAAATGTGGGAGAAGGGGAATACCATGGGAGAGGGGAAATACGCTGCCCTTTTCAAATGCAGTTCTTTGTTAAAAACCCGCAAATTTGCAGCCTCTTCTGTTACCGCTCCTTCCCCCACCCTCCATCTTCATTTGTTAAATTAACATCTTCGAAAGTGAAACTGTGGAAATGACTTTGCAGTTCTGTCGCAGAGAATATTGATAATTGCTTTGGTACAGGTTTCAGTTAGGCTGCTGAGTTAGGTCTGATTGAAGAAGCTCATTCTCATGTACCTTTTCAGAAAAGTTAGAATTCTTGTGTCTGTTTCTTTGCTAAAGTGTTTTTACCTTAATTTTAATGAGGGGATGCCAAGGGAAACCTGGCAATTTCATTATTTTAAAACAGCTTAGTTTATAATCTCTTCTCCTGACGCCTTGACGTTGTATATGAAAATGAATCTGTAATATGTGTAAATGCATTTAATGATCAGTTGCAGTGTTTTGGCAGAGTAAAATATATCCAGGAGGAGAATTTTGTGTTGTTTCCTTTTTTTTTTTTAAGTGATTTTTGTAAATAAATTCTGAATTTCTAAATTAAGCACTCTCTTTCCTAACTCACCCTCCACCTCTGTATAGTGGGATTATCTCAAAACTCATCTTCATCCTGTTGCAGATATCAGAGTTACTGTTCTTACAGGAAATACTTAATTTTTTCCCACATCCCTGTGAGAGACGTATCTCTTCACTGTGAAGCTGTATTTTGGCATCATATCTTTGCTGTAAAGCTGTGTTTTGGTTTATGTAGCAAACCTAATGAGCCATGGCAACGTTGGCCTGAGGCAGAGTAGGTTCTTTAAGTTCTGAAGTAGGTGGATCTGGTTAGAAAGCATTTATTTAATATAATCTTTGTGTAATTCAGAGGTGAAGAGGGTACAGCCTGTCTCAGTTTTTTCATGTATCTGTCTTTCATGGAAAATGGGCAGAATGTATGTGGAACTGATAAAAAGTGGATTGAAATGATAAACCACTTTGTGTTGCTGTAAAATTTTGAGAAAGAAAAGCACTGGTTGTTTCATTGGAGTGCTGAGTGATTTGAAGCACAGCTTGTGTATCATTTAATTTTTATATCTATTGACTGTTAAAATACTAAAATAAAAGCCAATACTAAATATTACAAGAAACAGATTTAAAAATGGGTAAAAGCTGATTTCCCCCATTTCCTTATCCTTCCAGGAGGGGTGAAGTTCCAGTGTGTGGCTCACAGCACGTGGGCAGATCCCTTCCAAGTTGGTGAGGCACGTGCAGGGAGAAGGAGCAGCGGATTCACGCAGCAGGAAATCCTGCATTTGAGGCAAAACTGGGACAAATTTTACCTGAGAGATGCAAGATTTGAAGGGCAGCTGGAGATCGGGTGTCCCAGGTAATGAGCAGGGGAGAGGACAAGGGAGTGCAGAAACAGCAAGGGAATAACCACACTGCTGTCTCCTGGTGTGGCTTCGAGCAGTTCTGGAACAGCTCTGCTGTGACTTAACAACCCCGGCCGGGGCTCGGGTTCTGTAAGGACTGGGAATATGCAAAATGAAGTTTCCCCCTGGCAAAAAGCTCCAAGGCCGCGCTCCAGGGGTCACCTCAAACCATGCAGAGCATCATCACTTGTACCTGGCATGGAAATCACTGAGTGGTTCGGGTGGGAAGGGACCTTAAAATCACCTGGTTCCATCCCCTTGCCAAGACAGGGTCACCTGGACCAGGCGACAGAGGAATAGGCCCAGCTGGGTTTGGAATTTCCCCTCTCAGGGAGACTCCACGACATCCCTGGGCAGCCTGGAATATCAATATAATCTTATCCATGTATGACTATAATAAGTGGATTAGTTATTATGGATATAGTATGGATATAATTATATATATAATATTATATATATGTAATTAGAAGAATTTTTTCCTAATATCCTATCTATCTATCTATCTTAAAATGGTTATATTATGGATATAATATATGTATATATGGATAGAATGTGTTCTATATAATCATAATATCCATCTAAGGATATAATAAGTGGATTAGTTATTATGGATATAACTAAATATGATATCTATAGTTATATAATATATATGCTTAGAAGAATTTCTTCCATATATATGGAATACATAAAACATATAACAACATATATATAAGTATATATAAAGCTTTTATTTATATATAAAACATATAGTATCATATATATGTTGTTATGGTTATATTATAGATATATCCATGTATGGGCATAATAATATATTATTTTATATATTATATGCAGTTGTATATAATCATAATATCCATACATGGGTACATCATCATCATGTTATTATTATTATATGTAATATCCATATAGGATGAAATACACCCATGATATATGGGTTATAAAATATCCATAACATATGGATTACGGATATATTAATAATATATGTATTACGGATGTCCATAGTGTATGGATATGGGTATAATTGTATCCATATAGGACATAATGGATATAATTTATATAATTCATTATCACACCCTTAGATATAATTTATATAATTTACTGTCATATCCACAGACGATATGATTATAAACAGGACATCAGATAAAAAAGATAAGCATTGGATGTAATAATACGGGTGTAATGGCCACAATTGATGTAATAAATGTAATTTGTATCATTTATAAAAACATCCATATTGTGAGGCGGCCCGGGCCCTCAGGGCCCCGCGGGCTGCCCGCCGCGCTGCCTGTCGCGACTGCCAGGCGCCGACCGGCGTCCCCACTCCCTGAGGGCCGAGCTCGGTGTTTATTTACAACAATAATAATCACATTATAATTTTTACACCCCGTGCCGGCGGTAGGCGGCCCTGGCGCTGGGCAGGGCGGCCGCGGCACCCGAGGGCCCCACGGCGCGTCGGGCCGTGCGCGGCGGCGGCGGCGGGAGCAGGTCAGTGCCGCGGGGAGGGCGGGAGCCGCGGCGTTCCCCCCACCCCTCAGAGTGGGCGCGCCCGCCGCCCTCGGCCGCCAACGGGCAGGCGGAACCATCCGCGGCAGGAAGGGGGGAGTCCGTCGCGCTCGGGATTCCCCCGGTGGCGAATGGGCCGTCCCGTCTGCCCGTTGTGTGCTGGCGGGGAGAGGCGGTACCATCTCTTCGGAGGGGGATGCGCAGGGGGGTTGTGTGGAGCGGGAGGGCACTGCGGGGGCACACCTGTGCCGTCAGCGTCCTCCCCACGTATATAATCACGTATATAATTATATAATATACCCCTCTTTCCCTTAGGTCGCGCCTTGTGTCCCTCGTGTCCTTGTCCTAGAGCTGGACTGGGGGGTCCCTTTGTCCTGACCAGGTGAGTTTTCGTTGAGATGAGACTGTGAAAAACGAGGTTCTGGGGTGTTTTAGGACTTCCTTGCCAGGCCATGAGCGTTATCCTTGAAATTAGGCTGTGCTGAAAACTAGCTCTCCAGGTAACTTGCCTACTTTCTGGATGAATACCCTGTGAACAGGAGAACCCATGGAGATCTAGGGTAAAAGATAGTAAAAATAATAGTAATTAAAAATAAAGTCGCCATAAAAATTAATAAATATATTAATAATAGTAATAATAATAATAATAATAATAGAAGAACAACAACAGAAATTATCTATTCTTGAGGTGCCCCCTTTCCCCGTGGAGGTGATGAGGCTCCTTTAGGAGTTCTGTTGCCAGCTTTGTATCATAAGCGTTTAACTTTGGCCCCTTTTAGCAACAGAGAATACTGTAAAATAGGCATTTTTTTTATTTTCTTACTGCAGAGAATCAGCAGGAAAAATGAACATAGGGGCTCAAATTTTTCTCTGTGTGTGTGTGTGTGTCTTGTAGCTGGGACATCAACTTCACATGATCATTGATTAAACTGTCTGCAACGATGAAACTGAGGGAAATATAAGTTTATTGAGGCAGGTTCTAACCTGTGTGTGTTTCAGAAGTACAAACATGTCACATGTTGTCTGTAACCAAAATAAGCTCAACATAAAAATTGTGATCCCTTGCTAGTGGTGACAGATCACACATTCATGGAATGGTTTGGGTCGGAAGGGACCTTAAAATTCATCCAGTTCCACCCCCTGCCATGGGCAGGGACACCTTCCACTATCCCAGGTTGCTCCAAGCCCTGTCCAACCTGGCCCTGGACACTTCCAGGGATCCAGGGACAGCCACAGCTTCTCTGGGCAACCTGTGCCAGGGCTTCATCACCCTCACAGCCAGGAATTTCTTCCCAATATCCCATCTAACCCTGCCCTCTGGCAGTGGGAAGCCATTCCCCCTTGTCCTGTCCCTCCAGGCCCTTGTAAATAGTCTCTCTCCACGTTTCTTGTTGCTTCCCTCCAGGCACTGGAAGGGGCACAGTTTGGTCATGCCGAAGCTCCTCTTCTCCAGGCTGAACAATCCCAGTTCTCCCAGCCTATCCAATAGTTGTTATTGTCTAATGAGCAGGACTGTGTGTGTCTGCATTGGACACTTTCTAAGAAATAGCAGGACTTGTTTTTGGAGCAAAAGGCAGCACTTGCAGCTCACGTGAGGAGAAAGAGCTGTTTCTGAAGGCTGGATTTTATCCAGGTGACTTGCTGTTTCCTTCCACAGTGCCTGTGCCCTTCAAATGCTGGCTCTTATTATGGGCTGAGTCTCTTGTACCTTTTTGTGTGACCCAGAAGCTCGCTGTAAAAAAACCTGCCTGGCTGTCCCATCTGAGAGAACAGGGACCAGCCCTTTGGGGTGCTGGGTATCCATGAGCCCTGAGATCAGGTGGGAGCTGGGCTGGGGGGTCCCTTTGTCCTGACCGGGTGAATTTTTGTGGGCCTGTGACTGTGAAAACTGAAGTTCTGGAGTGGTTTTTTGGGACTTCCTTGCCAGGCCATGAGTGATATCCTTAAAATTAGGCTGTGCTGAAAACTGGCTCTGCAGGCAACGTGCATATTTTCTAGATAAATACCCTTTGAACAGGAGAACCCATGGAGATCTAGGGTAAAAGATAATAAAATAACAGTAAATTGAAAATATAATGAAATAATAAGTATGACTAATAATATTATTAATAATAATTGAAGGTAAAAGATAAAATAATAGTGATATTATATAATGATAATGATAATAATAATAATAGAAGAAGAAATAATTATTGGGGTGTCCTGTTCAGGGCCAGGAGTTGGACTCGATTGTGCTGATGGGTGTAACAATCTGCAAGTTCCACCCTGTCACCACCAAACAGCCTCAAAGTCAGGGCTCCCGGGGCATGGTTTGGGCTGGATCACCCTCGATCTTGCTTACAAAAATAAAAATTAACAATATCCACTTCGGCGGAGCGTTTTGAGCTTTACAACCAGAGCAGTGTGTATTTATTTTCACTTCAGCAGCGCCGTCGGGCGTAGGTGGGACTTGCTGAAATGTGCTTGCTGAGGCCTTGAACCAGCAATACCAGACCTAATGATCCTCTTCCCAGCACTCTTGAGCTGTTCAGAGAATTTTTTTTTTTCCTTTTGACGCGCAAATGAAGGCACTTAAAAAACAAACAGCACCTGATTTCCATATATAGAGTCTTTGGGAGAAAAAAACCACCACTCCATCAATTATGTTGGCTTTTTTTGTTTGTTTGTTTGTTTGTTTGTGTGTTTTTGTTGGTGTTTTTTTTTTTTTTTTAAGCGCTGCCTCTTATTTCCCCCCAGTCTAGAGGGGCCCATTTAGTGCTGGGAGTAATGTTGTGAGTAATACCGGGCTTGGCACAAACGAGGCGCTTAACTGAGCTCCTTGTTTTTATTGCCCATTGTCTCTAAGCCAGTTTGTGGTTTCATTTGTTTTCCTGTGTCCCAGGGGAGGGGCGATGGCAGCGCGGCGGGCGCTCAAAGCCGTCCTGGTGGATCTCAATGGAACACTTCACGTGGAGGACTCGGCTGTGCCAGGCGCCCAGGAGGCTCTCAAAAGGCAAGTTTTACCTCTTTGTTTTTCTGTTGTTTTGTTTTGTTTTTAATTTCCTCTGGCAGGTTGTGTCAGTGCTGTTTGCACAAAGTCTCTTCTCTAGGTGAGCCCTGGAGCCTCTGCCTTTTTCATGCTGTTGTGGTGAGCAAAGACTTGGCCAAATTCTGCTTTTATTTACACCTGCATTAACACCCAGACAACTCAGAAAATTCAGCTTTCCTGAGTGGCTCTCTGTGTGTTTTCTAAGCCTTTTCCACGTAGAAAAAACTCAATATTCAAAGTGTTTCCACTGATTCACATATGACTACAGCCTTAGCCAAAGTGGAGAGTAGTTGAGTTCACCTGAATTACCCCACTTACACAAAATCACTTCAGCTGAGCTGTTCCTCGAGGCTTTGTGAAACTGCAGGAGCCTGATCCTGTGTCAGAGCCCTTAGATCTGTGCTAAGCTAAAATGGAATAGCAGAAAAGCTTGGCCTAGTGAGCAAGGCAAACTCTGCAGAATTCTCATTTCATTCAGACAAGACTTTTCTTTATTATTATTTTTAAAGTTTCTTTCTTCTAGGTAAACAACCTAGTAATTTTTTGGTTTGAGAAACGTTTGATAATACAGTTCATCATCTTTTGTAGGAATTTCGATATATTAATAAAAGGGAGAATTAAATACCTCTTGCTCTTGTGATGAAAGGGTGCCTAAAGAAACTGAGGCGTAGCAAAATGATTTAATCTGACCAAGTCAGTGGTGAAATAGGATACACAATCCCAGGAGTATTTGTACAGTGATATGACACTGTTTTCCTGGAGAAGACATCTTGTAATGGATGAGGAAAAGCCACAGAGTGATATATGCTGTTGTGGTGAATGAGGGAGGACACCTTAAGATTCAGGTCTTTTTCCCTAAAGGTTTGAAAAAAATTTATTTTCTCATGCTCTTTTCTGCTAATCCATGTCACTGTCCTTCCTGAAGAGGAGCTGGAATGACTGGCATTGGAACAAACGGAGAGATGCCATTTTTAGGGTTTCTTCTCAGTATTGAGGTCCACAGGAAAAAGTGTATCAATTTTTATTTTAGTACCAGCCAGGGGACTGTTTTAGCAGTTCATGCCTGTGCAGGGTCAGTGTATCTGACAAACGAGAAGGAAGTGGCAGGTGCAAGCAAAGTCTCCAGCACTGACCAACTTTATTCTGATGTTCTCCGTGCAGTCCTGATGCCAGTGTTTGTTCCTATAGCAACAGAGAAAGTGATGGTGGGGGAATAATTAAAGGGAATGCTGTTGAAACTGTTACTTAAAATTATTTGATTGTTTGGTAGCATGTACTGTCAGTGCAGGGCAATAATGTGGGTTTATGTGATCCTGGTGTTCCTCAGGAAGGGGAGAAATGGCTGCAAAAGCTGACATAAAACCACCATCAAGGTAACACAGGTTCCTGGAGCATCCTACACCTCAGAGCGAGGCACAGCTGCTGGGAATTCACCCACCACGTGGAGTTCAGTGGTATTAATTTAGCAGCAAGCTTCTTTGGTTTGTTTATTTCTGGTTCAGGGTGCTGTTGATCAAAAATGTGGGGCTGGTTTATTTGTTATCTAGTTTGAATTAAAAAGCTTTTCAAACTAGTTGTTGATCACAGATGTGTTTGCTACTGCTGTGAAGGTGGAGCTTGGAATCACCACTTTCCTCTGGAATTTTCGTGGGAGAAGGGGAGGAGGAGTTGGGGGAAGACTTGGTTTTGCCCTGGTAGCTGTAATTCTTGCTCTCTGTTACACGCTACCCTTCAGCCCACAGAAGTTCTCGTGTGGCACCAGTGCTCTGGTTTCCTCTGCAGCCACGGATGGTTACTTTTTTAGCCCCACAGAGAAGTACAAGTGTGCAAACAGAAGGATTGCTGGCTGTGGATCACACTGGCCACTCTGGGTGTGCTGTTCCCCCACAGGCTGCGCAGTGCCCCTGTCACCATCCGGTTCGTGACCAACACGACCAAGGAGAGCAAGAGGGACCTGCTGGAGAGGCTGACGAGGCTGGGCTTTGACATTGCAGAGAATGAGATCTTCACGTCCCTGACAGCAGCCAGGAACCTCCTGGAGCAGAAACACGTGCGGCCTCTGCTCCTGGTGGACGACAAGGCCCTGCCTGACTTTACAGGTGAGGGGCTCTCCGAACTGAAGGGGGGAAATTAGGGAACGACTAAGGAAGCATAGTGCTCTCTGTCATGCATAGACCTGTCTTCTTTTGAAATTAAACAGCCTGAAGTCATAGCTTCTTGAAGGAGCAGTGGAAATGGCAGCCGAGGTCTCCAAATAGAATCATCAAGTCCAACCATTAAGTGATTGGCCTGTACAGGAATCAAACCGACAACCTTGGTGGTGTTAGCACTATGCTCTAAACAACTGAGCTTGTCTCAGAGTCATTTGGGTAAAACTCAGTACTTTCCATTAATTTCCAGTGTAAAAAAAATACCAGTAATAGTTAGCAGTAGGTTATTGGAGCTTTATTGCACCTACCAGTGCTGGGTTTTTTTATAGCAAGGATGTGTCAGGTTGTGCAATACCTGATTTCCAACAGAGGCTTTTCTCACAAAGAGATGAACAAACAGTGTGTAGGCCATGCAGGAGGCTGTTTCTCTCTTCACAGGCTATTATTAAATGCAAAATCTCCAGGTAGTTTTTGTTGCTTATCTTGTGTTGAACATCTGGGTCTCACCCCATGTACTTGGATACCTTCATTGGTGGCAGGAGGTTCCCCACCCTTACATTTCTAGATTGTCGTTTCTAAAGACGTGGTTGAAACCTGCTTTGCTTTCAGTGTTCCCATTTCCCTCCCTCAGCAGTAAGGGAAGTAGAAGATGGTATGTTTTCATATGTCTGCCTGAAGTTAGACCCATGTCATTGTTTCG
The DNA here is from genome assembly GCF_003945595.2 of Pipra filicauda. NCBI lineage: Eukaryota > Metazoa > Chordata > Aves > Passeriformes > Pipridae > Pipra > Pipra filicauda. The sequence goes on along the minus strand of NW_024104327.1, from coordinate 1,253,380 downwards.
AGAGTAGTGAAGATAACCATGTTTTTAACACACTCAGAATTGAAAAACTATATGTTCAATTTTTCATTTAAAGTATAGGCAGCAGAAACGTGGTTGGGCTTATCACTGCTCCTTGCCCCTTGTCTTACAAAACTGAAATCCCTCTGGCTGCGTAATTTCAGTAGGTTCTAATCTTGCTAGGATCTAGAAATTTCCTGTTAAATTTTAGTGCTGTAGTCAGTAATCTCCAGATACATCAGCGTTAAGGGGAAGAGGCTCTGCGGGCCTTGAGAGCAGTGAAACCTGATAATCTGCTCTGCCTAACATTGTATCCAGAGAAGTATGCCCCCAGCAATACTCTGTGTTTGTGTTCACAGGAAGGCTTTCTTGGGTCAGAAACAGGAGAGACAGCAGCTCTTTCGCTGAAAGCGTTTAAATCAGTTTAATCTCTGTGGTTTTGGGGACCTTTCCATCAGTTTTGCAATCACTGATGCTAATTTTGCAAAAGATGGAACAGACAGAGGTGTCATTTGGGTTCATTGGTGTTGCCTGGGTCTGGAGTGGATTGTTTTGTTTCTTTTTGCTATAAGGGGTTTGGCTGCTTCCGTGTTTTCAGTGCTGCTCTTGAAACATTTAAGTACAGTGCAGAATGCTTCAAATTCCTGTTGTTGGCTGCTGTTCCTGGCCAATCTCTCTACAAAGTTGGTCACGGATGAGCGTAATCCACTCTTGGTTAAAGGACCCAGATGCTTCTGGGTGGTGTCACAGATCCACAGGGCAACTCTGGTACGTTGGAAGGTGGAACAAAACTCACAGCAAGTGCAGGATGCAGCCGATGATGTGTCATTAATAAAACTGTTTCTCCAGTTGCTGCTGCTCTGCTTCCATTGCTGGCTCTGTTCAGAGGTGGCACTGACATGCAAAAACAGTCCTGCTCCTCAGGAGCAGTGTAGGACAAAGGGGCTGTTCTCTAGGGAACTAAATTCACATTAAAAAAAAGAGACCTTCCAGAAGAGCCCACACTAATCTTGAGTAACAACTTCTAGGCCATGCTGCAGTACCATGTTTGCTGTCATAACCAGACAGCAAATAAATAATTTGATAATGGAACAAGAGGCAGATTTTAGACCCTCAGTGGAGTTTTCTGGGACAAAAGGGAATAGAAAAACTGGGCGAAATTTACTAGCCTTCCTGCTTTGCTTGTCTTACAAAGCAGATAAATATATGTAGAGAGGGACTCTCAAATAACAGACTCAAATAACATCATTCAGTTAAAAGAGGGATTTGTGTGGTCTGCTGCATTTCAAGGGAGGCAGTGAGACAATCATTCAACAGTTGTTTTTAAGACTGTTCAGCTCCAGAGCTGTGTTGATCCTGGAGGATTGTAGAGTCTGGATAGACCAACACCTTTTCCACAATGCTTTCTTCATTCTTAAAAGACATAAAAACTAGTCTCTTAGGTACTCTCTGTCTGAAAATGCTCATTTTTGCTGTAAAGTGATTAAATGCACTTACTGACCGTGTGCTGCTAAGTGTGAATTAAACTCTGCTCGCTCAGAGTCGTGTTCTGGTTTTCCAGGGATAGGCACTGATGACCCCAATGCAGTGGTGGTGGGACTGGCTCCTGAGCACTTCCACTATGAGATGATGAACAGGGCATTTCGGTAAGGCCGCCCCTCGTGGGGTTTTGGGTGGTGGCTGTCTTGTGCTGGGCTCTAAACCTCTGCATGTGTGAGGAATTCCGTCTCCTGTGGGAAGAAGAGGGTGGTAGGAATATCACTGTTGAGCAGGGTGTGAGAGAGCCACTCATCTTGGTGGATTGGGGCCGTCACCATGAGCTTCAGGTGGCCCAGAACCTCATTTTTACAGCTTTCAGTCTGTAAATAAACTGCGGAAGTACAGCACCATTGTGACTGGGAGGGGGCAAAGTTAGCAATGCCTCAAGAGGAAATACACAAAAGCAAGGATGTGGGGAAGCAAGCACAGAATCACAGAATCAGATAGGATGGAAAAGCCTTCCAAGACCATCGAGTTCCCCCTCCAGCCCAGAGCACTGAGTGCCACAGCCAGTCCTTCCTTGGACACCTCCAGGGATGGGGATCCACCACCTCTCTGGGCAGCCCCTTCCAATGCCTGACCACCCTTTCCAGGAAGAAATTCCTCCTCATGTCCAATCTGAACCTCCCCTGGCACAGCTTGAGGCTGTTTCCTCTTGTCCAAGAGGAGAGATAGCTTCCATGTTCAAAGCCCAGCCTTCAGATCCCAAATATTATAGGGAATGAAATCCAGTGTTTAGGGCAGATTATTCCTTACCTACATAATGCAGGATATCCAGCAATATCTTCTGAATCATCTTCTGTTCAGGAGTGGCCAGCACAACATGGGTGAGGTGAGGTGAACTATGGAGCAGATCCAGTGTGTCTTATTTTTAAAACTCTTTGTTTTGTCCATAGGCTAAAGGGTAAATCAGACTAAATTTGCTTGTCATCATCCATGAGCCAGACGTGCAGTAGTGTGTGCAGAGCCTTGTTTCCTTCTCTCTGGTTCTGGCTTGACACCACACCTTTGATTTTTAACTCCAAAAACCTTCAGCTTGAAGAGGCTTGAGTGTGAGCCTGTTGCTGAGTGTAGCCTGGGTGATGGATGTGATGAGTCCTTTCCACTCTTTTTGCTCAATGGGATGGTGGCTACCACACAGTTTTGCACCTTGAAATCTGGTAAAAACCCTGATCTCAAGCACTTTAATCTGTCCTTATAACCACAAAATCCGAAAAGGGAGTATGAATTACTGCTGACCAGTATCTTCCTTGGGGTAGGAGGCCAGTGCTGTGCTTATCTGCTACCAATTATGTGTCATAACAACACATACTGACCAAAACTGCCTCTGTCTCAGTGCATGTTGCCAAAGGCATTGATTTTGGAGTTTTACAGTGCAGTCAGGAGTGGACTCCAATTTTACAACTGCATGAGCTTAACCCATGGTGTGTCCTGGGGCTTACGTCATTTCATTTATTGATATTTCTATCCTGACTATATTAGCTGTTGAATCATATCCATTCGCTGCCTGGGGCTGCAGATCAGGGCATTTAAAACAAGAAACCAGTGATGGCATGGAGAGTCTCTTGAGGGTTCCAGGCTCCCAGGTTATGTGGGAATGCCCGGGGAACTGGCCCTGTGGGGGTGGGCGAGGTTGTCCCAGGCTGGATTCGGGATTTATGCATTAAGCATAGAAGTGGATGCTAGCTCTGTGATGGAAGGAAAGTGCTGAGGGCCAAATCCAGTCCCCTGCAGAGGACAGTGGGTACAGCATGGCCTTGGTGCCCATGGGAGAGGTATTAGGGGGTAACAGTGGGTGTGCTGCCTGAGCACCCCGTACCCAGCACTGCCTGGGTGGTGTGGCTGAGAGCTGGGCAAGGCTGCGTCCTTCAGCTCTCCTTGCCTTGTGCAGATACATTCCCAGCCACTCCTGGCTTGTCTGCCTGGAGGAAGATTTCATCCTCTGTGAACCTGTCCTGGCTCTGCCTGGTGCTTTCCTGTGTTTCAGGCCTTGCAGAGGCCCTAGGACTGGCTTTGTCTGATCTGTAACACCTCACTGACTTGTTCTGGGTGTTTTCCCCAGTCTTCTATTGAGGGTAAACTTTTGCTGGTGTCAATTCTGTTTGGCCTGATGGAAAAACTAACCACTGGCCACATTATCTTCTTATTGAGTCTTATCATAGAATCATAGAATCAGACAGGTTGGAAAGGAACTCTGAGATCATCAAGTCCAACCCTTGATCCACTACCACCACAGTTGCTAGACCATGGCACTGAGTGCCACGTCCAGCCTCATCCTAAAAACCTCCAGGGACGGAGAATCCACCACTTCCCTGGGCAGCCCATTCCAATGGCTGATTACCCTCTCTGTAAAGAATTTCTTTCTAATATCTAACCTAAACCTCCCCTATGCCATGTCTATATTCCTTCTCCTTTCTGCTCAGGTGATTGAGTCAGTTGGGATTTGCGCTGCAAGTGGAATTGCACTGGGATTGCAAAACTTTGAAGGGAATCTGATTAAATGCAGGTATCTACAGTGCAGGTGCCTGGGCTCTGGAGCGAGGAGGAGGCACTTGTAAGGCATTTTTCCCCTAGTAGTGCTTAAAATAGGACAGTTGAACTGTGCTCTAGAAGTGCATTTTCCTCTGCACTGGCTGTGAAGAGCCCATGCTGACTAATTACCTGGTAGGCAGCTATTCCACTGACACCCAACATTAGGTAAATCTAACCCAACATGAGTCCCCAAACGAGGTGCACAGAGTAAGGCCGTTCTCCAGGCACCATTTGAAATGACTGAGACTAAATTTCTCTTTTTGTGTACGTGGGATTTTGATGCCACGCTTAAAAGAATTCTCTCAGGTGAGATCTTCCCTGCAAACTGCTGGATGTAGTGGTTGTGGTGCTGCTGTCAAATTAAATTTTTCTGTGTCCTAGAGGCATCCTCCCATCATGAACAGTGTCTGGCTGCTCACAGATACACACACCAGCTCTCTTCTGTTGGAGCTTGCTTTGGAATGCATTGATTTAACTGAGGTGTTTTGTGATAATGAAGTGAAATGAAGTATTTTCATTTATCTACTGCTCAGAGTAGCCAGGCTGCTCTGCAAGCAGGCAGGAAGGAGCAGACCTCTTCCAGGGAGCATCCAGCTCTCCTCAGCCAGCCTCAAGCAACAGGAGCACAGCAGGATTTTGTTTGTTTTCTTAAAGGCTTTTTTGTTTTGTTTTGTTTTGTAAATCATGTGGTGTTAAGAGGCAAAGGAATCCTCCTTTCTGCCGCGAGGATAACAGCCAGTGTTTCTCCTCTATCCCCCAGCTTTGCTCCTTACTCCTACCTGTTGGAATGACCTGCAGTACCTGGAGAAGGTGTATCGTGGAAGGGGAAGCACTTGGCACTCATTATATCAGCTTTTACAGATGCTGTCTGGAGGGCTCTTGTTGCACTGAAACGTGGGGAGGGGAGAGAACTGTAGTAACATGGCTGTGCTTGGTGGTCCAGGAGGGTTCCTGCAGTGCAGCAGCTACACAGGCTGCCCTTCCCTGCAGGACAGGGAGCTGCTGTGTCTGATGTGAGGAAAAGGAAGGAGCTCTAATCCAGCTTTGTTCCTGACAGGCTCAGTAATAGCACTGTTAACTGGGGAATTCAGTGGGACATGAATGCAGCAAATAGCTTTGTGGGTTACTTAACTCTTTACTGTAATTCCTTCCATGTTACAATACAAAGTTAAGGTCAAATGATTTGTCTTGTACCTGTAAGAAATTCTTCCCTGTGAGGGTGGTGAGGCCCTGGCACAGGTTGCCCAGAGAAGCTGTGGCTGCCCCTGGATCCCTGGAAGTGTCCAAGGCCAGGTTGGATGGGGCTTGGAGCAACCTGGGATAGTGGAAGGTGTCCCTGCCCATGGCAAGGGGTGGAACTGGATGGGCTTTAAGGTCCCTTCCCACCCGAACCTTTCTGTGAAAGCCATTGAGGCCTTCAGCTGTAAATATAACTTTTAATATTTTGTGCTTTCTTCTTCATTCATTTTTTAGGTTGATTTTGGATGGAGCTCCTCTTATAGCAATCCATAAAGCCAGGTATTTCAAGAAGAAAGATGGGTTGTCTCTGGGACCTGGGCCTTTTGTGACAGGGCTGGAATACGCGACGGACACCAAAGCGACGGTGGTGGGGAAGCCAGAGAAAACCTTCTTCCTGGAAGCCCTGAGGGGGACTGGCTGTGCCCCAGAGGAGGCCGTCATGATCGGAGATGTACGTGGGGACCAACACCCTCATCACCTGCTCACTGACACAGTGCTCATCTCCACTGTGCACACTGCTTGCAAAGGGATGGTTCCACCCTTTGGAATCACCCCTTTGTGTGTCCAGAGAAGGGAACGGAGCTGGGGAAGGGTCTGGAGCAGCAGGAGCAGCTGAGGAAGCTGGGGGGGGCTCAGCCTGGAGAAAAGGAGGCTCAGGGGGGACCTTCTGGCTTTGCAACTCCCTGACAAGAGGGGGGAGCTGGGGGAGGGGTCGGGCTCTGCTGCCAGGGATCAAGGGACAGGAGAAGAGGAAATGGCCTAAAGTTGTGCCAGGGGAGGTTTAGATTGGATATTTGGGAAAATTTCCTCATGGAAAGGGTTGTCCATCCCTGGCACAGCTGTCCGCAGCAGTGGTGGAGTCCCATCCCTGGATGGATTTAAAAGCTGTGTGGATGTGGCACTTGGGGTTAGTGGTGGCCTTGGTAGTGCTGGGGGAATGGTTAGACTTGATGATCTTTGAGGTCATTCCCAGCCTAAACATTTCCATGAAAACTTACAGGACTTAATGGGTAATACCTGGGATGGGTTCTCTTACTTCAGTCACTGCTTGATGGGGCAAAAAGCACTCAGCAAACCACTCCTGTGACAGTTTCACTGACACGCAGCTAAAAGATTTCAATTCCATGTCGCTGCTTTTAAGTGATGTGCAAAGCAGAAATTGTTCTGGAAGTGTCCATGCCCACCAACCAGTTGCTCTCTGTTCTGCCCCAGGACTGCAGGGATGATGTTGGTGGTGCCCAGGACGCGGGCATGCGTGGGATTTTGGTGAGGACGGGTAAGTAGTCCACGCATCAGTCGTTTTGGGAGATGGTGGTGCTTTCAGTGATCTCACTCTGGATACTTGCAGCCCCTGGGCCCAGAGTGAAGGCACCCTGTGGCCAGCCCTGGTGCTTTGTAACAGCCCACCTAGGAATTACAGTGGTCACTACAAGCATAATTTTGCTTTGGGTAAGAGAGGAACGTGAAGGGACTGACGGTGTTACTGATGGTACCGTGGACTGGGTGAGGCCTTTCTGAGGTGGCTGTTGCTCATGCTACACTGTTATGTTGAACATGAAAGGAAGTAATCCTGCTGTTCCTCAGAAGAGTCTTCAGAGAGGCACTTTTCATCAGGAACTGTGGTGATAGAACAAGGAGTAACAGGTTCAAACTGAAAAAGATGAAATTCAGGTTAGAGATATGGGGAAGAAATTCTTGGCTGGGAGGATGGAGAGGCCCTGGCACTGCTTGCCCAGAGAAGCTGTGGCTGCCCCATCCCTAGAAGTGTTCAAGGCCAGGTTGGACGGGGCTTGGAGCACCCTGGGATAGTGGAAGGTGTCCCTGCCCATGGCAGGGGGTGGAACAAGATGAACATTAAGGTCCCTTCCAACCTAAACCGTTCTGGGATTCTATGATTCTATAAAAGTGAAAATAACATTTCAAGAACCTTCAACATGGACGTATGAACAGTCAGTGAGAGAACAGTGCCAGTATTGCATTGTGAACCAGTGCATAAGTAACTGTAATTCAGAGCCAGAGCTGCCCCTGGAGGAATCTTCAGTGTATGTTTAGGGAAGCCTTGTGGGATGTTTGTTGCAGGAGAACCTCAGATGGGCATTCCTCCTACCTGGTTGGTACTGATATGAGGAGGCTCTAATTTTCAGGGGGAAAAAAAATAAAAAAAGGATACTCAGAGGAGCCTGGTAAATGGATCATTTTGTTAATCTGTCACAGGTAAATATCGACCAGCAGATGAAGACAAAATCAATCCGGCTCCCTACTTAACCTGTGAGAGTTTCCCAGAGGCAGTGGAACACATCCTGAAGAGTATGCTGTGAGAAAGGGAGTAGTTGGTTTGGAGGACCATCTGCTTCACATAATTTCCTTCATTCTTGCTTCAAAAATTAAGGTCCCAAGATCAGTCATTGCATGTGTGGCATCAGAAACCTGCCTGCGGTGTGAGGGGCAAAGGGTCCGAGTGGGCCCAGCACAGTCACCACACACAGGGAGCGTGGCAGAGTTCTGTTCATCTTCAGTTTTCAGGAAATATCTGATGAAAAGCCCTGTCTGGAAAGTGTCACTTTCTGCAGAATAAGTGACTTATTCTGAAAACATGCACTGAAAATACCAACAGTAACAGAGCCTTAGGTGGCCTGTAGTGATTTCACTGAGCTCTTACTTAAAGGTAGAGATTATGCACATTTAGAAGTGACTTTTAAATTACAGTACCACTATTGCTTAATAATAACTACTGTGGCTGTCTTTCCTCTCATTACAGCAGATCCTGTTCTTTGTTTTTCAAATTTTACATAAAATTAAAAACTGTCAGCATTTTACAGATGTTTTAATTAGATGCTGTTATTAAAAAGAATGATACAGAAACAAAACTCTGGTATTAAATGCCTCAGAGACTGTGACTTTTTAAAATTAGGCTTCAGCAGGGTCCTATTAGTGCTACAGTTGCAAAATTTCACTGTTGTTGGGGATTTTTTTGTTTCTTTTTAATGTTATGGGGAAAATCCTTCACGAGCCATGGGGACACATTCCAGTTTTTACAGTTGGTTAGCAGAGCTGTAAAATGAAATTTAATTCTGTATCATGCAATGCTTTTCCTATGCTCTACATCCCCCAATATGAACCAACTTTGTAATGATGGTAAATGGCTTTTCTGGTCCATTTGCAAACTGTAATAATCAAAGTCCTTTACAGTTGTTTTACAGTGCTCCTGAGTGTTAAATTATTAGATTGTAATTATGCATTACTGGAGTATTAACCTTATTGAAAATACAGTTTTGTGTTAATGAGCCATGCTCATTCTTGTTAAACAAAATCATCGTGATGAATGAATTTCCTGACATGTGACAGCATCTCTCTGCAGCCTCACTTGATGGGTGGTTACTACATTCAGATCTAATCTCTGTCACAGACAGAACGTGTGGATGGATTTTGCAGATTTTGCAGTAGAAACCCAGAATCATTTAGGTTTGAAAAGCCCTTTTAAGATCATCAAGTCCAACCGTTCCCCCAGCACTGCCAAGGCCACCACTAACCCACGTCCCCAAGTGCCACATCCACATGGCTTTTAAATCTCTCCAGGGATGAGGACTTCACCACTGCCCTGAGCAGCCTCTGCAGGGCTGGACAGCCCTTTCAGTGAAGAAATTATTCCAAATATTCAACCTCAGCCTCCCCTGGCACAACTTGAGGCTGTTTCCTCTCATGGTGTCACTTTTTACCTGGGAGCAGAGACCCCTCAGGAACAGAGGCCATCTTTAGATACTGTCCGTGTGCCCTCACACACTGTCACGTACAATTTTGGATAAATTCACACATCTAGTTTTTGTGCCAGCAATTCTGAGCCTGTTTCTGCTTGGAGGATATAAGGGAGGTCTGTGGCCCAGGGTCAGAGTCAGGTTCAGGAGGTGGGAGAACTATAAGCAAAATCCTGTGAAGAGATTTCCCATGGAGACTTTTGCCATATGACTGATGCTAGAACTAAAAGCGACTGTCAGTGCCTCAGGGGCCCTGGGACGTGCTGGAAAGCATGCACAACCCTGGTACTCAGAATGCAGATGCACACAAGAACAAGGAAAACACTGGGAGAACTGCAAAGAGGGAAGAGTGTCTTGGTGAGGAAGATGGTAAGAGAAGGGCAGTGGTGAGACCTGAAAGAGTGACTTGTCAGAATTGTTGGTGCAGAGTGCAGGACACATGGCAGTGCTGACTGCTCACCTGGCTGTGTGTGCAAGAACAGTGGCTGGTATTAAACACTGCACTGCAAAGACTGGAAAACTCCACTGGGTCCAGTGGAGGGTGACACAGGTGATGAAGGGAGTGGAGCATCTCTCTGAGGAGGAAAGGCTGAGGGAGCTGGGGCTGTTGAGCCTCGAGAAGAGACACTGAGAGGGAACCTCACTAATGTCTGTCAGTGTCTGCAGGGTCAGAGGATGGACCAGGCTCTGCTCTGTGTGGCCCAGCAACAGGACGAGAGGAACAGGCACAATCTGATGCCCAGGAAGTTCCACCTGAACACGAGGAAGAACTTTGCTGTGCAGTGACTGAGCATTGAACAGGTTGCCCAGAGAGGGTGGGATGTCCTGGAACCATCTGGACACAATCCTGTGCCATGTGCTCTGGGATGGCCCTGCTGGAACAGGGAGGTGGGACCAGGTGACCCACTGTGGTCCCTTCCAACCTGAGCCATTTTGGATTCTGTGATCCTGTTTTATGGCTGGCTGTGAACCACTGGGTAACCACCAGTACAGTTTCTAGTTAACTAGCCTAAACCTGCTGATTTTCTACAGTATCCCTCTTAATTCCTTGCCTTTTCCACCTTGGAAATGCTCCAAACCAACAGTAAAGTAGCACACTTGACACATCAGCTGAAAACAATGACAAACTAACCTCATCTACAAAGCCTTGCTAAGGTCCTGAGTTTCACTGAAAACCCTTGTTTCATGTTTCATTAAGAAGGGTGCAAGTCTCTGCTGGTACAGCTACACTGACTGTGATGCTCGAGTGAGTCTTGGGAAAGGAGAATTACACTAATTGTCTAACTGTTCTTAAGCTTTCTGCTTCAGTTCTACCTCCAACCTGTATGCAGTTGTCATGAATAAAGACTGAGAAGCAATCAATCTTTTAAGTCTTCATGCATAAAATTAAGGCTGGAGGCTTTGTTGCATAGGAGCTGCCATTACATTAATTCCATGAGGAATGTTTTTTGAATGGTCATTAAAATGGTTAATAAAGAGTAACCACCACTCTTTCACCCACCCTTAAATTCTGGAAGTAAAGATTTCCCTCTGACACTTGTCACTGCTTTCTCTTTCCTGAGACAACAGCATTTCCTTCCCCATCACCATCTGATCCTTTGGAGCAAGGACATGCCACTTTGGAAGTCTTGGAAGTTTTGGGTGTGTTTTCTGTCAAACTGACTCAAATTCCCTCTGCCAAGCCATGTACTTCCGGCTTAGATTCTTTGCTGATGGCTTGGTGTGGGTGATCACATCCAGGAAATCAGCTGTTGTGATCGTGTCCAGTTGGATCACGGGCAGCTTACTGTTACCTAAAGAGAAGAGAAGTGAATAAATACCGTTATCATTACCAAAAGACATTCTTTTATGTCCCTGCCTAATGCAACACTTAATATAGGGGAACAACGGAGTAAATGCAGTGAGATAAAGAAAAAGTTGTATTTATGCAGAGAGCACAGATACTGACATTCAAAAGAAGGCCTGGTTTTCAGAAATTTAGATGTTTTAGATCTGTAGAGTTTAGAACTTTTCCAGGCAGGTATCAGAGCTCCACCTGCTGGGGTTAACATGATCGTTCCTAGAGTTACAGGAGGAGATCAGCATTTGCCAGTTGATATTCTCTGCTCAGAGCTGAGGTACCTGGCTGATGATTTTCAAGAGCATCAAATATTTTCCTCACTGGTCTCATGGCGGCTTCCTTGCACACGAGTTTTATGTCTGAGCCGGAGTATCCGTCTGTTTCCTGTGATGGGATCAGAACAATGCATTACAGCTCACAAATCAGACAGGAATACCATTTACAGGCATATATATTGTATTTATAGAAAATATTTGTAAAGTCTACTGCTGTCTGAAATATCTGTTTGTATATGTATACCCACAGACACACACAGACACATATCTATTTTTATGTGTATGATTTCCTCTTGAAGTTATGTTGCTCATTCTTCTTTTGAATGCCCACAATACCTTGTAGGAGCAAGGAAAAATACTGTGCATTTTCTCTTTAAACCCCAATTTTCTGTAGGTCAAATAAAACCCACCTTTGTGTGTCCATCCCCGTCTTTCCTGTTAAAAAATAACTGTGTTTCCTTATTAGGATTTATAAACCCAAAACTGAGCAGTATTTCTCCATGAACACATGTAAAATGAGTCAACTGGGTAAACTGTAAAATATTTAGGCGTTGAGTCCTTGAGCAAACTGGTCCAGTGAGTGGCATCTCTGCCCATGGCAGGGAGTTGGAACTAGATGATCTTTAAGGTCCCTTCCAACCCAGAGCATTCCAGGATTCTGTGATTCTATTTCCAAAGAATTCAGGATGTGACAAAGGGCTAAATGAAGAGAGCCTGGGTATCTAGTGAATCTTTTCACTGTCAAATGCTCTTTTCTCCCACAGCAGTGGAGCGGTGACAAACCTTCCCTACACAATTAACTGTTCATTACCCCGGTGAATTGGAAGTGCTCCCAGCTTGGTGAGAACAGTGATAAAATGTGCTGTTGCTGGAAGTCTCCCTGTATTTAAGGCTGAAAAGTTGGCCCAACAGAGAGGACCAGAATACACCATTTTGCAGGCAGAGCTGTGTGAAACCAGTGATTTCCACAGGCCTGTGACATGCTCAGTGCCGTGTGCTGCCAGTCTCCCTTTGGAGCCTCAGACTGAGCTGAGGTCCTTCCCCAGCTCTGTGTGTCACAGCTGCCACACCAGAGTGCTGTCCCAACCCTTGTTCACAGTTCTGGCCCAGAAATGCCTCCAGCACCACGTAGGCACTGTCCCTGTCACAGTGCTTCCCACCTGACTCAGCAAGCTGTAATCCAGATCCGTCCTCAGCTTCACACCCCCACTGTTGCTCAGAGGGGGCAGCCAGTGCTGGATCATCACCTGCCGTGCCTCTTTACTGGGCAGGTCCACCAGAATCCTCTTCTCCAGCCTCCGCAGCATGGCAGAGTCCAACTCCCTGCAAGCAAAGGCGGAGAGGGATCATCTCAGTGTGTCTTGTCATGGAGACCTGGCTTTGACAGCAAGGTCCTCCCTCGCTGCAGGGACTGGCATTTTTCAACCCCACCTGTAACTGCGCCAAAATGGGAAAAAAAAGGGTTAATTATCCAGTGTGTTCCTGTTCAGCATGTCAGTGATGCACTGGCTTGTGACACTGAGGATTAGCAATAGCAATGAGAAGTTGCAGTTTCCATCCCTGGCTCTGGTGCTCATCTGCTGCATGTCTCATCAGTAACAACCTCTCCCTTTCTCCCTCTGCTATTAAGGAGACAGTACAAATTGTCTGTCTGGGGCACTGTCAGGACTAATTAATTGCTACTTAGTAAGGGATGCTCAGTAGGTATAAAATCCAGACTGAAGGTCTTGGATGTGAGGCCATGTATTACAGCTGAACAAGACGCCGATCTGGGACTGCTCCTGCAATACAAACTATAAATAATACAGTTACAAAGCATATTGTCCTTATAAAAAGGATCTTGTGAAGGGTGGACAGGCTAGATAAATGTGTCAGTGAGCCAAAAACCATGACTCTGTGAACATCAAAACTGATAAAAATGGTTTGCCTAAAAAAAAAAAGATAAGAAAAAGCTTCTGTACCAATCTTTCTCTACTGGTCCCATTCAGTCACACACTCATTATTCCAGTTTAAAATATAATTCCGTCCTCATACCTGCCAAGAAACTTTCATCTAGGGGAAACTCACTTCAACGTGCCTTGTGCAGACAGAAGAACAGGAGCCACAAGAACCATTTCCATCCATGCTGGCTGAGCAGAAGGAACCGGCTGTTGGAGGGTTGTACCTGCAACCTGGGACTGTGATACACTTAAATTAAACCTGCCTCTACTTTTCCCGATTCCCTGGGTGAAATATTTTTGCCAGGAAAGTCAACATTCAGGCAATGAATAGGGTTTCTTGTATGAAACTCCCTTTAATTTACAGGGAGCTCAAAGCCAGCTCAAGATGGATCTGTAGCACACTGACAGAGCTTGTTTCTGTCACATTTGGTGACTTGTCCTTCTTTTTTAAGAGCTAATGTTTTCTGGTGGCATAGCGCATGATAAAGGAACCCAAAAAGGGGCTCCCAAAACTCCATATAGGGGCTGGCTCTCATCTCAGGAAGAGCAGCGATGTCCCCCTCCCCAGAAATGACATCTTGGTTTGGGAGACCTCGTTCCACGTGCACTGAGCCAAGGGCAATGAACACAAAGATCAGAAAACCAGATCAACAGGAACCCGGAGGACAACAGGAGTTTGCTCAGATCCACCTCAGTACTTCTAATCAAGGCTGCAGGAGTAAATACCAGAATTTGTTCATCAATGGCTGTCAGTATATTGATATTATTATTGATATTTTTAGGCTGTTTCAGATGCTGTCCAACATCCAGTGCAGTAGTACAGAGGCCCACCCAGAAAAGATAAAGAACCGCACTCACCTGCTCACCTTCCAAATGTATTTTTCAGCCCAACTCATCAAAATTGCTTTGCTTGGCTGGAAATTTGTTTATTTGGCTGGAAATAATTGCTCTGGCTGACCAACCCCTTTGCTGTTATTTACCCATATTAACATCCTCTGTGTATAGAGGGCAAAAATTCTCAGGGTTTTGGAGGTGCCTACACAGGTACCCTAAAAAGCACGTGTAGGCAAAGGACAACCACAGCCAGTCTCTGCAAATATCCTGAAAATCCTCCAAATGGTGAAGTTTTCCATGACTCCTCCTGCTTCAGGTCTCCCCCAAGATCACAGTTTCTCGAGCTCTCTATCCATGTTCTGTAAACATGAAGTTGCTCTGTTTTGAGAAGCTGTGGCTGCCCCTGGATCTCTGGAATATTCAAGGCCAGGTTGGATGGAGCTTGGAGCAACCTGGGATAGTGGAAGGTGTCCCTGCCCATGGCAGGGGGGTGAAACAAGATGAGCTTTAAGGTCCATTCCAACCCATACCATTCTGTGATTCTATTTATCCAGAAAGGTTACAATGACCTGGCTTGTTGGCTAAAGAGCAAAATAAAGAAATAATATTTTTGTTATCTTAAGTGTTTAGGTCGTTTGCTAAATTGTTTTTTTAGGCAAGGTTAAGTGACATTAACCAGAGTAGAATAACAAGCACTGAGCCAACCAAAATATTCTCTGCAACAACAGCCAATGAAAGTACTGAGAGATGATCATGAAAAGATACACAAAGTTCTACAGGACCCATAAGAGTAGTGACTTTTCAGAACTCCCCCAGGTTAACATTAGGAGGCATCACAGGATCACAGACTGGTTTGTATTGGAAGGGAAGAGTCTATCAGCCCACCCCAAAACTTCACCCACCCTGAGGGTGGGGAGGGAGGAGAGAGCAGCACCGCAATGGAAGTTGAATTAAATGTGCTAAATCATTAGGAAACATTCACTACGTGATTAAGGATCATTTTATTCCTTCACTAATGAGGCCTTTATTTTATTTAATTACATTGAATCATTTCAGCAAGTAATTTGTCAACAGAAATGCTTTGCTGATGAGTAGCCGAAAGCTACTTGCTGGGCAGCAAGGACAGGCTAAAGAGGAAGATCAATAGCTGCAGTGCAGCTTAGGACAGCATAAAGAGCTTTGTTTAGGCTTCTTTTCATTCATCTAAAAGCAGCTTGGTACCAGTTTTTTCCATGATCAATAAACATCCAAGTTAAACAAATCTCCTGAAATCCAGCTTAACACCAAATGTTTGCAAGAGCACACCGCTGTGCTGTGAAACCACAACCTCCCATGGTGGCACCAGGTATTTTGAAAGTTTGTTATTAACTCTTCTTGTGGAGCTGAAGTCCGGGTCTGACAGTGTGACTAAATGTCAGACAAATTCAATCTGTAAATATACAATTGAGATCTTAAGAGAGGTTCAGTCCCTGCTGCCCTCTCTGGAGGCAGATACTCCCAAATTCCTTGAGGCTAGGGAGCCCAATGATGGTGTAAGATGCTCATGATTTTCACTAGCTTTCCACCCCCCTAAAACACCTTTCTAAGCACACATTCAGTCACTTCTTAAAGCATTTTCTCTGTGGTAGGGACATTTCTTCCAGAAAAACTCATCAGTACATTCATAAGTTGGATTTGCTCAAGAAAGAGCAAAATCCAACCTGCCCAAAAGAGAGAAAAGTTCAAAAGGAAGTTCTAAGCTCTCAGGTAAAACTTTCAGAAGTGAGAGCTGGCTTATCACAACATCTCAGCTGCCACCCTCATATCAACACAGACTGCCTGCTTCCTTTTGGGGCAGTTCCCCCAAAATAGAAGTCCGGTAATTTTGGATCGACATTAAAAAAAAAATGCTGTGTCATTTTAGCTGTTTCAAAGAAGCAATTTTGCAGAAATTAGCACTTCAGTGTTATAAAATGATCCAAAATCAAATATGTAGAACACTCACAACTGAACTCTGTAATTTTTACATGACTTCCCAGGAAGAGTTTATTGCTTGTGTAAAGCAGACACAGGTTAACAAGACACATGCAGGAATCACTCTGCATGGATAATTATTTCACAGGATTAATTTCAGTCCATGGAAAGGTGCAATGCACTGCTCACAGTTTCTCCTTCTAAAAGGGCAATGATGCTGCGGTAACATAAACATTTACAGTGTATTAGTAACAAACCATAAAGATACGAATGGATTATTAATGCCTTAATTCACTTTCAAACTTAATTGTCCAGTTATTTCTTTTTCTGCACTTTCCTATATAACTGGAACATAATTAGAATTCCACTCCGTTCCTTTCACGTAGATACTGAAACACAAAATGGGGTGGATTTTGTACTGATTTAAATTCATGAGTTTGTCCAAGGCATAAATCCCCCAAACCAACACACAGACTCAGCTATTATGGCTATAAAAGCCTGTGATGGCTCTGTACTCACACTCTTGGGTAGGAACCAGCCTAACTTGTACATCTAATTTCTACACAAATTTTAGGTGTCCACACAGCCATTCTCTTACTTAAATGCTCTGGGCAAACCACAGACAGAGGGGCAGATGAAAGCTTCTGAATATGCTGCCATTTTGGCACTTGAATTGGGATCCACATCCTCCTGCTTCTCTGAAGGGCTGAGGCTTCTCAGCAACAACAGGCCAGGCTCACAGGCCGCATGGGACTGATGGAAAATACTACCTCTGAGCCTCAATTCTCAGGCACCAACATCACTTCTGTGGTTTAACTCTCTTCTCCTGTTCCCTTTCAGCCAGGGAAATCAAAAAGGGAATCAGCTGAGGAGAGGAATAAAACATTACCACAGACATTGTGAGAGAATGTCAGGTGGTGTGCCATGACTGAGAGGTGCAACTATGTGTTAAACAACATAAAATAAAATTTTAAAAAAAAAACAAAACAACAATAAAATACACTGGGAGTTGAAGTACTCAAAAGCAAGATGGGGATACACACTTTGTCACTCAGACTCAGACACACCCAGCTCTGATCACAGCCCAGAGCCCTCAAGTCACAAAGAGAGGCTTTTCCAGCATTTCTCCTTATGGCAACCCCATAAAAATGAGACAAAAATCACTAATCGTGAAAAACAATCTATGAATGAAGCCTGTGCTTTGTGGGTGCAGTGCCCCCTCTGGCTCCCAGCTGGTTTTGGGTGCCCTGCTCTGTGGTTGTCACACGGCAGAGCTGGGCAAGTGTCACCTCAACGAACAAAGTGCCTTTTATGTCAAATTTCAAGTATTGCCACTTGAAATGCTGCTGATCCACTGTTCACACAGGTCATTCCTGGGAACACCTTCCATTGGGCTACACCAAACGTTTCCCAGACTATGGTTTGAAGTTCCCTGGAAACAGGACTGCTATCTTCCCCTTTTCTGACTCCTAGCTCATGCTCCTCTGCATTGGAGGTGGGAATAGGCCCATTTAGGTCTGTGTGCCTTTAGGGACATGGGCACCCAGAAACACCTCAGTGCTGTGAGGTTCAGCAGCTGCAAAAACATTGGCCATGTTGACCTCTCCCGAGCATCCAGAGCTGTTACACCAAAAAATCTTACCTCCCTCCCTCACCCTCTCCTGCCTGCCTTGTTCCCAACAAATATCCTGTCCAGTTTGAGAACCAACATGATGAAATGCCCTAGTTCCAGTCTTAAATTGTCTATTCTTCTATACTAAATTATGTTAAGAAAACTGAGGAATTGTGCCCCTCAACTTTTCAAAGTCCCATTTCATACCAATAAAATCCAACATTCCTATTTATGGAGTATCCTTCTAAGCACCAGATGTTTTAAGCACCTTAGAGTTCCAGGCTGAAACCCTTCTTAGCTTAAACATAGTAAATAACTTGCCTATAAATTCAAATACTCCATTTTAAATATTAGCAGCTGTAGGACCAGCATATGTTGACTTTATTATGGATTATTCTCATGTGACACAAATAGCAAGAACTGAAGAGTTTAAAAGTAAAAGCTCCAAATTAATCTTTAAATGCTTTAACCAAATATCAAGGCTTTTCCTGCAGAAGTCTAAATAAAATCTTTATCTGTGCTTAGAAGCTCATGAAAATGTATTCAAAATGTACTCTCTGGATCTCTTACCATGGCAGATTGGAAGCTGCTAAAACAAATACAAGATCATCAGATCGGGCCAAGCCATCCATCTGCACCAGTAATTCTGTTTTCATCCGCCGACTTCCTTCATGTTCACCACTACCAAGATTCAGAGAAATATTATTTGCTCAGTGCATTAAAGTAATCATCTTTATTTATAAGTGTCATTCACAGCAACTGAGCCCCTGTCACAGTTTTGCCCCAGTTCAAAGCATGATTAAGCTCCATTAGCTAACATCTAAGCATTAAAATCAAGCTTTCTAACGATTACTTAAATGGACTCTTTCCAGTGCATTAAAGTGAGGTGAATTCACTATTACTGAATCCAAAGAAAATATTTATTTTTATTTTTTCCTTCATATTAAATCTCCACTCAACGCTGACTTTTACTGGATAACAGCTAAGGCTTTGATTGATTGATTAACTGATCTATAGAAGGGAATTTTTACAATGTGATAGTTGCCATTTAAATAACTAAAACACCTACCTATTCAGGGTGGCATTTTTCTGTGAGTGAATATTAAGTGGCCACAAAAAGACACACTAACTACTGAGTTCAGCATGTTGCAAAATGTTCTATCAAAATCAAACAGAAAAATATGCCTCAATGACATGAATTTAAAAAATGGGGCAGAGACCACACAGAAAGGATCCTTCCTCAAAAAAAAAGGAGAACTTAAGCAAAGTCCTAAGAGTTCTGGCCCTGATTCAGGTAATCAATTTTGTAGAAGACCAGCTGGAACTCTTGGTTCCAGATGTGGAACTCTTGGAAACTCCTGGATTGAGCCCAGGGAAAACATCAGAGTCTTAGATGGCAAGAGCTGCACTTCAGGTTTAATGGCTTATTTCTGCAAAGACATCCACACATCAGTGCCAAGTCAGTATTTAATAAGGATATGTAAAAATGCATCAAGGAAGGCAAAATTTGGGTCATAATTAGTATCTATTAACTGAGAATGATTACAAGTAGTATCACTAAAATAGGGCATATTCTATTTATAAATTGTAAACAAAAACCATAATATAAAGTGACCACGTAATTCACTGTACATAAAATCCACTGTAATGGGTTACTAATGGTTATAACAATACTTTTACATTTCTCTTGCTCCTTTCTCATCCCTAACCTTTTCAATCAAATTTTTAACTATTAACTGTCTATACCTTGGGTGAAAATAATAATATTCAACCATTCCTGCAACTGGAAGTCCTGACAATGCCACCTAAATCTGTCCCATTAATGAAAATGCCATTCCAGTGTGTACACTCTCCATATTACTCTGCTATGCCTAAGATTGTCCAAAGTGTCAAAAAATCATCTGACAATTCATCTGTTGTTTCCCCCACCACTGCCTTTATTTCCACTCCAAATCCCTGATTTTAAAATACAGCACCACTGGTTATACACTCTGGCACCACCCTCCTTCTCAGACCCTTGCTGCCCCCGTAGCCTCTTGCTCATCCTCACACAACCTGCCTTTCACTCTTGCTTCTCCTGTGCAACTGAAATAACCCTACACCCCACTCTTCAAATCCCCCAAAGTGGTCCCATCAGTTACCCAGGAGCAGTGCCTCTTTGACTCATCACTGACTCCAGCTCATCCAAGAAAATTGTGGAAGGAGCGTGGTACCGGGCGAGCTCAAACAACACCTGTTCAGAGAGAAGAGTAAATGTGAAGGATAAACTGACACAAAAAGGCATCAAGGACCGCTGGCATGGAAGATAAATAACAGCACCCACATTCCAAGGGATGTCTGCTGGGAAAAACCTCTGGGTAGGCTGAGGGTCCCTGAATCCTCTCAAATTCTGAGAGGTTTGTAAAGGAGATATAAAGAACACAGCCTTGTAATCCTGTCTTTATGTGTAAATCTTTCTGGCTAAATCCTATCAGAGTACCCTGAGAATAATGAGATAGAAGAAAATGATCCATCAGAGGATTCTGGGAACTCCTAAATTGTTGTCAGAGATTAAACATGTGCCTTTTGTTGTTGCTCCATTTGAGGTTTTTTTTTAAATAAGGATTTGAGAAAAAAAAACTACAAGTCAGCTGAACCATAGTGAAAGAAATAGGACTGATTCTCTTGATAAGAATCAAGCAGGTTATTTTTTTTTTTCTGGTGAAAACAAGCACAAATTCTTGACCAATCAAGATTAAAAAATGGACTGTTATGATGACACAAAAAATGTGGATCTGCCTTTGGAGAAAGAAGTTTCATCTATTTTTCCATAAACATGGAGAGGCTTGTATTAGTGCGAAGACCATAATGCCAGTTCTTCTAGATTAAAGTGTTCTTTGAGTTTTTAAACAAGCATCACTAGCAATATATATTAATCCAGCACTTTTTAATCTGAACACTTAAAAAAAAGCAAATTTAAAAAGATATTTATTATATTCATCACTTTGAATATAAAACACAGGGTTTAAAGTATTTTCCTAGAGTCACAAGTAGACCATTACAAATTTTACTAGAAATCTAAAATACAAAATCACAGAAATACTATGTAGAACTGAGGAAAACAGGATGAGTGGACATGCCTCCAAATGACCACAGAAACCATGTATCCTTTCCACAACTTCGGAAAACTCCTGCACCAGCCTCGTGTGATCTTGGGATATAAATTCACACAAAACTTTTCTTAGAGCTCTCCCGGTCCACAATCTTATTTCATTTTTTGATTCTGCCGAAAACTCAGCTAAGGGTAAAATGTCACAAATTCCATATAAATGCACGTGCTGCAGCATGTTCACAAGAACCTTTTGGGTAATGGTGTCAAAAAACAGACTGTCCCACCCCTACTGTTGCCAGAAAGGAAAAGTCCAGGAAGCTACTGAGACAGGTGTCAAGAGGATCAGTAACAGGAGGGGACTGTCAGAAGAAAAATGTGCTGTTTTAAAGGCACAAGAAGGCAAGAAGAACAATTGTGCTGCAGACATTGCCAACATTTCAAGAAAGATTAACAATGCCCAGAATGCCACTTGCAGAGTACAATTTGTTATGGTTATTCATTCCCAAGAGCTTTGTATCTATCCAAAGTGTAGCCTTAGAGACCACAGAATCACAGATGAGCATAAAGGAAGGGCTTAAGGGCTTGTGGATTTCTTATATGGTGGATATTATGGAGAGATTCCGATGGGTATCATAGGGCAAGGATGCTACACCTGAACCCCTGAATTTTTCTGGACCACAGCTGAGCCATGAACACTTCTTACTAGTCCATATTAGAAAATACATTTACCTATTTACTATTAAACTACCTTCCTTAAAACATTACATGTGCATTTGACTGTAAGACCTTTGTGACAAGGGAATTGTCAATTTTGTGCCATGAAGACTAAGAATAATAGGGAATTTGGTAACATTTTGTAGGAAGCCTAGGAGACAACACTTGCAAAAAGGATGTGAAATGCTCTGAAGGGGTCACTAAGCAAACACTGCTTTAGTTAGGAACTCTGCTTGTCTGTCTGTTCTTCATTGAGTCAAAGATCTTTGCTGCCTTCAGAACATCTGTTTCATCTTACATCACAAAGTTCAACAGCAAGAATCCATTATGAGACTTGTGCAGAAGTGATGTTACTCCCATTTTGAGAACTACGTATGAACAAAGTCATGTTTTGTCTAAGTCAGGGAAGGTTATGAGTACCAGAGGAACATTTGCTTTCCAGTTCTGTGTTAAACTCCAGTTCTTTAAGAGGGAACCTGATGTTTGTAAATTATAATGAATGAGAGAATAATTCTTACCCGGACAAGTTTTTCTGAATCACCTCTCCATTTGCTGACAATGGTGGATGCTGATATGTTGAAAAAGGTTGTATTGCATTCTGTGGCAACAGCCTTAGCAAGCAAAGTTTTTCCAGTACCTACAAACAAAAGCGTTTGAGAAATCCACTCTCTAAAGAAAGACAATGCAAACATTTCAATAATTCTCCTCATCATACTACCAGTCAGGTAAAATCAGTAAAAAAGTCATAGTATAGTTGGGGTTGGAAGGGATCTTAAAGCTCATCTCATTCCACTCCACTGCCATGGACAGGGACACCTTCCAGTGTCCCAGGTTGCTCCAAGCCCCGTCCAACCTGGCCTTGGACACTTCCAGGGATGGAGCAGCCACAGCTTCTCTGGGCAAGCAGTGCCAGGGCCTCACCACCCTCACAGACAAGAATTTTTTCCCAATATCCCATCTAACCCTGCCCTCTGGCAGTGGGAAGTCATTCTCCTTCATCCTGTCCCTCCATCCCTGGTCCCAAGTCCCTCTCCAGCTCTCCTGGAGCCCCTTTAGGCACTGGAAGGGGCTCTCAGGTCTCCCTGGAGCCTTCTCTTCTCCAGGTGAACACCCCCAGCTCTCCCAGCCTGGCTCCAGAGCAGAGGGGCTCCAACCCTCAGAGCACGTTGTGGCCCTTCCAGATTGTCTGGGGAAACTCAGGTAATACAGCACTGCAAATGCACTTCCCAGAATCTGAAGCAGTGCATGTTGAAATGGTCAGGTGCCTTCTGTGGCAAGTACATTTAAACATTCACAGGAACAAATGGAGTTCACTGCAGTGGCAGCCTCTGCATACTGACTCAAGTGGTTCCTGTGCCCTGTGTCCCCTTCCAGCCACACTCATGGTGGTGGTGCTTGTGTCAAAGTGGAGCAGAGGGAGCAGGGAAGCTGTGCTGACACACTCAGAAAAACACACAACTGGCCCAGCAGAGGGCAAAGTTTCCTCCCATTCCCAAAACAACCCCTAAAAAACCCCCATTTTCACTAAGGATATAAGTCCATGACAGATTTATTCACATATCATAGGATCAGGTCATGCCAAACTTGATTAATATGTAAATAATAGCTCAGTAAAAACAGGGGTATGAGTTTTCAGGCCTCTGAATTGTTAGTATAAACACTGTTTCTGGAATATTCAGGTGTAAAAATAGTCAAGGCTCACGAGAAAGGCCAGGTTTGAGTGTCAGTGGTGGACATAATCATCCAACACTCTCTCCTTTTAATTCACATCACAGAGCAGGTTCTTTTCTAACATCTTTAACCTAATTAGCATCAATGATTTATCCATGGGACAAAACCAGAAACAATGATGAACACAGAGATATAGTATAAAGCTCTCCAAACCTGGTGGTCCATAGAGCAATAATCCTTTCCAAGGGGACAGAATGCCAGTAAATAGCTCTGGGTACTGGAAACAGAAAAGTAATTCAGGGATTAAAAATGTATCCTCTGTAACAAATAGCAAGGAGTTCTAGTCCCCACCTTCACTGCTTCATTCAGGAAACATATGAAATTCGAAGAGGGGCATAAAACCACACCAAAACAATGTAGTATGTATGATCTGAATACTGATAAAAATACTGTATTTACCATTTGAAATCTGTTTTAAGTGATTTTTTCAAATGCAACTGATTTCATATTCTCTTCTGTAAGTCATTTTTCATGGAATTAATATAGGCCAAATCCAGCACTTCTTACATTGTCAAAGGTTCCAAAAATTTAACTTGACACATTTTAATGTGTTAATTTTAATCCTGAAAGGTCATTTTTCTATAGGAAATGCAATTTCAGATGGAACGAGAACAGGAATAGTTCTGACATGAAACAGGAACAGGAGTAGTTCTAACATGAACTGCTTACAAAAGCACAGAAATAGTAAGAACTCTAAAACAACACTGTAATTGCAAGGAAAATGCTAAGGAGCCCAACACTGGTTTTCCCAAAACTATTTAGAACTTTACCTTTATGGGATAAACAACTGCTTCCTTGACCAGCCTTTTAGCTGCATCCAGTCCTATAATATCATCCCACTTCACGTTGGGCTTATGGAGATAAATGTCCTGCAACACACATCACATCTTGTTAGTAAAACCCCTTCTGCACTGGGATAATGACCTCTGGCAAAGTAAAAGGATCGACTCGGTGATAAAATAAAAGTGCTGTTAAGTGATACAAGCTGTATTATTTAACCCTATGTGCCAGGGACCTCCCAAGAGGAAAGCATACACAGCAATCATTTCCCTCAAGCTTCCCCTCCAACCCCCAGTTTCCCTGATGTATTCCTGCCAAATGTATACACTCTCAGATATGTTTTCTGTTAGTTTGGCTCAGTAATCAGCCAACATATGAAGATCTATCATGATATGAAAGGTCATCAACCCTAATATTTTGCCTCTGTTGCTGGCATGTATGGGATGTTTAAAAAACAGAAGTATAAGCAATGGTATTGACATGTTGGTTCAAATTTATATCCACAAGTGTACTTCAACAGGACTTAAATAATTCAAATTCCATCCTAGTCTTTGAGTTCAAACACCTTTTGACATTCTTTCTTCAGCAAATTTCTCTTCCCTCTTTTTACAATAGCAGCCACTCTGCAATGTGAAAATACTTTTGTTTTTTTAAACTTGATGCTCAGATACTTTATGGCTGCACCAATTGCTTACATTATTACTCATGTTATAAGTAACACTGAAAAACTGCTATTTACCCCACACTATGCAAGATTTTATAAGCTGCAAGAAAAGCTTTGAGAAACTCTGCAACAGGAGGAAAATTTTCCCCTAAGCTTCTATCAAAAGATAGTCGGTAATTAGTGTATGCCCTGAAGCACTCACTAAATTAATTTCATTTAATTCATCAAACTTTCCAAATCTTCTATGAATCTTTCCATTTGCCTTAGAAATATTTTGTGGCTTTCCCTTCCAGAGGCTAATTGTTCTGCAAAAAGTATCATATCCTCAATACAGATACTAAAGACAAATTCTGCTCTCCAATAAAAACAGCCCCCGTAGACTGAAGAAGGATTATGTGCTTGTATCCAAGGGGAAAAGTTGATTTAATACGATTAGAAAAAATTATTTATATAGAGTAGATTGCATTTTCCCTTTCTATTAACAGCAAATTAAGATGAATCAGATTTCTGATATTAAGTAGAGGCTTCCATAACTGTTTCCAAATTAAATTAGATTGTGTTATGAAATAGATACTACATGCTCTTTATTTTTATTGATTTATACAGTGTCAATTACCACAGCAACTAGGAATATACCACAATGAAGTACAATGCAAAAAATATAACATAATGGAGGGAAAGCAACTGTATTGCTTTCTTGCTAATGCAGCAGCAGGAACATCACTATTTTAAAGGTTTACCATAAATTAAAGACCAGACAGGAACTGAAATGAATGAGAATTTTCTTACTTTAAGGTCGGAAATTTCTTAAGACTTCAATTCTACTAAACTTCAAATGCAAGAATTTGGGCCATATACAGCTATGAAAAAATCAGTCAGCAGAAGTATTCCAGGCTTTTTAAACAGGTGATATAAGTATGTGGGAGCAACAGCTGATACCATTTCTGATGTCTCTATCCAGAAAGACTCACAACAGTACCAAATACTGTAGTACCAAATACTGTGAAGCCTTTTGGATGAGTGCCTCATCCAAAGGTGATGCATGCGCAGCTGCTTTGTAGCCACTGATCCCCAGCAGCCCAGGGACTGTTTGTTAGACTGCACCTTGACCCATGAGTGAAA
The DNA here is from genome assembly GCF_003945595.2 of Pipra filicauda. NCBI lineage: Eukaryota > Metazoa > Chordata > Aves > Passeriformes > Pipridae > Pipra > Pipra filicauda. The sequence goes on along the minus strand of NW_024104327.1, from coordinate 1,227,765 downwards.
TGAAATGGTGCTGACTACGTCAGGGAACCCTCCAGGTGTCAAAATTCCCATCCCGGAAGAATCCCCAGTCTGCCCTGGGATACGGTGCATCACTGATGCTGCTCGAGCAGCTCCTGTGCTGGGATGAGGGCACTGCTTGCAGAGCCTGCAGTTACAGCATCTCTCAGCTGCACCAGGTGAGAAGAGACAAGGAGTCCAGATCATGCAGCTGCACAAAGCAAAGCATGGGACCAGTACCAGGCCAGTGGCCCTGGGGCTGTCCCAGCCGTGGTGTGGCAGCAGGGCCAGGGCAGTGCCCTCCCTGTGCTGGCACTGCTGAGGCACCTCCAGTGCTGGGGCAGTTCTGGGCCCTCAGACAAGAGAGACATGGAGGGGCTGGAGCGTGTGCAGGGAAGGGAACGGAGCTGGGGAAGGGTCTGGAGCAGCAGGAGGGGCTGAGGGAGCTGGGGGGGCTCATCCTGGAGAAAAGGAGGCTCAGGGGGGACCTTCTGGCTCTGCAACTCCCTGAGAGGAGGGGGGAGCTGGGGGGGATCGGGCTCTGCTGCCAGGGAACAAGGGACAGGATGAGAGGAAAAGGCCTTAAGTTGCGCAAGGGGAGGTTTAGGTTGGACATCAGGGAAAATTTCTTCATGAAAAGCGTTATCAAGTCTAGGAACAGGCTGCCCAGGGCAGTGTTGGAGTCCCCATCCCTGAAGAGGTTTAAAAGCCATGTGGATGTGGCATTTGTGGACATGGGTTAGTGGTGGCCTTGGCAGTGCTGGGGGAACAGATGGACTTGATGGTCTTAGAGGGCTTTTCCAACCTAAACAATTCTGTGATTCTGTGATTCTAAACAATGCATGAATATCAGGGTTTAATAATAATTTTTGTTTAGTAGATACGTTCAGAATTCAGATCCTGGTGTGACACTGCCACACTGCCACAAGCCCAATGCCTTGAATGGAAACTGCACCCACAGGGTTGACTCAGTTTTTTTCCCAGCATTACATTACAGTTAAATAATACATCAGATGATAGTTGGTATTAACTAATATATTTAAAGCTCTCTTTTCAGAGAAGAATTGTACTTTTTCTGTAGCAATAAGAACAAAGGGAAAACCCACAACAGTCTCCACAGCATGATTAGATTACATGTTCCCCATTAGAAAGGAATGGTCTTCATTACTCCCATTGTTTATCAAAAAGAAACAACTTCTAAAGAAATAACTTGTTGGGAGTTGCATGAAAAGAAAGTTAGCTTGCATATTCAAGAATAAGCACTCTCAGTGACAGTAAAAAGAAATAAACAGCATTCTCAGATGACAAAGATAACCAACATCTCGATAAACTAACATGGAGATTGATCTTACTTTGCTTACAACCATTGCAAGTTCCCTCATCTCACCGGTCATGCCAATAAAAGCACTAAGGGGTTTCAATAATCGTTCCTGAAAAAGAAAAACGTAAGTTCTTGTCAGACTTCAAATATTTTTAGACAGACAAACTATTAAATACTTTTTGAAAAGCTGATACGTGGTGTAATATCAACTCTTACAGGTGTAGAAACATGGATAATAACAAAGATTTTGAAGTAAGCAATTTTTGCAGTAAGGCAGACTGGCACCATGTGAGCTGGGTGCACTGTCTGAGAAGTCTGGCTTGTGTCAAGGAGTGATTACTGAAAATTTACCTCAGCCATCCAAACTCCGTTGCTGTCTCAGCTGAGGCAAATGCTGAAAACATACTACATTCACAGGAACCAGAATTTCACCTTCAGAAGTTCTGTGGGTTTCTGCTATTATTTTTTTTTTTTCATCATAAGGTATCATTTCTATTTGTTGCTTACTTTTATGTTCAAAAAGTAAACAACTGTCAACAAATTAAGCCAGTATCAAGTATGACTGTCCTTTCACGGAGGAAATATCTCTCTCAGAAATCTAAGCCCCTTTTTAGCACTTGGGAACAAAGACGACTTTGTTTCACTATTTTGGTTTTTTTCTGGTTATGTAAAACTCATTTTATTATTACTGGATGGAAACATGAACAGAAACACCTACTGAGGGATCTGGATCATAATTAAGGCTGTTCAAGGCAATTTCATTTGGTGACATTCTGACAGCATCCTGGATCATCCCATGGAAGTCAATTACTTGGCCCTAAAGGAGAAAATAATGTTGTAATAGGCTCTACCCACGACGGTAGCTCTACATTGGACCAAATTTTGTTTGCAGTTACAGGGTTTCCTTCCTTCATATACAGTCCTAATTATGGCAAAAAATAGACCACAAAATCTGTGGTAGCAACAGGAGTAGAACACATATCTCAGCCATTGAAACAATTTAACTGCAGAGCCTCTTATAATCTCATTCAGGAATTCAAAATTTATCTTCAATTTTAGGTATTACCACTGGGTTTTTAAAAAAAACATATTCTTCCTTCTTGAGTATGTCTAAAATAGTATTTAATGCAAACAGAGCTTCCTATGCAAAGAATTGTTACCCAAATCATAAAATTCACCTTTCAGCTGATTATACAGGAACATTTTATAAAAATATAGACTCAGAAGGCTAACATTTGATATTTTTGAAAACCTTTGTGTTTTTTAATCCATACATATTTCTATGATAAATCACATACCAGGTTTCCACCAACCTTTCTTGGGTGAGGGCTGTCTCCTCCAGGTTTGCTGATTGCTGAGATGCTTAAGCCAAAGCCAGATTGGTCTGGAGTAACTGCACTGTCACTATTCTAAAAAAAACAAATAAATTTTTAAAAAGATGTGTTGCCAATTAGGTGAATTGAAGACATTACATTATAGGTATCATCCCACCTCTTCATATATGCCCAGATGAACTGTATCATTACATGGAAGTTCCAAGAGTAATCCCATACTTGTCAGACCAACACCACTCACATTTAGTTAGGCTTCATCTGACTGGTGACAGCAGTGAAAGCCACAGCTCTAGAGCTCAGCAGTCCAGTTATTACATGTACAGAGCAGAAAACTGCATTTTATACAGTTGTAAGAAGCAACATTTATGTACAGTAGAAATTACAGGCAAGTGTAAGGCACGGAACATCAACTCAGAGATGACGAGTTATCACATATTCACTTCACAGCCGCTATTCCTGAAAAATCCAAACGGTAACGTTTTGGGTATTTTAAGGGTAAGAACAGGTCAGAGATTAATTCCTCTTGGTGCGAGAGGAAATATAGACAAGCCCTTAAAAAAAGCTGTAACAGACACAGTGCTTGCCCACCAACCTGCTATTCCTGGACGACCCACTGTAAGGGATGATAATAAAGTGGATTTCACAGTAATCTGAACAAAATGAGACTCCCAAAATTGAAAATTACAGGGTCAAATTACTCCCCCAGTCTCAAACACCTTATGCACTGTGAAGATGCTTACAACTGACACAAGGCTTTCTATTAGATTTGTTTGTCTTGCTTTCTGGCACTAAAGGGTGAATATGCTGATATTAATGGGAAAACTCTGATTGCTTTCAGTGCAGGTTGGATTATATGGCTCCTTTTCCTCCAATTTTTGCCTGTGACTTGCCCCCCAACTCACAGCCAGAAAACATGTTCTCTTTAAGTCTTTCACCTATAATCCTTGAATTACATAATCAGTAAAGCCCATTAGTTGCAATGGTGTGACTCCCATACATTTGCTGCCTATAGACTCTCAAAATAAAATCACATTAATTTCAATTGTAATGCTACCAAGGTAAAACATGTTTAAACCTGTCTGGGGCTCTCCTTGGCAGATGATTTAGGTTCTGTTGTGCTCCCAGAAGTTTTTGACACTGGTTGTTGCGCTGTCTGTTGCTTGAGCCTTGGTATATTTTGAGAAGAGCTTGCTGCCCTAGAATTAAAAAAAAACAAAACCAAACAGTTTCACAATTTCTTTTTTCCTTCCAAATACCAAAATATTAGAAGGCAAAGTTTTCAAATAAAGCAGTTTTGGGCTAACTTTGCTCCCGCTGAAGTTATGGCATCAACTTCAATCACAGCAGAGTTCTATGCTCACTGTTTACAAACACCTCACTCCACCTTATCCACACTGCAGAAACTTTGCAAATTGTCTGCCTCTCCATTTGGGAAATAAGTCTCTATTTGCCTGTAACACATCACACAGTCAGCTGCATAGCCCTGGGCTTTAATATTCCTGCAGTATCACAACGTTATTTTAACCAGGGTGCATATTGTTTTCACAGGAGAATTTTCTGCCCAGAAAAACACCTCACATGTTTCTCTTACCTTCTTGCTCTTCCCCCAGTTCGCAGCTGTTGTTTATTTTCTGCTGTGGCAAAAACAACATTGAAATAGAAAATAATTAAGGATAGAAAAAAAAAAAGCAATTTGACTTTTTTTTTTCCTCCCTTCAAAAATATTTTTAAGCATACATTAGTGACATTGGAAATAACAATGCATAAGCAGGATCAGCATGATTATAAGCACTGCAAGCTTGCAAAAACTTTTTGAAAATGAACTGATATTGGTGAGAGCAGTTTTGCTTCAAGTTTGTTCAAGTTTAGGCTCATTCAGTCTTTGGTTTCTCTGCTTACATTTTAAAACAAGTATCATGTTCACAGGAAAATGGGCACTACCAGAAATTAGATTAAGCACAATAATTTAATATATCACACAGAATGCTTATTTAATGCTAATAATTTTTTCACTGCTGAACTGGGAAATACGAATTTGCCTTGCTTCTCTTCATAATAATCAAGTTCAACACAACAAGACAGAATAAAAGTCACATTGCAATGGTGGTTATCAAACTATGCTATTTTTTGCGTTTATATAATTTGAAACGAATTCTGTCAAAGAAAAGGTTTTTGTCACAAAATGTTGAACTCACAAAGCTCAGATGTGAACTCATAAAGCCAAGGGTTTGTGCCCTTATCAGCACAGACCTGGTTGTTCCAAAACATGTCTCCCATCAGTGTTCTCTGTACGACGCTTTTCCGTTCAAGATTCTCACACGCTTATATAAAATAATCCTTCCCAAACAGCTCTTTCCCTGAAAGAGCTTGGGAACATAGAGGTAGCAGAGCCCACAGATAAACCTGTAATCCTGTGGGTTTGTCTGTAATACTTCCAACTGGGACCCAGCATGGAAATGACCAAGTTAGTTCTGCAGGACTTGCCAAGAGTGTTGCAAACAGTTAAGTAGGAAGGAGCACCACACTAAGCCTTTTGTTTAGATACACATATCTGACTATGGGCACAATTTAGGGCACCTTGCAAACTACATGCAGGAGAGGAAGCTGCTTACACTTCAGGGAAAAAGGATGATGCCTCCCTGCCAACACAGTCACAACTCTGAGCCTGGGTAATGGTGCAGTACTCCAAGTCGGAGAGGCTTTACTGACCAAAAAAAATGCATCCTGAGAGCTTTTAAATGTCCCCGAGTGGCTTTCTATGAATTGTTTTTTCACTTAGATCATGGATTGAGCCTTGACTACCCCTCAGTTTGACTAAGATGTGAAAAAATGCTTTGTAATACATTTTCACTCTTGATTCATGACAAATCCCTTTAGTTTTGTCCTGCAAGGCTGTTCCTTTTTGTATTAGCACCACTTAATATGTTCTAGATGTGCATACCTTTTTCATGCAAATAATCACAGAATCCTTAGGTTGGAAAAGCCCTCCAAGGCCATCAAGTCCAACCACTCCCTCAGCACTGCCAAAGGCATCACTAACCCATGTTCCCAAGTGCCGCATCCATATGGCTTTTAAATCCCTCCAGGGATGGGAACTCCAACACTGCCCTGAGCGGCTGTGCCAGGGCTGGCTGGACAACCCTCTCCATGAAGAAATTTTCCCAATATCCAGTTCAAATCTATATCCTTCAAGCTCTTCATCACTGCTTTTTACACAGTTGTTCTTATGGCTTCTCTAAGTCACATTTTGTGCTCAAGTACAAAACCATTCAGGCTCTCAGGGTCATAACACAATGGTCATATTCTGACTTGCCTTATTCTGTATCATTCTTTTATACCTCAGCCTTAGTAGTCTCTCTCCATGAGAAGTGAATAAATATATCTATGCCATAATGCTTTGTGCTTAGCTGACATTTTCCACTATCACAGCAGTTTTTAAAAGACAGAAAAATGCCACTTTTTTGTTCCTCTACATAATGAGAGAATGGAGAGGAGAAGGGCTCAAAACCCCATCTCTCAATTCTTATGTCTTCCATGCTAGAACTATAGGTCTGTAACTGTAAGGGTTGGAACACTAAATGCTGACATACACAAAAAGGGCTGCTAGCATAGCAAGCAAACATACATTTTAGTCTTTGGAAACAAAAGCTTTCTTTTTGGAACAGTCACATACCGGTGTCCAGGACCTTTTTGGTAATTTTAGGATACTTTTGAAATTTTACAAAGTAATAGCTTTCATATTCCATCAAAATTGTCTCAAGATCAACGTTGTCACAAACTTCAAAGCCACGTAAATTTAATTTCGTCTCTTGTTCCAAAGCATTTGCAGCATCGACATATCTGGTAATTTAAAAAAAGGAACAAAGATCAAAAAACTGAGTCATTATCTTACTCTGATTTTTGAGAGAAAAAGCAAACAATGGCATTAGTAACTATATGGTATCTTTAACTTGTCCACAAGTCTACTTATTATAAAAGTATAAACTCTATTTAAAAAAGCCTTTGCTGGTTGATCTAAAGTATTTTTTAATTATAGTCGACATTTTTGTTCCAGGAACTGAAACAATTTAGCAAAGTAAAATGCCAAGAATATGTAACAGTAGTTTACCTCTTTCTCACATCAGCCCAAAGGCCCATAGTATTCATCCACCCAACAGAAGGACACAGTACAGGAGGTCAGACACACACAGTCCCACAAAGTAGAGCCCCGTTATTTAAAACACTTACCCTTCCTCCATTAAATAATGCAAAATTAGAATGAGGAGATTTTTCCGACGAGCTTCTGTTCGCATCTCCTCCTGTGAATTAAGACAGAACTCTAGATCAAATGTAATATTCTCTTTATTGCTGTAAACAGCATCTAAATGTAGCCTGTGGAAACAAACAAATTAAGACAACAGCATGTAAGAACTGTAAAACAACTCACTGTTAATAAACACAAGGAAAGTGGTTTTCAATCTAATTTTTCTTACACATTATCAGGGCTACTGGATGGGTAGAAGCCTTTTCCTAGAAAAGAGAAAATTACCTTGAGGTTGAACAAATAGCTTACTTCCCTTACTAGGGTTATGGATGCCCAACATGTTCATGCTGCTGCAGACTCCAGGGCAGGACTCTTGGAGGCTTCAATGCCCAGCATCTCCAGGGGCTGTGCAAGGAAATCTAGTGCTCCAGCCTGCCTGTGTCCTTCCCTTGCAACTAGAAACCTGTTCTCTGAGTGCTTGGAGGAGGGGATGGAGAACAGGTCTGGGATTTGCATGGCTCTACTACGAAGACCAGCTGTAACACTGTTGGCACCTCCTGTTTCATGGGCCTTGACATATAAACACAGCAAATGAAACACAGACACTTGCAGAATTGTAGTGGGTTGGGGTAGCACTGAACTTGCGTGATTTTAACACAGGAGTGACCAAAACCAGGTCTCAAGACACAGAAATTTCAATATGGATTCAGTCCCGTGGATTCCTTGGCATAGAGTGGAGAACCCAAAGTCATTCACAAACAGTTCAGCAATAAAAACAAAGCAGTGTAAAACACCTCTGTCTTCATTCAGTGAAGCAACATCAGGGGGAGCATCAGGTGCAGTATCAAGTAGGGCTAAAGGGGCAGTGGAAACAGAAATCATGCCAGATGCTGGAACAAGGCCTAACTCCAGTGGAATATGCTGTCTTCGCTGAGTGACTGCAGAGAAACCCTGAGATTTTAGGGTCATAACTGAAGTTGCTACATGGAAAGCTCTACAAATCAGCAGGTTGACTCTGGCCTGCCTCACTGGGACTTGGAGCTGGGACCACAGGAAAAGCAGGTATGGCCAAACCCACATTTAGGGAAATAAATTCTTTCTCTCTTAGGATGCTGGCATTCAGCATTGGAAGATGGAGTTCATGATCCTCATGGGTCCACTCCAACTTGGGATATTCCGTGTACTCTATAATTCTATGATTACTTATGAGGACCCAGTGTGAGCTGAAAGAGTGGCACGCACTTAGTGGATGGGGTAAGAGCAGCAATTTCTGTTGCTTGCACAGCACAGAAACATTCCTGATCACACTGCACAGTAATGCTACACAGGCTCCCACTTCCCACCTGCATCCACCCCCAAGAAAAGCCCAGCCCAACTGTGAGACCTGCAGGTGACAGACCCAAAGACCTCCATCCCCTTCATGCTGCAAACAGAGCCCCAGCACCTGTGGCAATGACTTCTGCTGCTCTGCCTGTGCCTGGCACACAGACATGCCAAAGAATTACTACTGGCCAAGGCTTATGTTCTCAAATCCCACAAGGCACCCAGAAGGAATATAAATACAAACAGACAATTCCTCTATCCTTCATGATGATCTCTTGGAAGGAAACGTCATTATAGTAAACCGCTGATATTGGAGAATCATATAATTGGAGAATCATATATTCCTAAAACCAAAGGTGCTTTTGGGTGATGCAAAACCAATTTACCTCTTCAGCATGCTGCTCCTTTGCCAGATTAGATCTAACTACTCCCTTTGCTCTGCACTGTGGATATCACGTAGCATTCTGCTGCTAATTTAAATACTTGAGATAGCACAGTCAGCTATTGTTTTATTTTAAAATAAAATCTGTCAGTCTGTAAAAAGTACTGGGTAGAGCAGGGAAAAGGTAACCCAGTACAGCAAGTATTTCCTGGGATGTTTCCTTCAGTCGTGGGGCCACCTAGTGTCACAACTGAGAAAGGGCTGGGGCTTGCTCTTCACAACACTTCCTGCAGAGTGACAGTGTATTTGCAATTCACATATTACTGAAAAGATTCATAGACTCTTCATTCCACTTTTCAAGAAAGAAGAATAAAACGGGCTGGGGAAAGCTGAAGAAACCATACCCCATTTCTAGCCTTTAGATACTTCGATACCATCTTGATAAGGTTTTTCAGAGTCCATAAGGAAGCTACAATACTGTTTGCATTTCAGTGGTGGTACCAAGATAACTTTTCTGAACCATTCTGGTGAGAAAAGAAAACTGTGAAAATGCTTGGTCGATTAGCACCACTTGAATGAAGCAGACTGGTTCCTGTGAGGTGCTGCAACAAGAAATGAACCAGTTCTGAGAACTGTCATAAGGAAAGAGAAAACACTGACATCCTGGGACAAAAGGATCTTTTCCTTCTTAATTTTTGAGGTGCCGGTGCTCAGAAAACAGATTTTGAATTGTGGCCCTTTTACCATTTCTCCTGGATGATCTGAATCTTCTGAAACCCAGTTGGAGGCGCAAGAAGGAAGCTGAGAATCCCACCTGGACATTCTTCAAAATGCAACTGCTCCTGATGTTTTCTGCTGAGAAAGATTAACTGTTGTGTTTGCCCACATATCAAAGGGCAAGGTCACAGCTATCTCTGAATATTTAAAACACAGTATGCAAACACAGTAGCTGCCACAGAAGACAAACACATCAAGTGTTTCATGTAATAAACATGGATACTCTTGACAAGAGAGGAATTGCCTCTGCCTCATGAACTGACTCACTAGGGCTCACTATCCATGCTTGGAACTTCCCTTGAAAAGAGTTTGCATTCTGGCATGTCTTCTGCTGCTGTTACATCCCTCTGGGTTACTTCTGATATCCCTAAAGCATTTTAAGTTCTAGTATAATTAGTGATACAGTGATTGGCAGCATCTCAAATACTGTGTGTAGAGACTTGCTTTGGGTATAGTACAACATTGTGCCTACGTATGAGACACTTACTTCAACCTTGACATACTAATGTTCTGGTTGCACTGACCAAGAAAAGGAAAAGTGCACCTTTACATCCAAAAAGAGCCTCATCTAAAAACCAGCAGAGTTTAGACTGAGAGGTTAATTCTGCCTTTAACTCATGTTAAGAACACAAAGAGCAATAGCTGATTTTGAGAAGTCAGATGTGTCCAAAGAAAACTAACTAAGCTGTTGATCAGTCGACCAACTGACAACGACTTGCATTAGGTTGGATCTGAAACACAGAACAGAGATAACTCTGGTCCAAGTTCTGTGAGGTTTCTACAAAAGAAAAATCAAGGATCTTACATTATATTGCCGTTACCAGATCATGAATCTGGTGAGTCAGTGGTGCACAGATCACTGCTTTCTTGACCAATCCTTTTCCTGCCTTTACCAGGCCTATTGTACCACATACTCTTGCCAGATGCTTGTGTCAGTGCCACCAACAGCTTTAGCTGTTCCCTTAAAAAAGCTCTCTGCCCACCCTTGTCTGCTGTCCTGAACTCCAGTTTATCCTCCAGGGACCGAGCCCCCCTGCAAACATGTCCACAAAATATGGCCACAGTACAGACAGACACTAACACTGCCCAGGGCTTCTGCTGTGCTCAGAGAGGAAATGGTAAATCTTAACACAGCATGAAAAAATAGGAGTGCTTACGAGTGCAAAGTTACTTAAAATTCAGTTTAGCTTTATAGCGATTTAGCCGTCCTGTTTAATTAGTATTTAGAATTGCATGTTGTTTATAGCCACTGGTATTTCAATAGATGTTTAAATGTTTAAAGTTTAATAAGCTTCCATTCTTAAAAGAACAAAAAAATGTATGTAATTAAATTTTCAATTACTATAGGGGATTTTGGGGTCCCTGAAATTAATAAAAGCTTAAGGCACTTAAATGTGATCTTGTTTTAAAAACTAAATAGTTGAGCACTTAACTAATTAGCTCCAACACGTATAGTGCTATTTTATTTATTTCTAGCTTAACAAAAGAGCAGTACATACTCCTTTCTTTGAGTCATTTAAAATTAAGCTCTAATAGAGTTGTGCATCTTTAAATGCAATTGTTTGTTTAGTCATTTCCACACCTTTTATTAAAATCCATTTACATTATAAATCAACCAAGTCTCTTGTGTAATTCCATCAAATTAATGGGCCTACTAAAAGATTAATTTAACTCTATAATGTTTCATTATCTTTTGACCCTATATATTCTACATTAATATATTTGTTAGGGTGGGGAAAAAAAAGGGTCGCAGTGTAAGTCACGGTCTGGGGAGTTTGGGAATGAGAACTGTACTGCTTTAGCATTGTGTCTGTGTACATCCAACTGGGGCAGTCAATAGGATGAGTTCAGAGGGATCTGTGGTCAGGAATCCAGGCTGTCATCGCACAGGGAAAGAATTTATCACGACACGCATGCAGTGTCCCTTCCCTCTTTGTCTTTAGGATTCCAGGGCGCTGCCAAGAACAGGGTTCCTCGAGATCAAGTTGGCACCATGTGCCAGGATAGAGAGGCTTTATGGGCTCACCTAGTCTTCCTCCCCCCTCCATCACCCTGTATCCCCACAGCTTTCCCTCCCCCTTATTGCTTTGGATATTTGCAGCCTTGACAGGCTTTTTAGAGGGCTGAATGTTCAGTTATTGTCTGGCTTGCTGACAGTACTTTTTGAGAAACATAAGCAGAGGAGGGAACTGGTGAGTTTTAAACAATGTATAACTTGGCTGCCACTGAATAGAATTTCCCAGGACAAAGAAAGAGCACTTTGCCCTCTTCTCTCTTCCAAATTACACACGGCTGCTGCAAACAATAAGAGTTGGCAAAGTTTTCAAGGATTACAATGAGCTTTCATAATTAAAGACATACAGCAAGCTCACCACAGAACTTATGGCTGTCCTAGCAGTAGGATGCACCCGACACTGTTACATGTAAAATCAAGAGACATTTTACAATTTGAGTTTGGTGCACTGAAAACAAAAAACCTTCTGATTTCTCCCCCCATTGCAATGTTGTCTTTCATTAATTCATGCTCCAATTTTAAGAGCCACTCACAGAGCACTATTGTTTCCCTCTTTTAATAGGAACACTACTGAAGACAGGTTTTACACTGCCAAGACCTCAGTAATTTGAAGTGATACATATTATGAACACATAAAAATGAATGGACACAAAGTATGGTGAATTATACACATTAAGGATGATGGATTTACAAATTAATTAACAATTAACAATAAAGCATTGCTCAATAAAGCATTAACTCTCCCACTCCTTTGTAGGAATTTGCAAAGTCTTACTGCAGTTCACAATAATATTGTTTGTCAAGGGGCATTCACAAAGCAAACACAGGAAATATTTTACAGTTAACACCAGTGAAATGCCTCACAAGACAAATTTATTTGACTGTAAGACTACACTGGGTAGCTGTGAACAGCTATGGAATTGCATGTAGGAATTTTTTTTAAAACACTTTTCCCCAAAATTGCTAGAAAATAATAATTTCCATTCTGTAGAACAGATTAGTGGGAAAATGCAGTACAGATAAGGGCAGGACTATGGAGTTAGAAATCCCAGTAATTACTTAGTGCTACAAATTAAACATATAACAGTCTAACTTAGAGATACTCCACTGGAATACTGGAATTCAAGAACCAAACAATAAGTAGCGAGGCTCCCTCCACGGAAGGGAGGCAAAACCTTAGAGCACAAACCAAAAAATCCTCTTGGCAGCTTAATTTCAAGTCACTAATTAACAAAAGGGCTCCGAACTTCTGCTCCTCTGTGGAACACAAACAACTCCCTTCTACTCTGTACCCAAACTACAGATTGCTATCTTCACATCCATCCTGCCAAAAGGCTGTGGAGAAGCCAGCTCACAAAGCACACCAACCCAAACCCAGAGGTACAGCTGACAGAGCTTAAGCGCCAGGCCCTCATCCCACAGATGTTTCTTCATTTAGTAGCCAACACCATCCTCGGGACCAAGGCCACCCAAATACCCACTGGTGAGGTAACAAATCAGATCCCTTTTCCTCCTCTTTTCCTCCTGCACCTCAGTGCTGTCTCAATACCACACCTTAGGGCTCCATTCCCAGTGGCTGGAATTTGAATCCACTTCAGGGCTCAGAAAGAGACTCTGCAGGAGGACACCATTCCTAGGAAATGTATAACCTACTAATACTTCCTCAGGAGACATAGCAGAGGGGCAGGCACTGATCTCTTCCCCGTGGTGACCAGTGACAGGACTCAGGGAACGCCTGGAGCTGTGCCAGGGAAGGTTTAGTTGGATCTCAGGAAAAGATTCCTCCCCCAGAGGATGGTTGGGCACTGAACAGGCTCCCCAGGGCAGTGGGCACAGCACCAAGGCTGCCAGAGCTCAAGGAGTGTTTGGACAATGCTGTCAGGGACAGGGATTGCTGGGGTGTCCTGGGCAGAACCAGATGATCCTTGTGGGTCTCTTCCAACTCAGGGTGTACTGCGATTCTGCAAGAGGTTGACATAACCTAAAGCTCAGTCTCAGTGTTCAATATGATATAACTTTCCTAAAACTTTAATTAATGGTAGCAATTGGCTGGGTTCCTTTTTTTTTTCCCCTTACAAACTCTTGTCAGTTTGATCATTAAATCACCAAAGCTTTGAGTTTCTCTAGATTAGCTCTGATGAGCTTCAGTAAACAAAGCTTGAGGGAGTTGAGGATTGGACATCTGGGTTTTTAAATTTATGACCCTTCTAAGACATGTTGGAGTAACCAGAAGACACAGAGGAGATTAACAAAGACATTACACCCTGAGAGTTAGAGACTCTCTGTCTAAGGAAGAATGATAAGAGAACCAAAGAATGTGGACCCAATTAGACAATAAAGGACAGAATACTAATTAAATGAAGAGAATTGTGTAACTTGGAACCAATTAATGTCACTTTCTGTGTTTGCTAAAATGTATAAATATGTGAAAAGTCTTGCAAGGGACTTATGTGGCTGGAATGATTCACTAGGTGTCTCTGCCCAGAACAAAGCAATGCCTGGCTCAACAACACTTAAGGATGGTGGAGGTTTTCACTTCTTCCCTTCTTTTCACTTCTTTTCACTTCTTCCCGACGATTTTTGGTGACAACAGAACCCCTTCCAAAACTCCTCTTTTTTGAGGAATCTTGTGCTTTCCAGGCACAGTGGGAACAGGGATTGGTGTATGCATCCACAGCACCCAACAGCACTATAGGAAAGGCTTTTAGCATCCCTGCAGTCGCCCACACTCCGGTGTAATTTGACCAGCAGATGGAAGCAAAAGAACAGGCTACAAAATTTAGCTAAATCCTGCTGTTTCTGGGCTTTCTGGGGGAAGAATCACAGAATAACAGAATGGTTTGGGTTGAAAGGGATCTTTAAGGATCATGCAGTTCCAGCCCCGTGCCATGGGAAAAGACACTTTCCGCTAGACCAAGCTGCTCCAAGGCCCGTCCAGCCTGGCCCTGGACACTTCCAGGAATGGGGCTGATGGGGTGGGGGAGCGGCGGGGCAGTACAGCCGTGACCGATGGAAACAGGGGCCGGGGAAGGGAGGAGCACGGACTGTCCGCTTTCGCTGTGCCTGGTGCTCCAGGATCATGAACAGAGGGGCTGTGGGGGGTCCGTGCCCGTCCGTGCCCGTCCCTGCCCATCACAACTGGCCTCGGCCCCGCCGCCATGACACCTCGCACACCCCTGCGCATGCGCACTGCCGTTGCCATGGCAACGGCGACGCGCGGCCACCCGCCCTGTCGGATCTCACCGCTTCTCTCGCCTGGTAGGTGGTTCTGAGCACCTGGCAGGACAACTCCATGGCGGCGGAGAATGCCGGCGGGAGTACCAAGGGGAATGCAGCCGGGAACGCACGAGCCCGTACCCCACCGAGCCCCGCGGGCGCCGCGGGGGACAGGCCCGCCCTGCCTCCCCGCGCAGCCAATCGGAATGCCGGAAGGTGAAAGACTGACAAGAGGGACGACCAATAAAGAGTGAAGTAGAGTGATGGAAAGGCGGGCTAGCAGCGGCGCTGACCAATGGCGCTGGGCTCACCTGAGCGGCGGGGATCTGTGAGGGGAGCGGGGAGGGTCGGGCTGAGGGGACGCAGAACAGGCCAGACTAGCCCAAACCATCCCAGAACATGACAAACCAACCCAAACCATGCCAAAATATGCCGAACCAAGGCAAACCAACCCCAAACAAGCTAAGCCAACCCAAAACATGATGAACCAACCCAAAACATCCCACAACATGCAAACCAAGCCAAGCCAACCCAAAACAAGCGAAAACAACCCAAACCAATCCAAACCAAGCCAAAACAAACCATTCCAAGAACATGCCAAGCCAAACCAGCACAGCCCTGCCCACCTCAGTGTTAAGTACGCCAGGCTCACCTGACACAGCCGAGGGGTGTCCAACCAGACGCAGACTCCACTCGGTCCCTCACGTCAAAGATGCTGGCAAGTGTTAAAATGGAGACCACCACTCCGAGGCACCGCAGGGCTGAGAGAAGGGCCCTCCTCGGAGCACGACTCGGCTGCCTGGTTGCTGCAGCCTCCTGGGTTCAGGGTGTGATTTCTTGGAGGGGTCAGTTGTGCCTCTTGGATACTGTCCGGCTTCAGCCCAGCTGGAGGAGAACCTATGATCCTGGTAGAGGTTGATGAAACCTAAAGCTCTGTCTCAAGACCTCTCCCAAAACTTGTGCTTTCCACTCACAGGGATTGGTATACACATGCATAGCACCCAACAGCTTTGTGGGAAAGGCTTTTATCATCCCTATTCCCAAATCCAACAGCTACCCAGTTTCACCAGCTGTTCTTGGACAGCGTAACTACCAGGTTCTCACACCCATGCAATGCAACCTGGTCTAATGCAAGGTGTCCCTGCCCACTGAAGGGGGGTTGAAATGAAATCTTTAAGGTCCATTCCAACCCAAACTGTTCTGGGATTCCATACCAATGCTTGCTTAGCATCTCATCCTCAAAAACATGTTTTCCAGACATCCAGACCTTCCTTCAAACACACTCCTTAGTACCACTGTCCATATCCCCTTATTCTTGTGGTATCACTGTTCCCACTCAGGATGTTTCCCTTGCCCTTTTCTTAAACTTTCCCATTCCAGTATAGGCCAACACAGGCTTTGTGTTCCCTTGAGCTCCCTTCAACAAGTATCTCCAAGTGCACATATCTCTTACAACCCTTCCCTCCCTCGTTTCAGTATGTCTCAGTCTCCAGGATGTCCCCGTCGAAAACGTGACTTTGGTGTATCTTCACAGCTCAGATGGTTGTGCTGCAAACGTAATGTACTTTCACCCTGTTAAGCATCTAATTAAATATATATCTCTTTTATTAAATCTGTCCCATAAAACATGGAGTTTTTTCAAAGTGGATCAGATTCATGTTCCTGCATCTAAGTCAGGTCCCCTCCTACTAGAATTTGCATTCAATCTTTTTTGCCTTAGCATGGTAGTAGAGTGGGTAATAAATTTGGTTTTCCATTATTGGTTACTTCTGGTTTATGGCTCTGAAAGAGAGGTGAAGAGAATTAAAGTTAGGATCCAAGCCATCCCAATAATGTTTCCAAGTTCATTACTGTTGGGAGAATAGCCTCAGTTTGAGGCTGTGCTCCACTGGAGACAGTTTTCCACCATGACTGTTAAAGGATTAGTGGTATCTTAATATGGGGTT
The DNA here is from genome assembly GCF_003945595.2 of Pipra filicauda. Taxonomy (NCBI): domain Eukaryota; kingdom Metazoa; phylum Chordata; class Aves; order Passeriformes; family Pipridae; genus Pipra; species Pipra filicauda. The sequence goes on along the minus strand of NW_024104327.1, from coordinate 1,211,212 downwards.
TTCTATTGTTTTGATGGATAAAGAGAGAGACTCTTCAAATTCTTGGAAGAAAACTTGAGGGTAATTTTCACAAGAACTGTCCATAGAGGCAAATGTCCACCTACAGCCAGGGAGGCTGTGTTCAAGACTTTGAAATCTAGGCATATGTTAATAGACATAATTAAATAAAAATAATAATGTTCAAGTAAACAACTTTATAGCAAAATTTAAATATTTTCCTGTTGGACTTATAACCAAAATATAGGTGTATCACCTTAGGATGGGCAAGCAAAACATGTATTTAATCTGTGCTTTGACAGCTCTAGACCTCACAAAAGAGGGTTGTACGCACTGACCACGACTTAAACATTTTTGCCATCCACTTTTAGTGTTACCTCAAAGTAACGTGTCTTACCTTAAAGTAAATGACTATGGGACAGGAGAGACGAGGGAGAAGCCTAAGGCTGACCTTATAAAGTTCTTTCCTTTAGACACAGCACACACAGAACAAATCTACTTTCCAGCCAGTCGCTCCAGACTCCCAGCCCTGCTTGCAGTGCACACTCCATTGTCTATTAGCAGCTGGTTCAGAAGCACAGGAGGAGTTTGAGGAGGTATAATGTAGATAAGAGTAATTGCTGCGTGGCTGGGAACAGCTGTAGACTGATGGTTTTGATTCATTTTGGTTTGTTGTTTTTTTTTAAACTTTTTATTTTTAACTGTCTGAAGAGTTTGTGGAAGGCTGGGAGGGTTTGTTTGGATGCTCAGATGTCTTTCAGTACTTAACACAGCTGGGGGAACAGACAGCGCTCGTGTTGACATACCATTCATAGTGCTAGAAAGATTACTAGAAAAAGTTGAAAACAGATGGATTGTTTTTCCCTAATGAGCCTCAGTTTAGGGGGCGGGATGCTTAGCACCTATAGGCTGCCTTCTTGCCCCAATTATAGCCTATTGGGGGAAAAAAATATAAAAAACTCCTGTGATAACCTGTCAGATGGGGTTGTGGACTGAGTGCCTTGGGGAAGGGTAGGTCTCCTGCTCCTCGGATGGCTGCTGATGAGCAGAGTGCTGAGGCCTCCCCTGCAGACCCAGAACAGGAGAGCCCACAGAATGGTTTAGAAGCTGCAGCAACACGTCACCAGAGGAAAAGGAGGAGGGGAAACAGGCGATACTGGAAGAGTCAGTGCAAGAAGCATCAGAACCTGGAAGGATGTCAGAGACTTGAGGTAGGTTTCTTAAAAGTTTGGAGGAAAGGGAAATGTTGGAATGGTTGAAATTTAGGTAAGATGGCCTGGTAACTGGGGAGTGCAAGCCTAGAGTTGATGTGTGTGTGAGGGGTTTTGATAAAAGAGCAGGATTTTTGAAGAAGTAGAGCAAAAGGGGAGACTGATTCTTGTTACTGTAAAAGCAGAAGAGGGAGATTTGAGAGAAATTTCAGTGTGGAGATAATGGAATGGGAGAGGATATGACTGTGGCCTATGCTTTTGTGAAGTAGGGACCCAAGAAAAAACTTGAGGAGGACCAAAAGTATAGTTGTTTTATTTGGTGTTGGGGTGTTTTTTTGGTTTGTGTTTTTCTTTTTTGGTTTTGTTTTGTTTGGGGTTTTTTTGAGGATATGGCTCCAGAGATGTGTAACAGAAAGGTTGTGAGGAAAAGGTGGAGGAAAACAAAATACGATGAAGGAACTCTAAGAAAAAAATTAGGATAAGCTACTATGTAAACTCTTATTCTCTTATGCATGTGAGGTGTTAAAACATAAACTATATCGTTAGCTCTTATCCCAGCGGATATTGAGGATGGGATTAATGGGAATATTGAAAGATGTGGTTATGAAGTGAGAGGTGAATGTACACGAGAAAAGAAATGCCCAGCTCTGATGTGACCTTGAACACTGTTGTCTCTCCCAGTGTCCTTGCAGGAAGGAACCTGTGGGGATGTGCAAAAAGGACAAGGAGAAAGCTCTGGTCTGGTTGTGTTTTAATGATCTCAGAGAGCCTAACCTACAGCTTGCCCCTTTAGTCTAGTATTGAATCACAGGGAAAAACAAGCATTTGATGGACTTGGGAGTTGAACTTGCACAACGGTGTGGCAGATGGCATGTTTTATTAGCCTGTGAATTCTTGGTTTTGACTAACAAAAGGGGCTTGGAATTAATAAAGTCCACATGTTTAAACCTTCAAGGAAATGGGTGTCCTATGACCAAGCACAGAACGAGTTTATGCAGAGGACTAGATATCTGTGCCTGTGTTTAAAAATTTTAGCATAGCTAAAGGTTTATTTTGGAGTAGCTGACAGTAAATAAAAAGGAAAGCCTGCTTCAGAAAGCTATTGCAAAATTACCACTAGTAATGGTAATTATTGAGTTTCCTGGTGTCCAGGTCTTGTAGCAGTATTAAGTGTCTATAGCTGGTGTGTATGGTAGAGATCAGTATCCTCTAGAAAAGCTCAGCTACTTGTTCCCAAAATTGTCTGCCAGCATCCCCCCCAGCAGAACAGCCTGGACCCTTGGCCCACAAGTTAATGTTGCAGTCACTGCTTTGAATCTGTCAATTGTGCTGAAACAGCTGCCTTTTGGTTCATATGACCAAATATGTCTTGCATTTCAGACCTCCTTTCTCTTCCAGTGTCTCTTCATTTTCTTGTGGGGGTTGGTTGGGCTGCTTGCCTGTTTGTTGGCCAAGTCTTTGCTATTTTTTATTGCAATAAATTGGTTGTTTGGTTTAACGGCCCAGTTGCCAACGAAACTGGATATTGTGACTAGGTAATTATTGTGACTAGATAATGATCTCTGGCTGCTTTTGAAAACAATATTCTCAGCTGCACCTCGATGTTTATTTTTCTGTAAATGTCTCAACATTTCCCTTGCAGCGGGAAACCCATTATCCAGTTTTTGAAGCTTACTGCTGGTGACATTTTCCCTTCATTTTTTATTAATAAAACGTGCTGCATCATCATTATAACACAAATTATGAGAGAGTGCTCTTGATTGGGTGGATAAACTGAGAAAGCTGTAAAATCATAACCTTTCCATTTAATCCACTTCAATTGCAATACCGGGTTATTTTTTATTTATTATTTCCGTGACTTGCTGTTTTTCTTTTTCTTTTTGTAACAGAACAATTCTGTTGAAGAGCTGAGTGTTAATCCTGGAGGGGAGGGAGCACAGCAGGTGTGTCCATTTCTGGGCTCCTCAGTACCAGAAAGACTGGAGAGAGTCCAGTGAAGGGCAGAGAGATGATTACGAGTCTCCTCTGATGAGCAGAGAGTAACTGCAGGAGCTGCACCTGTTTAGTCTAGAAAACTGAGAGGGCATAAGTAATGCACATAAACATCTCAAAGGTGGGTGTCAGAGCACGGTGCCAGACTTTTCAGTGGCGCTCAGCGACAGGATGTGGAGCAGTGGCCGTAAACTACAACACAGGAAGCTTCACCTCAACACGAGGAATAACTTCTTCATGTTGAGGGTGGCAGAGCACTGGAACAGCTGCCCAGGGTGGGCGTGGAGTCTCCCTCTCTGGAGACATCCCAAACCCACCTGGATGCCTTCCTGTGTGACCTGCTCCTGGTGACCCTGCTTTGGCGGGCGGGAGGGTGTGGACTGGATGATCTCCACAGGTCCCTTCCAACCTTAACAATTCTGTGATCCCACCGGGATCACGTCCATGACGGCTGGATTTCCTGCCACCCCGCAGCTGCCGCAGGAGCCCCGCGGAGCCAGGGCCGGCACCGGCAGGTGTGTCTGCGCCACAGCGGGCCGATTTCCCTCACGGTTCCCGGTGTGTCTGTGGCACGCCGGCCCTGTCTCCCCTCATGGTTGCCGCTGTGTTTGTACCGCAGCGGGCCGGTTTCCCCCAGGGTTCCCGGTACCGCAGCGGGCCCTTTCCCCGCGGGTCCCCCCGCGTCCCTCCCTCTTCGCCGCCGGCCCGCCCTCCCCGTCACGTGCCGGGGGCGCGCACCGGGTGCACGATGATGGTGGCGGCGGCGTCCGGCGGCGGCGGGTAGAAAATGGCGGATTTCGAGGAGCTGCGGGTGAGGGGGAAAGAGGGGGCGAGAGGCGGCGGCGGGACAAGATGTCGGCGCGGGGGGATCCGCGGCTTCCCTGGGGAGGGACGGAGGGAGCGGGGACGCCCCGGCCTCCCCGGGGGGCGGCGGGGTCTGCCCGGGGGGACCCTCCCTCTCGGTGCCCGGTTCTCCATCTCCGCCGTGCGGGTTGTGCTGCTGCTGCTGCCGCCGCCGCCGGGGGGGTTCTTCCCGCGCCTCCCGACATTTTAGAGCCGCCTCGGCCCTGCCGTGCGGCCCCGGGGCTCGCATGGCGCCTGCCGGGAGCCGAAGGGAAGGCGATGAATAACCCCCGGGTTGCTGAAAATGCTGATAGTTGTGGAATCTGTGGGAATCCGTGGACTGCTTTCCCACCGGGAAAGCTGTGCCTGCGGAACGCGGAGCACGGCGTTGGCTTTTCAGACCTGTTTTATCTCCAGTTCAGTGTCTTTCATGTTGTGCTGTAGCAGATTTGTCTCTGTGTGTGTGTGTGTGTGTGTGACCTTTCATTTTTTAAGGTGTGTACACAAAAAGCTGACTGCACAGTTTATATTTTTCCTCCCGTTTCCTGAGCAATCCGCGGGTATCTTTGTTCGGAAGGAGGAGGTTGTTCCTTCTGCAGCATCCGCACCTGCAAAAGTGGAATTCTTCCTGGGAATTCCGCGGGAACGCCAACCCGCCGCCTTGTCCCCCCGACCTAGACTTTGCTACTGAAGGAATAAAATCGGGTTAAATAGGAACCGCTGTGAGCTGGGCTTTAGTTGAGAGGAAGGTCTGAGGGCTGAGCTGATGTTGGTGCGACCAGGAGCGGGAAATGTGCTGCAATCGCCAGAGAATTTCCTACACCGAGGCTTCTTCCAGCACTAACACGGCTGGGGTGCAGCTGAGGAGCTCGCTTGTAAAAATATAATGGGAAGAACTGAGTTTCTTTGTCTGAGGACAACAGCGCTCTGTCTCAGTTTTAGGTTTAGGAATGGTTGGTTCATTTTTTCCTAAGGTAACCTTATGTTGTTTGTTTTTTATTTTTCCCTTTAAACTTGTTTGTGTTTTTGCTCGGTGTCCTCATTCATTCTCAACCCTCATTCCAAGGTGTCTCAAAGGGTTTAGCGAACGCCCCAGTGTAAACTTTGTGGCAGAGGTGACCCTTCTTTTACCTCCTCCTCTTCAGGTTTAGGTTGGAGCTGTGATCCATGTTTCCCAGGGCACTGTGATGGATATCCAGAAGTATTGATAGTCTCCTTCTGGGAATTAGATACCTAAATACCTTTGAAATTAACAGATAATTAATAGCAACTCACCTGAGTTGCTTGCCAGAAATAGTATAGGAGGTATGGAGGGGAAAAGGAGCTGGGTTTCAGGCTGGCTGCAGGGCTGCCCTTTCATCACTCAAAAGAAGAGGTGCCACTAGTTAAAAAAAAAAATTGTCTGAAGACGTGTTTTTGATGTTCCTATTCATCCTATTTGTAAACTGGAGTGCCTATGGGATGAATCTGTTAGCCTGGAGCTTTTCTAAATGTTCAACATACGTTTGATAATAATTCATGGCCTGTTTTGGGAAGGCTCTAGGTATTTTTTTGGAAGAGAATGTAGCAGTCTGCCTCATGCCTGCAAGGCCTTAGCTGCCTTTTTTTTTTTCATAAAGAGGATACATCAGATACACCTACGGCTTAATGCTTTGGAACAGTATTTCTGCTGATTAATCATGGTTGCTAAAGTTTAGTAATAAGAAACTTCATATGACCTTCAAGTATGAATTTCAGGGGGAAAAATGTTTCTGGAATATAAAAGTGCTTGAATTATATAGTCTGATTTCCTTCTTTAGAGTTCTGTCAAACTACTCTTTGTGTTCATGGAGAAACATTAAAACTAAAATAGCTTTGGTCTTCTGTGTTAAAAAGGCTTTTTTATTGGGCTGTGCAGCTGTAAAGAACTTCTCTTAAGAGAAAACTGATGGCATTTACACGACACAACTTGAATGTCTAATCTTAATTGAGTGATGTGAAAAGCATGTTAATAACTAGGCTGCAGTCTTCTGCAATATTGCTGGAACCTCAAAAGAAAATAACTTGTTAGGGTTTGTTGGAAGCCATACCTGCCTTGCACCGTAATTATAAATGCTCCAAAGTGTATGTTGTGTCCATAAAACTGTGTTGATGATAAGAGTGTCCACTTTATGTCTGTAAACGGAGTGAGAAGGTAAAATGTGTATGGAATCATAGATATGTTTGGGTTGGAAGGGACCTTCAAGGGCCATCCAGTTCCACTCCCTCTGCCACAGCAGGGACACTTTCCACTATCCCAAGTTGCTCCAAGCCCTGTCCAGCCTGACCTTGAATGCTTCCAGGGATCTAGGGACAGCCACAGCTTCTCTGGGCAACCTGTGCCAGGGCCTCACCACCCTTTCAGCCAAGAATTCCTTCCTGATATCCAATCTAACAGTGCCCTCTGGCAGTGGAAATCCATTCCCCTTGTCCCAAGTCCTTCTTCAGCTCTCTTGGAGCCTGTTTAGACACTGGAAGGAGCTCTAAGGTCTCCATAGAGCATCGCCTGGCTGAGCAACATTCTCTACCCATGCTGTGTTTGTACTTGGGATTGCCCCCACCCAGGTGCAGCACCTTGAACTTGGCCTTGTTGAACTTCATGAGGTTTGCACATTCTCACCTCTTTTATTTCAGATTTGTCAGGCAGAATTTGTTGATTAGATGAGGTGTGTTTTAATTTACATGGTGGTTGTTGCCTTAAAGTGAATGTAGAATCAGCTTTAGGGGGGAAATGTTGTAAAAGCCAGTGTTTAAATACTTACAGTAAACCTTACCCTTGCAAGACTTATTTCAAAAGCCTGAAATGGACAAAACCATGTGTATTTTTTTATACTCCCAGGCACTTCTAATGTAGGTGTTAATTTAAAATTTTTCTGACCATGGTATTGAATCCAGCCTGTGTCTTCTAATAAAATGGAATCCATCATGTAGTGAAGTGCTAGTTTGTGGAATTTCCCTCTGAAATGTTAGCTGTTTTGAGGTGTGACTGACTGCACATTTCACCTTGATTAACTTGCAGGAATGCACAGAAGGCAGCAGGCAGGGTAATAGATGGTATTTTGCAATACATGCTGTTTCCTTAATCTGTGTAAGGGATTATTTTGCTCATTTGCATTCTGATTATGGAATCCAGAATCATACTTACTGCCTGCTTCTGAAATAAAGGAGTTGCTATCAAACTTGTGCAGCCATCTACAGAAAAATGCAACATCAAGTTCTCAGTAAATTCATGAATATCAGTATTTTAAAACAGCTCCTCTTTTATGTGTCATAACTATAAAGCTATTATAGTGCTTCAAACAATTTTTTATGAATGCTGAAACACTTTTTCCTCACCCTGTTTGACTGAGAGTAAGGAAAAGTAGAAGGGGAATGCCAGGTGGAAACTAAACTTCTCCAGCAGTTTGCAAACTGCTGGAATTCTGTTTCCATCTCCTCTTGTATTATATTATTTTCCTGTTGAAAGAAGTTGCTGGGATGAAATTAAGGTGACATCTGCTGTTGAGCTCTTCAGAAGTCTGGGTGAGCTGCTCAATGCCAAATGTGACTTGTTTTCTCTGCCTCCTGTGTCTGTGGTGCATTTATAGACAGGGTGTTGGGGGAATACTTGTTTCAAGGCTGCTGCGTTAGCTCTGATCAAAATATCTGCTTGATAGAAGCATGAGTATATCCTTACAGGCTGCCTGGAAATGTTGAAATTCAGTGTCTGAATTCATGTCTGCTCAACAATGAAGAAAGGGTGTGCCTGATGAGAGTACTGCCATAGTATTTTTAGATGGCTGTTTTGATGTCCACAAATAATGTGGCCTTGAAAAGTCATGTCCTGGCTACTAATTCCTGCTATCTTTTAATGGCACAAGAAATGGCCATTGACAGCAGCTGGACACGAGCCCAGATGTGCCCAGGGGGGCAAGAGGCCAATGGCCCCGGGGCTGTCCCAGCCTGTGGTGTGACAGCAGGGCCAGGGCAGTGCCCTCCCTGTGCTGGCACTGCTGAGGCACCTCCAGTGCTGGGGCAGTTCTGGGCCCTCAGCCAAGAGAGACATGGAGGGGCTGGAGCGTGTGCAGGGAAGGGAACGGAGCTGGGGAAGGGTCTGGAGCAGCAGGAGGGGCTGAGGGAGCTGGGGGGGCTCATGCTGGAGAAAAGGAGGCTCAGGGGGGACCTTCTGGCTCTGCAACTCCCTGACAGGAGGGGGGAGCTGGGGGGGATCGGGCTCTGCTGCCAGGGAACAAGGGACAGGATGAGAGGAGACGGCCTCAAGTTGCATTGGGAGTGGTGATGGTGCTTAGATTGGATATCTGGGAAAATGTCTTCATGGAAACAATTGTCCAGCCCTGGCAGAGGCTGCCCAAGGCAGTGATGGAGTCCCCATCCCTGGAGGGATATAAACACTCTGTGGATGTGGCACTTGGGCACATGGGTTAATGGTGGCCTTGGCAGTACTGGGGAATGGTTGGACTCTGATCTTAGAGGGATTTTCCCACCTTAATGATTCTGTGGTTCTAAGTTCAGTTTTCATCTGACACAATTTGGTGGTCTGTCTTACTGTCAAAACAATTTTCACAATGTCAAGGGGGGGGATAGGGACCAAACAGCCAGGGGCACAGGGGAAGTTTTGAGTTTTTTTGGTGACTGACTCCATGGTTGAGCCATAGTTGTGTTATAACTTCAGTTGAGATCAGATCTATGTTAGAACACGTGGGTGTAAGCTCTGTGTAGTAAGGATTAGGGAAGGCAAAGTCAAAACACCATAGTTCAATCCTCAAGGTCTTCCACAAGTAACGGAGATCTTTGTGTCACATGTTGCCAGAATGTGATACGAAAAAGACAGGAAGATTTTTGTGACATTTGAAGAATCAATATTGTTGGCTAAACAGTCTGTGTCTATTGTATGATGTATATAGACTGTATACAGTAAGATATAATGTGGCTTTTTAAAAACTCTGCCTTGCTGTGCCATCCTTTCAGCAGTGAAACCTGATGTGCCTGTCTCTGTTCATGCCTGCCTTTAACACTCTGTCCAAAATAAAGGGAATTTCACAACAAACTATGCAGAAAATGAGAAATAAAGTAAGGAAGTGCTTGAAATGTGTTGGAAGACAGGTCACAGTACTGATTCATCTGATTTTTTTTTTGTTGTTGTTGTTTGCTTGTTCCTTTAAGTGAGCCAGTTACTTTGTCTTACAGAATGTACTTCTGCCTGTGAGTTTAAGGTAATGCTGCATGAGTTGCATTAGAGGTTTGTTAGTATTGTTTCACTGTGGAAACAAGTCTTTGAAGTTATTAACTCAGCCAAACTCAACCTGCATCCTGGACACTTTGTTTCTTCATTTTAAACCAGCTGTGCTCTTTTGTTTGGTCAGGGTGTGGGTAGTACCTAAGGTGCGATGATGGAAAGTAGATGCTTCATCATGCTCCTTGAAAAGGCCTCCTTGGGGCACTCTTGGCTCACCTGTGCTTGTCTCTCTCTCCTCTCTAGAATATGGTATCAAGTTTTCGTGTTTCTGAACTGCAAGTGTTGCTGGGGTTTGCTGGACGTAACAAAAGTGGGCGCAAACATGACCTCCTGATGAGGGCTCTGCACTTAGTGAAAAGCGGCTGCAGCCCGGCAGTTCAGATCAAAATCCGAGAACTCTATAGGCGACGGTACCCCAGGACGATCGAGGGACTTTCAGATTTATCGGCAATAAAACCTGCAGCTTTCAACTTGGACAGTAGTTCCTCTCCTGTGGAGCCTGAGCTGGCTGTTTCTGGCATTCACACACTCCCTTCCACTTCGGTCACGCCTCAGTCTCCTTCCTCGCCTGTCAGATCCGTGCTCCTCCAAGACACTAAGTCCCACTTTGAGATGCAGCAGCCGTCCCCTCCAATCCCACCCGTTCATCCTGATGTTCAGCTGAAAAGCTTGCCTTTCTACGATGTACTTGATGTGCTCATAAAACCCACGAGTCTAGGTAAGTGTTTACCACCTCTGCAGATGGCTTAATTTGTGAAATAAGTGTTGCTTCTGACAGTACTGAGCCCAGACTTAAATGACTTTTTGCTCCTGGGGAGAAGTGGCAACACCCTTCCTTTCTCGTCTTTACGCTTGCCCTCTCTGCACCACTTGTCCCCAGAAGTGCAAAGCTACACTTCATGGAAAATAGTGCTCTCTTTTGTAAATGTAATATGCTTAAAGACCTTTGTCTTTTGAATATTAAATAATAGAGCCAGGTAGTTTAGTTGGAAGGGACCTACAATGGTCATCCAACTGCCTGACCGAAAGTTGAAGAGTAATATTTAAGGGCATTGTCCAAATGCCTTTTAAACACTGACAGGCTTGGGGCATTGACCGCCTCTCCAAAAAGCCTGTTCCGATGTTTGATCACACTCCTGATAAATAAATGCTCCCTAATACCTTGTCTGAACCTCCACTTTTTCGCTGAAAGATTTGGACCTGAAAACTCTGCCTGTTACAGATGAGGAATAGGTCTGGCGGGGTCAGTAGGAAAAGGATTTCAGAGTCTCAGTAACTTACAAGTTGCAACAATGTAAAGAGAACAAATTCATTTGTCTATTTTACCCTTATCTCACTGCAACAATTCTGCAGGCTCTGACATCTGTCACTGAAAGAGATACTTTGTGCTGGGATGTTCAGTGTTGAGCTCAGAGTGCTGAAGGTTTCTTAGCCTGAAGGTTGTTGCCATACTGGATGTTATAACGTGGAGTGGACCTTTGTCTTCCAAATAACCTGAAATCCGGTTTGTCTTCCTCAAGTACCTCAGTCTTCTATGTTTAATTATTTTGAACTACATTTTCTGTCTTGAAATTCAATGTGGCTTACCTTAAAAGGCAAAAAAAGTTCCCTAACTATTTAGTAATAAGCTGTTTGCATCCTATTAAACATTTTATTTCTGAAACTGATCATAAAACCTTTTAGTCTGTGACTTATATTTCAGTGAGGCATATACTGATCATTGGTCATACTCCAGTACCTAAAGCAGAAAACTTTACTAAGAAATGTTGTTTACAGTGCCAGTTGTCACTTCTTTGTGTCTGTTGTGACACCCTGTTAGAGGAGGGTTTAATATCTACCTGGGTATTGGTGCAATAGCTATTTTGGTGTTGGACAGCTCTGACCTGTGCTGTCATTACCCTTGCAGAGATAACCTGTCAGTGCCACAATGTACTGGATGAGCATAGAAATCAGATATGAGGAGTAATTGATATGCAAATAATGGGCCCTTCAGATGTTATAGGGATATGGTAACATTGACTGTGAATCATGCTAATTGTGGACTCATGTGGAAATTTGGCATCTTTTATTTAATATTTTTATATTTATGTGGATAGCTTGTGTTCCCAGTTAGTAGACCTTGGCAACTGAGACATGGAACAAACAGTTTGGGAATTAAGGATTCAAATAACAAGTAGGTCAGAGAGTTCAGTCCACTTCACTGCAACTCTTTTAAAAGGGATGAGTGTAGGTATTGTTTTGCACTAACATGAGAGCACAAGTGTAGGTGTGTGGTTTTAACCCCCACTTAATTAAATAGCAAAATATTTCTGTGGTCTTTTTGACATGTACTCAAGTATTATTTTAAAATATCAAGTGCCTCCTGTGGTGTGTATGTGCATGTGTGCACAGTGTAGCTGTTTGTAACTGTTTGAAGAACTTGATGTGTGTTTGCTCCACCGGGGCTCTATTTCAAGTTTGTCTTCTTTTTTGTGTGTTTTTTCTGGGCATAGAGATATCTGCTCAATATTGCAGTGTCCAGGGCAGTCCAGCTCTCACAAGTATGCCTGGTTTAGTTGTGCTGTTTTTGCATATGTCCTCCTTGCTGCTTATTTTAAATTGCACATGTCTAGTCTTCCTTTATTTCAGGTCAAGATTTTTAAGTTTTCAAGTTGAAAGAAAGTAGAAAAGTAAAATGTGCGTACTATTGACCTTTAATACTAAAATCTTTCTGCTTCCCGTCACTGACAGACAAGTTGGACTCTGATGTGAAAGTTGTAGTTATTTATTTTTTTGCCAGATGCTACTGATGGGTAATTCCAGACACAAAGTCTAGCTGGCTTCTCTGGCACTAGGGGTTGTGGTGTCTCCCTCCCTCCCCAAAGGTTTAGTTACCTTTAGCTGTTCCTGAATTTCCCAGCTGCCCATTGATAACTTCTGGTGCACGTTCTCTTCCTGTAGTACGTTACAGAAGTTGTCAGCATCTCTGTGGTCCTCCTTATGTCAGGTATCCAGTGTAATATTTTGTTGTGTGTTTGTTTGAGCCTTCCTCCCTTGGGAGGAAGGATTGTAACACAGTTTGCCAAGCTGCTTTAGTACTGAAGTGTAACATGATGTTAAACCATCTGAGTGTAGTTGAATGAGTGATTTGTTCCATTGCTTTCCTTGTGACAGTTACATGCAATTCAGCCACAATTTGAGTACATTCAATGACTTATGCCTCATTCCAGGAAAAACTCAGTTGCAGATCCTGCTTTAATCAATGACTTTAATCACTGTGGTTCAACCTCTTTTGTGTCTCTCTTTTTCTAGTACAGAGCAGTATTCAGCGATTCCAAGAGAAGTTTTTTATCTTTGCTTTAACACCTCAGCAAGTCAGAGAAATCTGTATTTCCAGGTAAGAAATGAGTGTGGCATAATGTAAGTACACTTCTGCAAAATTTCAAGAGAAAGTGTGCGGGTTTTTGTTCATTTTGTTCATCATGTGCTCTGTAGATGCAGAGTGATAATCCTCAAGTTATGCTGAGTTTATCTGTCGTGTTTTCTTCAGGAACTACTGTGCATAGAATTTGTGTGCATTTGGGGTAAATCCTACCCCATTAAAGAGTTAACATTGACTGATTTTTAAATAATTGACACTATTTAGAGGGGTGGAAAGCTTCTCTTCCCTGCATGGAAGACTGCTTTTATCGTTTGTCCCAGGGTTCATGTTGTTGCAAGACCTGTTGGTGTAAACCAAAACAATTCATAGGTGCTTTTTCCTCTCTGGCATCATCAAACTTTATGGCTACTATAAACTCTTGATAGAGGATGCCGATACTGAAGTCCTGCATAACTTAGCAGTAGCCAAACAGAAGCGTCGCTTGTAAGACTCGTTCATAGATCAATAAAAGAAAAATGAGAACAAAGTTTAGTGATGCTGGAGCAGGTGTGCCAGTTCTGTCTGTGTATGACTGGGATATGAGTCCTGCTGTCTTAATGGGTACTTCTCTTTTTTTTCTTCTCTTTGTCACAGGGACTTCTTGCCTGGAGGCAGGAGAGATTACACAGTCCAAGTTCAGCTAAGGTACCTTTTCTGTAGTGTTCTCTTAAAACTTCTTAATTGGCTAATGTAACATAAGTGTTTGTGGGAACACTTGAAAATGATGCTTTCCCTTTTTTGTGTACGCAGGTTATGCCTGGCAGAGACAAGCTGCCCTCAAGAAGATAATTATCCTAATAGTTTGTGTATTAAAGTAAATGGGAAGCTTTTTCCATTGCCGGTAAGTGTTTGTATCATTTGTGCCTTCTTGGTGGCTTATGGGGGGGAGATTGCATTCCTCTGTAATGTTGGCTTTCTAAAATAGTCAAGCTATTAGTCAAACAGTCAAATTCTTCTAATGTTAGGCATGTGGTTTGTACATTTGCTGTATGAGATAGTCCATGCAGTGGCTGTAACATGATTAATAGCAGTAATGGCTAATTGTGTTGTAGCCACCTATAGTGAACCTCATCTGTTGCAGTTAACATATAACAGAATATGTCAGGAACAAACCAGTGTCTGCATGGAGAATCCTCCTCATAAGTCCTTAGACTGAGTTTATTTGTGGGTGGTATTTCTTATTGTGTGGGCAATCTGAGTTTGTGATAGGTTTAAGTTCTTCCTTGTCACAAGGAAATGGCATCACCTTCTTGTGTACCACTTGTACATTGCCATGCATCTGTTCTGGGTAGAGCAGAGTTAATTATGGGGATGAACAGGCACTTCTTAGGCTTTCCAGCATTTGCTGATACTGGGACAGAACGGTGTTGGCAGTCACACTTCACTGGTGTCTGATGTTGCGGTACATGGGCAGGGTCACCTGCTTGGATATGTGCAGAAAGGGAAAAGCACTCTCATTCTCAAAATACCTCTGGAATAGGTTTCTCTCTTCAAGAGAACAGAGAGAAACTCTTATACAACCCACTCAGAAATAGTTCTGGAACCTGTAGAAGATGGAAAAAGTCATAGTACAGAGGTGTTTTTCAGCAGTGGGTTTGCAAAGATGCTGGTTGGCAGGAGAAAGTGTGAAACTTCTTTTTCAGAATGCTTGTAACCATCTTGGTGTGTCAGATGTGTTGTCCTGTACCTTCCCTCCTCCCTTATGCAGCCATGACTTTTTTTTTTTTTGTGTGCCTCTATGCAGCTTAAATGAGACTCTTCAGTTTCTCTTCCCCCTACTTATGTCTTCAGGGTATAAGAGGGTTTCTTTTGTATGTTTTCTGGTCAGTACTTTTTGCAAGTGCCACTTACGTTCTCTGCGATGACCTTGAGCATTTTCTCCTTTCTTTGGCAGATTGTCTTAATTTCTTGCAGCAAGCAACCAAAAAGAGTTGAGTCTGTTGTTATCTTGTGGACATCAGTGTCTTGTTAATACAGTTTACAGTTTTTATAGGAGTTAATATAGTTTACACCCTGCTGTGCTGTGTTGTACTCTCCATTTTGTGCATAACTTGTCACAGTCATGGCAGAAACTGTAGTCTTGGATTATTGCTTTGCTTTGCATCTAAATCCTGTAGATTCTTCCTGCATGTCATAAGATGACTCTTTCATCTGTTTAGCAGAACTTTAGGTGAGAAAGTGAAAAAAACACTGTTGTCTTGGCAACTTCCTTTCCCCTCCTCCTTCACTATGAGCTGAATGACAAATACAGTCTCAGTCTGAGTGCTTCTGCAGACATTTTTTAGTTGATGTGGTCACTGTCTGCATCCTCTCGTGGTTCCTTTCTGTTGCAAGAAGAGTAAGATAACCTCTTTGCCTCAAAGACCGGCATTGTCCATCTCAGTAGTGTTGGTGTTAGGTAAATAATGATACCAGTCTCCGGTGCCAGCTTGCGCAGTTCATAAGTGAGCACTGACCTGTCTTTCTCTGGTATGGCAGTTCTTGCCTCTGCAGGTGTCTGTACGTTATTCTTGGTCATCTCCTTGGCTGCAGTCCTTACCAGAAGCTTCATGGAAATGCTGCCAGTGTGCCAATGCTGGTTCAGGTTGTGCCAGCTCATGTTAACACAGTGTTTCTTTGTACTCCTACGTCTGTGTCCTCCTCTTAGTGTTGGGTCTGAATTAAAAGGAATAAATGTAGAGCTTACCGTGCTGGTAACAAGGATTTGATACATGTTGCATTACAGCGAGGGCTTCTCCTGTCGAAGTCTACTGTAGGGAAGTCAAAAGATAAATTGCTTTTCGTCTCAGGGGACCTCCATGGGCCACTGCAGGTCCCTTTCAAAGGCCGAAGTCCAGTAGGGCAGGGCAGGTTGGAAATAGTCAGAAGAGCAGTCTTCTTTCTGTTGATAAATTTCCTGGCTGTAGCAGATGATACCTGCTTTGAATAATATGGTTCTTGGAAGAAGCATGGAAGACTTAAGGTCCAAATAATGTTGGCAGTTGCTTGCCACTGGAGTTGGCAGCCTGACTAAACAGGCCATTCTGGTTGTGAATGGCAAGCAGAGTGCTCTCAGCTCCTGGAGGATAGGAAGGGAAGGCTTCAAATTTGTTGTAGGAATTTTAGGGTGAATCTGTTCTCAAGAAAAACGTCTGTGGAAGAAAACCTCAACAAAAACTTCACTGAAATGAGTCACGTGCACTGCAGAGTCTGTCTCTAAAAAAGGAAAAAAATTGGGAAATGTAAGGGAATTTGCATTCTTTTTCTTCTGAAAGCAGGGCAGCTTCACTGTAGGTTGGAGGCAGCAGGGTTATTTTGGCTGGTATGGTATGGGTGGAAATACCCTCCTAAATATTGCAGGAATGGTGTATTCATCCACATAAGCTCATTAGTAGAGAAAGACCTACTACAGCAAAGCAATAGGGATGTATACTCTGTAAATGGCTGCAGCTGTTTTGTCTGGTTAAAGAAAAGGCAAATCATTCCATCTTTTAAATGTGAAATTGTCAGCAATCCCCATGAGTCTACTGCCTCTGTGTTCTGGGGTAAAGCACACGTTATGAGGTTCCTGGTCACTCATCTGTGGTGAGCACCACTAAAAGCAGTGATTATCCTATGGTCTGCTGGTCTAGGGGGTGGAAGAGGCTGTTTTTATCTTTTTTTTTTCTTTTTTTTTTTTTTTAATTATTACTGTTTTTATTTTCAGACTTACCATATTTCAAAGTGACTCCTTTCCCAAGCACTAGTCTGTGAATGCATGAGTTTCTCTGGGTAAAGAAATACACATTTTTCCAGCATATTCTTTCTGGGAGCATTTCTTGTATAAAACAACACTGTCTTGAACTAAATGAAATCTGTCAGTCAGTTCTTTGCAAGACAAAGCTGCAGTCTCTTGTTGGATCCATGCTTCCCATGGATCTGTTTAAAACAAGTCTGTGTCAGCAGACTTGGTAACACATTAATTGTCCTTTCTTCCCACAGGGATATGCTCCTCCACCAAAAAATGGAATTGAACAGAAGCGACCTGGCCGTCCCTTGAATATCACATCTCTAGTTAGGCTGTCGTCAGCAGTGCCAAACCAGATTTCCATTTCCTGGGCCTCTGAAATTGGGAAGGTAACCTGTGTGTTCTGTAGGGTGTGGGAAGTTTGTCTAAATAACCTCTTCTAGCATTCCTGTCCCCCTGCTGCCTGGTGTGGCTGGCAAGGCACACACCAGCAAGTGTTTAGTGTTAGGTGGCTGAACTCACCATCAGTGCCAGGAAACAAAGTTTGCTCTAAAACTGTGGTAACACATATAAGTAACACATATAAGATTCACATACAGATGGAAAGACTTCCTTATGGGATTCACATTAGAAAGCTTCCTTTAAGGGTTTGCCTGAAATGCATGTCGAAAATAGCAAATTCTTTTTGTGTAAATAGTAAATCCCCCTGTGGATTTATTACGGAAAGAAAGGGAGAGTGCAAGGAATTTCTGACTTCATCCTAGGTTTAAATAATTGTTGCAACACTCTTTCAGCTCTTGACAAGTCAAAAACTACTTATTCCTTTATCTCTGATTAGTTGTGTAAATTCTGGATTCAGTTACCAAAGTAGTTTGCTGCTTAAGTTGTTCTTCAAAATCAAATTCTGTGGACTGAAGGCACCACATGTTTCAAAGTGAGACTCCAGTATAAGCTTTTATATTAAAATTTTAAAAATAAATTGCAGAGAAAGCTAATGTTCATAAAATAAATGAAGGGCAGTGCTGACATCAAAGGGTGATTTTTCTAAAACAGAAGTGGAGGGAAAGATCTAAGTTGTTGCTTCCCAATCAAAGCACAGAATCTTTAGATGACTCCAGTGCTGTGTGTGGTCTTGGCTCTCCTGCTGACTCCTGCTTTCTTTCCCCCCTGTACTGCCAAAGCAGATGACTTGGAATGCTTGGACATCCTCCCTCTTGCCCTGAGAGGTGAAGCGAGTTCTTTGGTTTAAAGTTGGTGCCAGAACTTGCGTAGCAGCCGTTGCTTTTCATCCTCAAAGTGAGACCCTGGGGGACAGCGTGGGGTGTCAGCAGCTCATGTGGTGTTGGCATGGACTGGGTTGATAGTGAAGGGTGCTGAGCGAAGGGGGTGTAAACCCCTCAGAGCTGGGCAGACTTGAGCCTGTAGCATCCTCTCTGCAGGTAACAGATGGTTGTTCTTTAAAAAAAAAAAAAACAACCAAAAAACCAAAAATCCTTGTTTGTTAGTGGCTTCACATGCAATTAGATCAATTTATCTGCTTGTCTAGGTAAGAGCTGTTTTTCCTCTACATGGTAAAGGAAGAGCAGAGCTGTAGGTGTTGTCTAAAATACCTGTGCAGTACCCAGGCAGTACAGGAGCCAGAGGAAGGTGGCTGGCAGAGAGTAGAAATAAAAGGTCATGGATTGTGCTCATTATACAGATGAAACCATTATTATCCTGCAGCAGTGGGGCTTGCAGACTTTTCATTAGTGACCTCAAAGAGGGAGTGAACACTGAACAAAAGAAGCTGGCAAGTGGTGTGAGTTAGGGAGGAGTAGGAAATGCCAGGGAGCGGGGCCAGGCTCAGCAGAGTGAACACGGTGTAACAAAGCTGGGCTTAGAAGTGCAGAACAAGCTAAAGAAAAGGTACAAAGAAACTGGGGCAGTTCTGTGCCATCTGAAGGTGTACTGTTTGCACCATAAAGACCATATATCTTCTGTCATGTGATCCTTTGAACTCCCCGCTGACACTGGTGAAAAGGGAAGGATTTAGGATACAAATGTAAGGAGTTCCTAAAGACTGTGTGTATGAGATGTGTCATTATCTAATTGATCTTTTCAAGAAAAGAGCCAAGGTTGTCTCTTGGTTGTGGAATTATTTTTCTTAGTTGCCATAACTGGAGTGAGACAGTTGAATTTGATTGGCCAGAGAATTCTGGCACACCGTTGGTCTTCCACAAAATTGAAGTTGTCTGTCAATACTTTTAATAACAGTTAAGCAAAAAGTCAGTTTTTTTTTTTTTTACTGTATGCTACAGCTAGTGTAAATAGTGATCTGTTGACATAGTGGAAGTACTGTATGAAATCAACATTTCACCTTTAATCACTCTCTTTATAGAGTTACTCCATGTCTGTGTATCTCGTCCGTCAGCTCACTTCAGCTATGCTTTTGCAGAGGTTAAAACTGAAAGGTATCAGAAACCCCGACCATTCCAGAGCACTAAGTAAGTCTCATTAACTTGCCTGCCTGTACTTTTGGAGGGTGGTTGGTGTCTCTTTAAAGCTAAACCTGGTAATACAGAAGGGATTTGCAGCATTTTGAGATGAAAGTTCATGCCCAGGTTGTCACAGGTTCCCTTTGCTGTTGCTGAGGCATCACACTTTTTTTAAGTGGGGGTCCCCTGTGCTGGTGGGGAGCACACCCAGAGATCCCATCTGAAATGTCCTTATGGGAATACCATGAGCACCCCTTACTGTGCTGGGCTGTGAGGTGCAGGTAAATATCTTAAAATTCTCTTCACTTGTACCTTACTCATCGATAATTGTTTCATTTCTCTCTTCACGTGTTGGGTTGAGTTTGCTCTACTAACCATGTGGCTGTTAGTGCATCTGCAATCAAACAGCATCAGATAATGTTGTGATACAGTTTGCCAATTGCTGATAAGTAGTGAAGCTGTTGTTTGATATTGCTACGAACTAGTTTCCTAGATGCTTAATTTTTTTAGATGGCTGGAAGAAAGTACATGTACCAGTGAATCAAGATTAGCATTTGAAATAATGATGTCTGTGTGTAACTTCCTACTTTATTTTAATAGTTAAAGAAAAGCTAACTGCAGATCCTGATAGTGAGATTGCTACAACCAGTCTGCGGGTATCTCTGATGTGTCCTGTAAGTATGGCTGGAAATTTACAGATACAGATTTGTATTTTCATCTGTAGTGCAGAATTGGGCTGCTTTTCAGAAGCCCTGCTTTAGAAACCTCACTGGCTTTATATTTTATATTAATCAGTATAAAGTAGTGGGGAGAAGGCTGCATCTAAAGCACCTGGCTGTAGCAGCAGTCACCCATCTGTGGTTTAGAACTGTGTTTAGAACCTCAGCTGTGAAGCACTGAGGCAAGTTGCTGCTTGTGCCTGTATAGTGATGTCTGTAGAGGGAGTAACCTTGTATATTGAGGTGTTGAGGCTAATGGGGCAGGCTGGTTTATAATTAAAGGATACAGTAAAAGTAAGTAAAATCCATATCTCCTCATCTTGATGGCTTTAATGCAGCTACTATAGCAAACAAAAAGTTGATCATCTTGTAACAAGGTATTGCTGCCTTGGGGTTTCTGTTTCCGGGCAAAAATTGGTCATTCTGAGTCTTACTGGTACATGGAGCTCGGGAAAACGCCTGAATTTTTCAGTTAAAAGAAAATTGTGACAGCAGGCATTTCAGTAGGTAATTTATTAAAAATAGGATCCTAGAAATAACATGGTTGCAGGTCCATTAGAAATGTTCCTGACTGTTTTCTGCTTTGGGAAGCCTTTGAATGTAGATTAATTGTTCCTTTAGGAGCATTGTACGTCCTGTGGTGGGGTGGATTTGTTGGCAGCACCCTTATCCCAGGGCACCTCTGTAGGAGCAGAGAGAGCTGTTTCACCCAGTGCCTCTGGATTCATTGTCAACCATCCAGGCCTGCTTCTGTCTTCAGTTTTGACACTCTTTAAATGCATCTCCCACAGCTGGGAAAAATGAGACTGACAATCCCCTGCCGGGCTGTGACTTGCACACACCTGCAATGTTTTGATGCTGCTCTTTATCTTCAAATGAATGAAAAGAAGCCTACCTGGATCTGCCCTGTCTGTGACAAAAAGGCAGCTTATGAGAGCCTAATACTAGATGGGTAAGAGACTTGGTTTGCAGATTACACAGTTACTTAAAAGTTTTCATTATGTACTTGACAGCTACTTTCGTTCTTGAGGTTTAACCATTTCATACTATTTTTTGTCAAAATGCTTTAGTCTAGGAGGAACTGTTAGACTCTTAATTTCTCCTCTCATGTAAAGAACTATGTGAGTTATCTCCTAACTGCATCGTGAGACTCTTGAGCCTCAGTGTACTTCCTCTGGAGAAATCCAAATGTGACATCTAGGGATAGGTCTTCCTTTCACATGTCCCTGTCTCTGAAAGCTGTTAACTTCAAAGTTTAACTCATAAAAAAATTGCCAAACTTGGTTCAAATGGTGATGATTTCTGCTTTTGTATGAAAACCTTTGAATTACAGTAATCTTGGAGTGAAATATGGATAGGTTGGGATAATCTTTTCTGATATCTGCAAAGGCTGTAATTACAGGCTTTCAGGTAAGCAGGAACTAAGGAGAGAGAAGAGTGGGTGGAAGGTGATCATAATTATCTTTTCTACTGTGTCTCCTTTTCACTTAGAAGAAAAATTTCACTTGGACTCAAAAGGGAAAATTTATTTTTCAGGCTCTTTATGGAAATTCTTAATGAATGTTCAGATGTGGATGAGATCAAATTCCAAGAAGATGGCTCCTGGTGCCCCATGAGGCCAAAGAAAGAAGCTGTGAAAGTCTCAAGTTCTCAATGTACCAAAATAGAAAGTATGTACATCTGGGTACTGATTGCAAACCAGCAAAAAGTCTTGGAGACTTAATTGTAGCTTGGATAATGTATGTGGGTGTTGGTGTTTGTTTTGTGGAGGGCTTAGTACTTCAGACTGTCTTGTAATTTGAACTAAGAAACAAAGAGTGCGCTTTTGGGCTTTGCCTTTCCTCTTTATAATAGCAGTTAAGAAAATGAAAAGGTTGCTTTTGCATCCCTTAACTGATAAGTGAAGACAAAAGTTTGTGCTTTAATATCCTCAATGGGACACAGAATGGTCACAGAACAGTTACTGGGCTGTAACATTCTCTGTAGTGGCCAGGAAGGTGATCTATAAAGCAGGATCTGAGTTCCTGGTTGTGTTGCAAATAGAAACTGCTGATGTCACCAGCCTTTAGAGAACAGTGCTTTATTTTCTTCTTCAGGTTCCAGTGTTGTTAGCAAACCCTGTCCTGTGACAGTGGCCAGTGAAGTTAACAAGAAGAAAGTTGACGTTATCGACCTGACAACAGAAAGCTCTTCCGATGAAGAGGAAGATCCTCCTGCCAAAAGGAAGTGCATATTCATGTCTGAAATACAAGGGAGCCCAACCAAAGGGTTTGTCAATTTTAAAGTTAGTTGTTATTCTGTAATGTCTCAGATAAACTGATGTGTGGAGAAATGGACTGGGGATCCAACTCCACACTTCCAGAGGAGAATTTCTAGGCCTCTCCTTGCAGAAGGTTGTATTGATACGGTAACTTTGTGCAGGCAAAACACTGTTAAATAGTTTTACACTTTACAAAAGACTATCAGTGACTGTTGCTGTGTTTGCAGGGATGTTTCTCCATAGAAAAGGAAGCTGACTAATCTAGTGGACAGTGTTCCCATGAGAAAGTAGATTATGCCATGTGGAGGAGTTTTGTGCATTCTTGCTAAGTTAGTTTCTTCTTAAAGTGTGATCCTTTATCTTGCTGTTTGTTACACCCTTTATCTAATCTGCTCTGGTGCCCAGGGAGCGAGGCTGTGTGGTGTCTTTCATCCAAGGGAGGCACTTTGCTGTTTTGAATCGAGACAACCTTTTCCTCCGTGTCTCTGATAAGCTCTGGAATGTCTTGAACGCTGTTGTTGGCCGTGGTTATCAGTCAGTCCTGCACCTTGCTTGGCACAGCAAACGACTTCCCAAGTTCTCTGGCAACTGCTCCATCTTTATAGTCAGGCCTGACTTCAGCACCAGGCTTAACTTTACTGCTGTGCCACCTTTTCTCTGTCCTGATCTGTGCACCTCGGCTCAGGTACTGTTTGTGGCTTCCATACTGTTCTTGCTCGTGGCCTGGAGACCTGCAGGGAGCGAGGGGCACTGGTCAGGCTTGCCAGCACTTGCTGCTCCAAGCTCAGCTTTTAGTAATGGCTCATCAGTTAGTGTTGCTGCATGCGTGTCCATGTCTCTCTTATGTCTTGTACTAAGTAACCCCAAACTCCGTCTGTTTCGCCAGAAGAAATGAGCAGGTGCTCTGTGTCTCTAGTCCACAAGAATGTGTGTGTGGGCTTAGGTGAACAGAGAGTTGGTCATCTTCAACCACTTTCAGCAGCAATACTGAAATGCTGTTGCTTTTTTGTGAGGACTGTGGAGGAATCCTTCTGCAAGAGACTCTTTCTTATTTTTACAAGAAAAAATAGCTACAAGTGCATCTCCTAATGAAGTTTCAGAAGGCACCAAGACTTTTTTCCATGCTCCTGTGTTTGACGTGGCTACCTGCAACCATAATTGTAGGAGGACTGAGTTTTCTTGTCTCTCTGTGACCCATGTGTTTTCCTTGCTTTTTGGGTATGAATATGGCGTTTTCATTCTTCAGGTCAAAGCCAGGCTTTTGGGCAACAACTTGTCTCCTGTAAACAGTGTTGTCTGCTGGTTTTGGCAAAACCGTGGGGTGTCTTATAGGCAGGTAGGTGAAGTGTGAGAGGTGCTTATGAAGGGAGGGTCTGAAATCCAAGTTTCTGACACCAGAAGTAGCTTAAAGACAGGAGTCCAGGGAGGAAGACATGAGTGGATAACACTCATGGCTGGAGGGAGTGATGTGAAGCAGCTGGGTGCAGGATTCTAGGTGTTTCCACCTGACTTGGAGTTTATGAACTGTTTTATTCATGTGGCCTGAGCACCCGTGGTGGTGTCTGTAACAGTGTTGTGAAGAGGTCAGGCAGCAGGAGGAAAGGCAGTAAGGTTGGAGCTGATTGTATGCTCCTGGAGAGCTAAACTTAGCTTGGGCTCAGGCTTTGAGTAAGGTGGGCTTATATTTAATTGCCACATGTATAATCTGTGCTCCGGGGGCTGGATAATGGTCAGTCATGCCCCTGGCATGACAGATTGGCATTGAGGAGGAGTTCTGAGGACAAATCAGACTGAGCACTCCTGACTTTGGCCACCTGCACATCCCTCTGAGTGTGCTCACAGACACCCATTTCTGTCTTTGTCACCAATGACTCCAGCACTGTACTTTGTTTTAATGCCAGCTTGCTCTTATGTCACAGCTGCTGTTGAGAGCCAAGTTATTATGAAGACTGTTATGAAAGAGGAAATTAGAGTGGATACTTTGTAGTGAGTAGCCACACTGGAGTTGTGTTGTAACCCAGTGACTTGTGAATGAGAGTGCACAGCAGTGTGTGGTTTCCCTTCTGCAACTAACGGCCAGGTTGTTTGTAATTTCCCATGCTGTCTGAAACAGGGTTCTCATGTACCAGCCATCCACTGCCAGAGTGCCCAGCGTGACGACGGTCGATGCTGTTGCAATTCCTCCTTCATTAACAGAGTACCCAGTACCATTCCATCACCCACCAATATCCAGTATTTCATCGGACTTGCCAGGTAGGTGCTGGATGTTTTTCGTGTGTGTTCTGACAGCATTATTAATTTAAGGGGGCGGGAGGAGGGGGGTAAAAATTAACACTTTGTTGGTTTTTTTTTCTAATGGAACAAGACTATATGCAGTATTGCTCTGATGTGATGTCTAGACAAGCCCAGTACAGGCTGTTTGCCCAGTTTCAGGTTGCATTTTGCAACAGCAGTGTGACAAACGTTGCTTTTGGGGTACAAATTGGCACTTGGGCACAGCAGCCAGAGACTGCTCTCGCTGTGCTCAGTCAGACTTTGTGTAAACATCCTGTGGTTATGCGCTGTAGAAGTGAGGGAGAGTAGTTGCTTGTTTAAGTTAGTAGAGTTGTGAAGGTGCTGACTCATCCCAGCCCTTGGTATAGATACTCTGCTTGCTGATTGTAGTGGTGCTCTGTCTAGACTGTATGAAAAAGGTTAAGGTGAGCTACAATCTGTGAGCTGACCTCTATTGACTTTCTTTACCTAGACATACCCTAAATGCCTATGATGTATTCTTCAACACTGCTGCTAAATATCAGACAAAAGGTGGGGATACTGATTGTTTTCTATCCTGGCTCCTTGAAAAGAACACTTGTATATAGGGACTCTGGGGGTTCTCTTGGCCGGCTGTAACAAACCCAGAGCCCAGGAAGTGGTGACTTGTGGTGACAGGTGTCACTTTGGCCTCCTGTACTTCCCCTCTCCCTGCTCCATTGCCTGTTTCCATGCCTCCCCTGCAACATCTCTGGGTTTTTTCCTCTTCTTTCAGCACCAGTTTGGCAATGAGATGGATATCATTCCCCTTGTTTCTCTGTCCATTTTGGCTCCCTTACTGCTCCCTCCCTCCACTTCTCCCTTGTTATGAAATCAGTTGTTTTCTCAAATTGGTTAGAAGAGTGAACTGAGAGAATGGAAGCCTAGAACTGTTGTCCATCTGTATCAACAGAAGTTCTAGAATGTGCATGAACAAAAGAAGCTGTCAATTCTGTAAATGCAACTGAGCTTTAAATCTCCTTCAAAATTTCTCTCTAATGGAGAAGAGGAGGAGAGATGTCACTGGCCAGAACAGATGTGGAGGTGAGGGGAGAGGGAGGGAGTAAGTCGATCATTTCTTTCTGTTGACATAGCAAACACAAGGCCAATATTTAGAAACAAAACAAAAAAATGTGGTAATTTCTCATTGGTTTCATAATTCTAAACATCTTACCCTAAATGCTTACACGCTAATGGTGTTTAAGATGGACGCTAGTTGTCACTGCTCTTAGAGGATATACTTTGAACTACTTGTAGTTTCCTCTTCTTCGTTCCTTTTATTTGTCTAGACACAAAACGGGGATGATATTAGAAATGTTTCCTTATTGGCTGCCCGTGGGTGGAGGAAGAGACCTGCTGCTTGTTTTTGGACTTGTGCATGTTGTGACTTTACTTCATTCCAGCATCTTTAATGTGATGACACTCTTCATGTCCCAGTTTGGCCAAGTCAGGTACAATATGCAGTGAAACTTGCATTATGAACCAACAGCTCCAAACGGCAACCTCCATCTAAGCAACCACATTGAACCACCCTGCAATATCCAGTGAATAATACATCATTGTCATCCTCATTCTTAAAAAGAGCCACTTGTACTAGATAACTTGTTTTGCTGCTGCCTGAAGTAGTCATTGAGAGTGGTGTCACAGTGGTATATTCCATTTAGAAGCTGTGTATCAATTGCAAAATCTGTTCTACAACCACAAAAAAAAAATTCCTTAAATTTGTTGTGTGCGAATAAAAGAGAGACTTATCAATTTATTATCCTTCTCTTCCTCCTAGGTCTGGATTTTCTTTCACTAATCCCAGTTGAATCACAGGTAAGTTTCTGAACCGCTGTGGTGTTAACTTCCAAGTCTGATTTTTGTGACATTCTGCTCCAATAATTATCAGGGTGCTGTTGTCATCCAAACCATGTTTGCAGTCCACTTGCTTGGACCTAACCACAGCCCAGGAAAATCTGGTTTCCCAGTGAGAGCCAGTAATGTAGGTGCACTGAGGAAGGTTCAGTTTAACCTTACTATGATAAATCCAGGCCTGGAAACTCACTCCTTACTGGCGGTTTGCCTTTCTAAAGCAAGTACATGCTCAGTACTAACTTGAATACAGCCAGGGTGGTGAGGCCCTGGCACAGAGAAGCTGTGGCTTCCCCATCCCTGGAAGTGTCCAAGACGAAGTTGGACAGGGCTTGGAGCAACCTGGAATAGTGGAACGTGTCCATGCCCGTGGCAGGGCAGTGGAACAAGATGAGCTTTAAGGTCCCTTTCAACCCAAACCATTCTGGGATTCTTTGAAAAGCAGAAAGGGGAGAGGATAGTGGGGAAGTGCTTGTGTATGCCATCCCCGCTTGCTTACTCTCTTTGCACAAGTCTGGTTCTTGCTGTGCACACCTTCATGGTGTTCCACTAGAAACGTGTCTGGTGCTTGTTGTAGGGAAGATGTATCTTCAGAGAATACATTTCCCTCGTGCAGTTAGTCTCTTCACTCTTCATTGTTTGTTTCAAGCAGTACTGTCCTCCTATGTTTTTGGATAGTCTCACCTCAACCTTAACAAGCAGCACGCCTGGCAGCATCATCACCTCAGCCAGCCACCAGGAGAGCAGCACGCTCGTTAGCTCCTCCGGCAGGGCCGAGCCCGAGGTCGGGGTGATAACCAGCAGCAGCAACAGCAGTGCTCCTGACATCATCTCCCTGGACATCATCTCCCTGGACTGACACTCGGGGCAGCACTGGACTCCTGCAGGCATTGCACAGAGCTGCAGCTCCTCCCTCTGGAACTCCAGCGTCATCACCCCGGAGGTCATCCTGGTGTTTATTTTGAAAGGATTTCCCTTCTGGAAAGGGGGGTAAATTTGTTGATGCCAGGAGACAGAAGTGATAGATTGGATGGTTGGTTTTGTTTGGTTTTTTTTCCCCTGCTCATTAAGTAGCTGGTGTAGAAAAGGCCCTTGGAGAACATGTGTTTATGCTTTTGGTTTGTTCTGGGAGCACTGCCTTTTTCTTGCTAGGTGGATTCCATAAATGTTTTCTAATTTGGTTGTAAGAAACAGCAATAATGTAAAAATTAATAAGGTTGTGGTTTTTTTTTTTAATAAATAAAGGAACTTAATCACTCTAGAACAACAACCTGGATAAAGGTGCAGAAGTGTATGAGTTAGTGAATTCTTAATATTTTCACTGGGGCCTGTAATAAACTTCATTAAGACAATGAAGCTTTGAAATAGCCATGATGTGTTGTTTGTCTTGTTCCCCACCTCCCCCTTACCTGGGGATATATAAGAAACCTCTGTAAATGGGATTGTTTGGGGGGGTTTTTTCCTAATTTCATGTCTTTCTCAAATGCAACAAAATCCTAGGCTGTGACTTCTTCCTCTTTTGTGTTCTTTGGGCTGGGAAGGGGACAGACTATCTATGCAAACCCTGAATCACACAGTCTCTGTGCTGCCATGTCGGAATCAGGACACATCCCCATCACAAAAACTCAAACTATGCAGTTGAGAGTACAGTTGCTTTCTGTGCCAGCTGTAAGGAGATAAAATGGGAATTAGTTTCTCAAGTGCAGATGTATTTGCAAGGATTTCTTGCTCATGGTTTCTGTCACTTCAGTAACTGCTGTATCCCACATGGGAATACTGCACTTAGACTGTGGGGGAGGCTTGGTTTTTTGGAAGGCAGAAGCTGCACAATGTCCCCACCTAATTGGAATTATGTGTTTAGGGCTCAATGATGCTTTGTCCCATGTTTCCTGGCCTCCTGATTGTTGCTTTTCTACTTCAAAGGGAACAATTTCCTCCTGTTTTACTCCTCCAAGTGTGCTGCTTTGTTCGTGTGTGTGCAGTGTCTGCCATACACCTGGGGATAACCTCAGCAGTACTGTATGTGGAAGAGGTTACAGACTAGGAAAAACAAGTCATTTCCATAGAGCTGGAATAATGGTATTGTCTATGTATGCTGACATAGCAGCTTTTCCAAGTGGTGTGTTTCTGTTGAATAAATGTATTTGAGATTATTCCTTCCCTAATGTGAAGGTTTCACTTTTTTTCCTAATTTTATGTTCCTCTTTCGTTATTTCTTTAATTGGATGTCTGGTGCTTTTTGCTCTCCATTGCTGTTACAGTATTGAACGAAGTACATGGATGAGAAATATTGAAGCAGAATGTTTTGTAACTCTTGTCTGCCCTGTACTCCCACCTTTAATGCTGCATTACTGTTCCTTATTGCCTTTTTTGTATGATATTTCACAGCAGTCTTGAGTTCACATGTTGGTCTTAATAGTGCATCTAGTCTTTTTTTCTTCTCCTTATCTGTTTAATTTTTTGTACCTGTTAAGGATCAGTTTTTAGCATGATTTATTTCCTATAAAACCATGCTTCTCAGGAAGTTTTTCCTGATGGCCTGCAGCAGATCAGTGCTTTCTGCATCACCATTGCACAGTGACTTGACCTGTAAGTAGAGTGTGGAGAGGGGCTCCAAAATAAAGCATTTAAAACTGGTCTTTGTTGTTGAAGATGCTTTTTTTTGCTCTCCTCAAGACACCAGAGAAAATTTGTTGGGGTGGGTGGAGAGGGTGGATGGAGGAGGCTGCAACTGAACTGAGGCCTGCACCTCTCAAGCCCTGCTAAGCAGGACTGCAGGACTCTGTTGTAGCTAGATGAGGTTTTGGTTTATTTTTCCTTTGGCAAATTCCCAAATACATTCTTGTCTATCCAAGAACTTCTCACACAAGGAAAATCTTGGAGAAAAAGTTAGATGACACCTTACTACTTTGAGTGAACTGTATCAAACCTTCAAGCCAACTGCAGAAAGAGATGAAGGTGAGATAACTAAAGATGCAGGTAACAGCATGCAATGAAAGCCTTCCTACACCAACTGGCCTTTTTTTTTTTTTTTTTTTTTTTTTTTCCCCTCACCCATCAGTTTGCTGCAACTTTTTCTGCAGTTCCTGGAAGTGAGCTATTTGCTAAAATCCTAGTGACAGAAAGGCTCTACCTTCCTGAAGGCTCTCAGCCTGAGCTGGCTTCTGATTTTCATACTCCAGGAGGTTCTGCACCTGTCGAGCAGCAGAAATTTGGGTGTTTCCTGAATGGGAAAACAATGTGTCCAGTGGGACCAGGGCAGTGCCCTCCCTGTGCTGGCACTGCTGAGGCACCTCCAGTGCTGGGGCAGTTCTGGGCCCTCAGACAAGAGAGACATTGAGGGGCTGGAGCGTGTGCAGGGAAGGGAACGGAGCTGGGGAAGGGTCTGGAGCAGCAGGAGCGTCTGAGGGAGCTGGGGGGGCTCATCCTGGAGAAAAGGAGGCTCAGGGGGGACCTTCTGGCTCTGCAACTCCCTGACAGGAGGGGGAGCCGGATGTGGGGTCAGGCTCTGCTGCCAGGGAACAGTGATGGCTGGCCAGGACAGGGTTAATTTTTTGTGTAGCCAGGAGGGGCACAGCCAGGACCCAGAGGTTGTTCTGTACCACATCAGGTCCTTACTGCAAGTGGGGGGAAAAGGATTCTCTCCCAGTCAGGGTAGTGCCAGGTTGGGCTCCCCCAGAGCATTTTGCATGTGAATCTTTTGTACCCTTTAGTTATTAGTATTGTTGCTGTTACCATTGGTTTTCTTATGTCATTGCCATTTCCAGTAAATTCTTATCTCAACCTGTGATCTTTGTGCCTCCAATTCTCCTCTCCAGCCACCCACAGGGGACTAAACTAGGACTTGGGACAAGAGGAAAGGGCCTCAAGTTCTGCCAGGGGAGATTTAAATTTGATAGTAGGGGAAAATTCTTCACAGAAAACGTTGCTGGGCATTGGAAGGAGCTGCCCAGGGAGGTGGTGCAGTCCCCATCCCTGGAGGTGTCCAAGGAAGGATTGGACGTGTCTGTCAGTGCTCTGGGCTGGGGGACAAGGTGGGGGTTGGGCACAGGTTGGGCTCGATGACCTTGGAGGTCTTTTCCAACCTAAATGACTCTGTGATTTCAACATTAGTGGGAATTTTCTGTATCTGCTTGAAATCTGGGTGGTGGATGATCGAAAGGTTACCCGGAACTTTCCAGCCTTTTGCCATCAGTCTCCAAGAGCAGGGAGGATTCCAGTTGGGAAATCGAAGAACCTGTTTTCTGGCTGAGAGGACAAAACCTCAGAAAATTCAACAGGAATTCCTGCAAGAGCAATGGGAGGGAGATGCTTCCTAGGCTAAAAATGAGTGTGGATTAGGTAAACTGTAAAGATCACCATTACTCATAGGTGACTGACTTTTTTAAATGTGGATTTTTGACACAGGTAGGGGTGATCACAAACAAGATACAGGCAACAACAACCACATAAATCGAATTAGAATGTAATTTTTATTTCTTTCATTTAGTGGGTAATCATGCCATCACTACACTCGGTTAACAATGTGTGTGTGTGTTCAATGTGACCCTCTAAAAGCTTTCCATTTCCTTCCTGATTTTATGAGGAAACAATATCAGGACAAAACTGGGCATGAAACAGAAGTGATTATAACTTATCTAGGAAGTTACCCACAGGTGGAACACCCCCCTGCAAGCCTTTGCTTTTATGTGTTTCAGCCACAAGCTGCCAAGGATAAGAATGCATCACAAGGATCTCCAGGCAAAATCTGCCAGTGATCAAAGACGCACTGGAAAAACCTGCCTGCCAGTGCTGTATCTCAAGTTGGCAGTAAAACCTAGTGGGAAGGAAAAAATTAAAATTAAAAAGGGATGAGCCAGCTACAGGGAAAAAAATAAAACTGGCTAATTGTGAGTTTCTGCATAGACAAAACCCTAAACTGCAGTTAGGAAACTACTACTTTGCAGGTTATTCTTTCAAGGAGGTTAAAGGGAGGCCAACTTCCAGCTGCAGAAAGATCTTGTGTGACCAAGTGAATTGGCAATAAAAAGGCAAACAAAATTCAATTTAGATGGATAGAAAAGTATATGGGGAAAAATATGTTTTGTGTGTCTCAGGAACTGACCTGATAAAACTTAAGATCTGTACTGCTTACCATAACTCCAAGAAGTGTTAGTTTAGTGTTCAGAAGTGAAGTGAGAAGTACCTGTTAGGTAGTTCTTGTACCTAATAAGTGCTTGTACCTGTTAGGAAAGGAACAGGAAACAAAACATTATGTCCAGTGAAAGCCTGTCCCTTTATTATGCGGTTCCTTTATTATCAAAGCAGTTACTGCAGCGAAGGTTCCAGAAGGGGAACAGAGGTGACCGAAGCCCTGGGCTGGCTTCCACACAAAGAACACACCCGAGCAGCTCAGACTCTTCAGCTTGGAAAAGGCAGTAGTGTAGTAGGAAGGACACAGAAGGCTAAAAATCAAACAACATGTAAAAAAACCCCCAAATACTCAAAACCAGCCGTACAAACACACATATAAATTATTCTTCTAAGACGTTAAATCGCCAGTTTATACTTTAAAAGTCAACCATCTCTTATTTCATCACTGATTATTTAAGCAGTTACCACAGTCATGTGCTTTGGCAGAGAAGCACTCTCCAAAATAAAACACATTTCTTACAGTTTTATCATGTGAGGAGTTCCAAATGTGCCCCATGAAGCCAGTAAACTTTATGTCCCACTGTCACAGGCTACCCTTGAAGTGCATTTTTAAATGGGGAGGAGGGAAATGGGTCACACACACTAACCCCAGGGCTCTGTACCACACTGAAAAGCTGAAAGTTTCAGGGGCAGCATAAGAAGGATCACATTATAATTTTCAAGGTAGTCTTAGGATTGGCAGAAGGGTGTAATGCCATAGAAGCTACTCAGGCTGGCACTCTGTCCTCCCCTTAAAGATTCAGATTGGTACTGAATTTTCTATCCTGCTGCTGCTGGTGACCAATTCTTTCTTCCAAACTTGCTGCAAAGGAAAACCTTTACTTAAAATGATGGAAACCCAGCCTGGTGTAGAAGGAAAAGTCAGAATGTGCAAAAGCTGCTACATTTTTCTGGCACCCTCTGCTGTCACCAAAGCCTAGGGGAGCTGGCTGCCAGGAAAAAGGGAGTAAACTATCTGTTCTGAACTGGAGATGCACAGGCATAACAGGCTGACAAGCACTCTGATAAAAACTGTGCCCAAAAAACCCTCACACTGGCTTAGACACGTTATCACTAAAGCTGCAAAACTCCCCTGCTTTGTCGCAATGGGTCTCACGAAGCCATCAACGTGAAAAAATTCTCCATTTTGCTGTTTTGTCCTTACTTGCACAAACCTTTTTCAGCCCTGATGGCCAAGATATTTTTTTAAGCGACTGGTCTGGTAGATTTCCTGCCCATCACCCAGCACTGCAGCCTGGATTTTATTTTTAAAGCAGATTTTTAAAATCTTGCAATTGCTTTTAGGGCAGTTAAGACAAACTGGTAAGTGAATAGGTGCATTTGTTGATAAATAAATACTTTCAGGATCAAATATATTTTCCAGGCTTTTCATGGAAGAATTTAATGTACTAAGAAAATCCATTTATTCAAAGGACAGAAGTTAATGTTTAAATAGTTCAAAAAGAGCTTGTTTAAAAAAAAAAAAAATCTTTGCTGCTCTTTGTGATTTTCTAGGATATCCACTTTGTTATCCTGATTGTTTACAGTGGCAGAAAGAAAGGAGGGGAGAAAAAACCCCACCCAAATCACAACTTTTCCAATGGTACTGGTAATTCATAAAGAACAACATAATGGTGGTGTATTTGTATTTTTGGCAGCCTCTGGTATTCTGGGAATGTGTTTTTTACCCATAGCAGCTTCATCATCAGGCGACCCCTCACAGAGAAGTTTCAAATTCCTATCAGAATGGGTTCACACACAAGACACAGAAATCTTTAATCTAGTGAAGTGCAGAATATGTTATTCCAGCTAACAGACCATTCAGATTTGCTGTATTCTGCTTCTGTCCCACCTTTGTCACAGTGTTCTTACTTCTTGTTTCCAGTCTCCACAGGAAGTATAGATCCACTTTAGAAGAGAGGTATCTTTCCTAGAAGTTAACCTGCTAAGTTAAAAGAAGTCTCCCCTTACACCCCTGCAATTAAATGAAAACAAAATAGTATTCTACCCTAAAAACAGGATCCAGAACTAGTTGACGGAATGTCCTTAGCAACTTCTTTCCCTGTGGCCTAGTGGCTGATTTACTGAATTTTCCAGCTGCTGGATCAAAACACCTAAAGGAGATGTTTATTTTTATTCAGCCAGTTTGAACTTGAGGAGTATCCATTTCTCCTGCAAATTTCCACTTAGTTATTTTAAAAAAGAACCCCAACAGCTTTGCAAAGTTTCATATTTAAGCCAAGATTAAAATAGCAGAAGGTGGCTAATTTGAATATAGCCATAACTGTTAGAAGTTTGGGGAGGCAAAGGATGGCTTTTTGTTTGTTTAGGTTTTTGAGGTTTTTTACTATAAACACTGGACTTCAACATGCATTTTTCCAGGTTGGACGGGGCTTTGAGCAGCCTGATCTACTGGAAGGTGTCTCTGCCATGGCAGGGAGTTGGAATGAGCTGATTTAAGGTCTCTTCCAAGCCAGACCAGTCTATTCTATTATTTTTTGGCTTTTACAGAGGACTAGGCCCTGCAAGCAATACTGCTGTCAAGAATTCTCTTGCTTCACCCTGTGATCTTTAACTGTCTTTTGAAGCCTCGCTAAAATACCATCCAAAATGAATCCTGTAAGTATCCTATGAGCTAAGAGAGCCAGAGTAAGTTAATTTATTATAAGGCCTTAGAAGACCAGCAAATACATTGGGCTTTCACACAGGTATAAAGAATTCAGCTAATTGTGTACACATCTAATGGGAAATTCACTCCACCACTCATGAGATACAGTTTCAGGTTTATAAAATGCACAGAAATACTCACTGAAATCAAAAGACTGTGTTTGCTCCACAGTGTTGTGTCTGTGTAACTCAGTTCAGGAAAAGCATTTGTGCTCTGAAGCTGTAGGAGTGAACCTTCTCTCTCTGCTCTTATGGAGCAGGTTATCAGAGAAGGCTCTCACAGCATATCTGCTCAACAAATGCCTCTCTCAGTGTCGTCCTTGAACACTCAAATGTGTAAATGTCTTTGTCGTAAGAGTTACAAATTCCTGCCTCTAAGTGTCTGTGAAAGCTCAGTTTTGCAGGCTGGGCAGGCACTGGTATGCACCACTGACATCCTCAGAGTGTCACTGTGGTATCTAAACACGGACCTACAGCCATTCCATGTGTGTTGTAGTTCTCACTCACCACCCCAGAGGTTTTTCATCGTGTCTCCCTCTTTCTTTGGATGCTCAGCTGGAGCTTTGAAGCAAAAACCTCTCTTTGTTCCGTACGGTGGGAATGTTTTTAGCAGAGGCTAAAGTAAAAACTTCAGAAACACATTTGTAGAGCCCTACGTAGGATTTGGGGGATGATCACTTTGACAAGGGTATTAACTGAATTGTTAGTGAACTTCCTCTGGCAATTAAAGTAGAGGTGGCTCATTCCTGCCAGACAGACAAGACTGAGCTAAGAATGGCTGAGGTTCATAGAATTCAAGTATCAGAATTAAATCCTAAACAAGAGACCTTTATTTCAGCAACTAGGTAAAGCTGCAATTTTAGTTGTAAAACAAGCCAGTACAGGACAATCACATTTGCACAAAGGGAAATAGGTCTAAAATGTGGTGAGAAGGTCTGTCTTGTAGCTGTTAGCTGAAAAAAAATAGTATCTGAAGTGACCCAATTCTGACAATTTCTCACTCTAACAGCTGGACCACCAGAGAAGACTTCTGGTTGACTTTCCTTTTTTTTATTTTACAATTCTCAGCTGCAATACAGGAAATACTACTTGTCTTTCTGTCGAACTATCCTTCCAGAGATGTCCAGCACATTATGATACAATTACTGGTAGAAAAACAGACACCTGCATCTTGGTATGAGAAAAGAGCAAATTAAATGTCTTATCAGTCAGGGACAGCAGAAAGGCCACGTTTCTTGTTGTGTGAGTGACGCAAGCAGCAAAGTGAGGCACAGAAAGCCAATGTTCTGGCTTTAAAGACCCACAGCTTCCCTTCAGCAGTTTGCCCCAGGCAAATGTCTGACATCTGATGTTTGAATGACACTGAGAAACTGGCTTGAGGTATACACATTTTGTCAGAGAGAAAGCATCACTAAAGGATGATCTGCTTTGTGATTTCTGTCCTCTCTCCCAGCTGCTTTCACTCCCCAGCTGGTTGGTCTGAAAAAACAACCCCAAAAGGAATAGTATGGAGCAGCGTGGGTGGAAGGGGATGGAAGAATGGCTCCTTCAGGTTGCAGGGATCTGAACTGCCATAAATATATGCCATTGTTTCCTATCAAGGCTGGCAGTTTCCAAAACAAGTCTTCAGCCACAGCAGAGCTTTAAAGTTTTCTTTGCAATAATATCACCCATTGGTCCAGTTTCACCTTCTCCATGTGTGGGAATGACCACAGTGACATCTTCCACAGTACGCTGGCAAAGTTCCTCCATCTCCAGCTGCAATTCCAGCACACCAGGGTCCATTTTATTCATCGTCAGTAGTGGTTTGACATGTTCTGCAATACCCTGCCCCAGAACAGTCTGTGTCTGTACACAAACCCCTTGATAAAATACAGGCACAATTAGCACTTGCATTATATACAGGGAAGATCTCTAGTCTACTTGATAGAGTGGTGACTGGCAAACTCAAATTTGGAATTTGGTGGTATCAAACCCATCATTCTCAGTTGCATGTAGAGCTCTGTTTTCTGATGGAAGGAGAAGAGAGACAGGGAGCTCCACTCTCCAGGATTTCACTGAAAAGTTGTCTTTATTTCCTCAGTTACTCTATGTTCAACCCAAAAGTTGGGTATGGGGTGGATACAATGCCCTAAGACACAGGAAATGCCATGGGCTGAGGAGGTATATCATAGTTCATATCATTAGAAGTTAAACTTTCAGAGAAACAAGCTTCTTCCATCATGATTTTTCCTTTTCTTAAGAAGAAGAATGTAAAATACGCTGAGTCCTTTCTAATTGAAAAGCAGTTTCTAATTGAAACAGTCAACCACAGCGAAGGCACCATCAGTGACACAGAGAGCTGCTGTGACTTCAGGGAAGAAACTGACGTGTCCAAGGGAGTCAATTAAGTTAATAAGAAAACCCAAACCACCCCTATATTGTTTGAGGAAGGCCAAGTCGCTATCTGAGACTTTGCAATGCATAGAAATTTCCCTGTAAGAGAAGAAAATAATAATAATAATAATAATTTTTCATAATTTGCTGATTTTAAAAGTTGCATTGGTCGGGCAACTATACCTGCTCTGTTACTTATTACATTAAGTGCCAATGCTTAATGTACTTCAAGGGAAAGCCCCAGGAAGGCTTCAATATTTCAATTTCCAAAGTTCTTAGGACCTAAAATTCTGCTTTGCGTGTAATTAATCCTTATTCAAAATTAACACCTTAAGATAGCAGTCACAGCACAACATCACTGTAAGACACTTGCAGAGTAATGCTCCAAATCACTTTGAAACTTATTACATTTGCAGTTGCAGACATCAAAAGCAGAGGTGATAGTAATGAGACACAACCCATCACAGTGGCTTTCTGTAAGAAATCCACTAAAAATTAAGGTTACTGCTGAGAAGGTTTCCAAAACATCTTTCTCCATAATGAGAATCAGGACAAACAGTCACTGGGTCTCACCTAAAAGCCCTACTCCCAGATTGCCCAGATTGCACTCTGAAAACTGGGAGCCTCTGTTCTGCAGTGCTCAGCTTGATTCACGTGTCAGCTTAAAAAAAAAAAAAATCTGGCAAAATGCAAGGCTTTGAGAAAACCCTTTTTCTGTCTCCAGATTTTAAAGAAAACGAAAGGAAGATAAGAAAGATACGAACAAAATCTTACGTAGACTCGATTCTCACTCTTCTTTCTGTGTGTCTGTGAATCAGGTTTCTTCAGCTGTGGCTGAAGCACATAGTATGACAGGGTTGATTTGGTCTGCTCTGCTATGAAATTCACCTGGAAGTAGGAGGAAAAAAGTTTGGAAAATCAGCTATCGCTTCCTTTAAAAGCATACAGATGTTGATGTGAAATTTTAAACTTTTACTGAATTCACAATCTAAAGAGGAAACGAAGTTGTTCATACCTTTAAGCTTAGTATTACAAATATCTGCCCACATTTTTGGCATGTTTGTGTAAGTATGAGGAGTGGAGGCATGACTTAAAACACAGCTCCGATTTCGTACCACAAAATGTTGACTACCACGGTAGTGAAGAATCCACCTATGGAGACAGAACGGCTCATCCCTTCCAAATGTTTCTGGCCTCCAGAAAAGCCTGGCTCTTATCCTTTCATATACCAATATAGCAAAATTTTTAGAGCTCCTCTCGCAGATTATATCACAGAAAGAAATAGTTCTTGTTTCCATAATTATTCTATCTCTGGCTAAGAATAATTCCCCTCCTTCACTTGCAGAAAAGAAAGAAAAACAACCCCATAGAAATCTTGACCCCCCCAGAGGTGCTGGTGATTGTCTACTAAGCACATGACACCTTAGCAAAGGCAGGTGAGATGTCACTAATCTCAGCCTGCCTCAGTCTGTAATGAGTCACCTGTAAATCACAGGAGTGGCTATTCTTGTAAATCCCTTTTAATGCAGGAAGTGCTTCACAGGAACAGGGAAAAGGATCGAGCTGGAAGGAAAAATAATAGGGAAGAGTAAACAAGCAAACGCAAAAATCACATGCTACATCAGTAGTTCATACTTGTTCAAGTGAAGAAAAATAGACCTCAAGAAACACCTTAATGTGTTCCTAGTCTGCACTGGAGTTGCAAATATCATAGAAATAAAATGAAATGCATTTCTACTGCTACACCAATAGAAGTTTCCAACACAGCTGGGCACATCTGAACGCAGGGAACCTGTCTTCACACGAGGATAAGATCTTAATTAAAAAAACAAAACAAAACAAAAACAAACAAACAAACAAAAAACAACAACAACCCAGCCCAGCTAAATGTATATTTATATGTAAGGAACAAAACAGGATTTTTTTTTTAAAGAACAGATACACTGCTGATATATGTATTGCTGCATATTCTCATACTAACTTCAGATTCAACTTTTGCATTATATATTTTCTCAAAAATTGGTTCTCATTAAAAAATGAACACTTCTTATTAAAGTAGCCAGGTTCTTTTCAGAGATGAGAAATATCTAAGCAGTAACCTACCCTCTTCACCCCAAAATGTATTATTTTCCTACTCTCTTTCACTTTTACAATTTTTTTCCTACTTCAAACTCTGCACAAATCAACCAACCCACCTGCCTTCTTTTGCTGATAAAGAAAATTTAGTACAAACAAGACAATTTTTAGTGTGTGCTTATGCTTTCATCAGTGACCCACCCCACACGAAGGTACTTCATTTCTGAATTTGATCCTTTGAGTTATTCTTCAGCTTAATCAGGAAACAGTGATATTTCTTTTCTAGAACATTCCAGGATGCCTCATTCACACAACATTTACATACATCTTCTGAGACCTTGAAATATTTCTTTGATCTCTTGTTTTTCCATTTAGAGAAAACAGACCCCTGCCATTCTTTTCTACTTTTATAATTTTCCCACTTTTAAATTGTGCTGTGCTAAAACAATTAAAATCAATACTTACAATTAATACTACAATTAAGTATAATACCAGAACTTTCTGTATTATACAGTTATTTCACAATGCAAATAAATACTTAGGTGTTGAGAAATATACCTACCTACTCTTTGTTTTAGCTAATTGTACACTTTCTTAATGGTACAAGTGAAATTCACTTCTGATTGACATTTAACCTGCACAGATGCCACATTTTGAAATGAAACCTGTATTTTTCCCGTTGTCTCCAAGTTTCCAAATCATTTATACACACAGGCTACACTATTCTTTTATTTTGGGACAAAGGAGCAGAGATGACCACAGCAGTTTATTTCTTGCTCATATTTTAAGCCTCCTACAGGTTTCCATTTATGCTAATTCTAAATGTAAAGGTCGTGGACATGTTACTCCAACAGGCCTGGATGTTCTCCCGTGGTAATAGTAATGTTCTACCAGACCTTCTGTCAGGAACTTCAGGATTATGTTTTAATAAATGCTATCTACTCACAAACATTTTATTTACCACTTCATCTACACAAATGCCAAAACAGACCTTGCTGCTCTGTGAGAGAGAAAGGCACTGGTGTCACAGTTTTTTTGGTCATAAATACAACAGAAAACACGAAGTCGGATTAAAAATTAACAGCAACTTTCATTTTAAGTGTTTTTCATTAAAGAAGTGTTACAGAATTTCTTGTCTGCTGTGACAGGCAGCAACCTGATCACAGGTATCTTGCTATAAGATGCTTTCTACAGGGGAGTTAAGGTTGTCCATGTGCTCTAGCAAGCCAGAACGAGTGAGCTCAAACCAATATTTGTAGAAGGGGGAGAAACATCACCCCTTTATTGCAAACAGAACCTCACTTTTGCCAAGGAAAGTTTCATGGCCAGAAAATGACCTTGCTCCTTTTAACTTGTGCATTACGTTATTTGGGTAGCCCATAGTGCAGCGATGTCTGTCCCTGGCTACCAAAAATGCCTCCAGAGTAGACTCCTTCCTCTTCTGCAGGGCATCTCTTTCTCTTAAAGATGTTAAATTTGTTGTTGTATTGAAGTGCATGCTTCACCTCAGAAATAAATATTCTGAAAACAAAAGAAAAATAAAAACTCTTATGGAAGCTGATGTTGGTGACTAGAATGTCTATTTCAGTAAAAAATAATATTAATACAACAAAAGATTACAAGAATTTAAAAAAAAAGAAGAAGAAGAAAGAAAAGGAAAATGTTTTGATAGAATTAATTATCAAGAAATGCAAATATGTACAAGCATCTGTTTATCACTGATTCACTAGAATAAAACAAGATGCAAACCGGGTGAAACATTACCAGAAGCGCAGTGATTTAAAATAATAGAATAGAGACCTTAAAGATCATTTTGTTCCAACTTCCTGCCATGGGCAGGGACACCTTCCAGTGTCCCAGGTTGCTCCAAGCCCCGTCCAACCTGGTCTTGGACACTTCCAGGGATAGGGCAGCCACAGCTTCTGTGGGCAACCTGTTCAAAAATAATAGGACAGGTTTGCTAAGGGGAAAAATCAATGAAAAGAAAACCAAAAGAACTACCCTGCAGTGTTTCTAACTTATTGATTTCCCTGAGAAAATGCTGATCTGATCCAGGTCAGACTGTGGATCTAGGAGGTTTTTTCCAAGCTCATTGATTCTGTGATGCTGTGATTCTTCCTCAAGGTGAGTGCTTTGCAGCACTATATAATACACACACACACACACACACACACACACACACACGTAGCCTTTACTTCATCAGAAGTAGTGCTTTTATCTCTTATTCTAAACACTGATGATCAGGGTTTAACCCCAAACCTTACACTTGAATTCAGGGCACACATTTGTGGGCAAAACATACAGGAACGTTCAAATCCGTGACCTGTGCTGACCAGGAGCACTCCCCATACCTGCAAAAGGAGGAGAGAGAGAACCAGTAACATCCTCCCTGGAACCCTTCTGATGAAATAAAATGAGGATGGGAGGGGTAAAAACAAATGAGTAAGCTCAGGGAGTGCTTGAGTCCCACAGGTGGGCAGAAAAGGATGCGTTCAGGAACACCAGCGCTACCTCGTGCCATTGTCTTCCTGGGGTCCCAGGGTACTAGGAGGGGATGGAGGGCACAGGGAGGCAGTGGTACCCCCACCTCAGGGACGGTGGTATCCTGGGTTCATTCGTTCTCCTGTGGCTGGGAACTCATGTTACAGCACAAGTTGGAGGAGTTGCACAGATGTGGAGATGCAGGAGAGCCCCGAGTGTGACCATCGTGCTAATCCCCCCTCGGTCCCTCAGGAGGAGAGGAGGGTTCCTCAGAGTAAAAGCAGACTGTAAATACCAGCTCCTGGTGAAGGAAACTGAGAGGGATGAGGTCATTGTGTCCTGCAATGTGATGGGAGCTCTGTGTCTTCTCCCTTCCAGCTGCAGGGAAAGAGGAATATGAGTCTTACCACAACACACTGATTCAAAGCTTAGTTCTTTTCAAACATGGAATCACCGAACATTCTGAGTTGGAAAGGACCCACAAGGATCATCCAGTCCAACTCCTGTCCCTGAGAGCGTTACCCAAACGCTCCTTGAGTAGGTTTGGGGCCAAGACCACTCTCTGGGGGAGCCTGTTCAGTGCCTGACCACCCTCTGGGGGAAGAAGCTTTTCTTGACATCGAACCTAAACTTCTCCTGGCACAGCCCCATGCCAGCCACGGTGTTCACTGCTCTGCTCCAAGGACCACCCCCACTGGGTTTTCCCTCTGAGGATGTGTAGTTTTGATTTCTTGCTTGGAGCAGGCAGTCAGGCTCGGTGCTGTAACCCCTCATTAGTTACCTTTAAAAATCAGTTAAATGACTGATCAGCTCCCTGTTGAAACGCAAAGATGACATCATGTCCCTTTAAAAATAACTCACTATCACAGAAGGCACTGAAGTAATAACAGCACTTCACATTTTTAATACAGACTTTCATCCGAAAATGTCTCTTAGAAATATTAGGTAATTAAATTGTCAAGCACAGAGTGAGTATGTGAATGTCTCCACGGAAAAGCACCAGCTTCTGGGACCAAACTAAGGGAAAATTTTTACAGTAATTCTTCCTAAGAACTGAAG
This sequence comes from Pipra filicauda, assembly GCF_003945595.2. Lineage (NCBI taxonomy): Eukaryota > Metazoa > Chordata > Aves > Passeriformes > Pipridae > Pipra > Pipra filicauda. The sequence continues at coordinate 1,169,379 of NW_024104327.1, read as the reverse complement.
GTCAGAAAATATGAATATCAAAACAAGCATATTGTTATATATAAAGAACTATGTATTGTATATATATTTATATATAACACACTCTGGCTGTATCAGCCATACAGATGGAATGGTCTTTTCTAAAACCCCTGCCAGCCTTGGGCGTGGAAAAATGCTGTCCTGTTACTTTCCACAGAGCTTCTACTCCACGGAGAACTTGCAGGATTTTGCTCAACTGGATAAAGTTTAATAAAATTAATTATGTTTAAGATAATAAAATAGCAAAAGCAAGCACTCAGAGAGGGGTAAGAATGTGGGGATGCGGAAATTCTGGCCTGTAGGTTGTATTTTTTTTATTAAACAGCAATTTCAGTGGCCATAAATGTGCAGACAGGAGTTCAGAATTACATGTTTCCTCAAGGGCATTACTCAATTTTATTAAAATGCAGGCAGTAGCTGCACCATGCTCCTCAAATGAATACCATAACAGAGGAAAAGTTACATCTAAGAACTCCAGATCTCCTTTGTCCAGACACTTCACAACTCCACATTGAGCTGGCCATAAGCCCAATGTGTTTGCTGCCTGGTCAGTACCTGTATTCAAGACAAAATAATCTATTTGACCAAAGTTCTTCTCTTGGTCAAGAAAGAAAAATGCTGCTCTATTCATCTCTTTTCCCTGAATAAGAGGAAATATTCACCAGGTACTTCTCTGTCAAGCTTTTCCTACCTGAAGGCTCATTTTTCTTTAAGCATATCTTCCAGAAGTTGTGAAAGTAGATATGAAATAGCTTCCTTTAAACAACCTGGTTGTGTCACAACAGAGGAAAAGTGCTGTTGTTTTGTTCTGAAGAGCTGAGCAGCACTTGCAGGGACTTGCTTATGCAGCCTGAATGTCAGCTCTGTGCACAGTTCTCTGTCTGCAAGGAGAGTTCTTTCTGAAGACTTGATGGCTGGTGACAAAACCAGCTTTTCCTTGTGTCTACATGCATGCAAATACACAATTTTAGGACCATTTTGCACAGCTGGTGCTCAGCCATGTTCCTCTACATATAAGTGAAATTAAATTTATTTTCCTCTGTCTTTTTATTCCTTTACAATTTATGCCAGCCTGTGCAGGAAAATAAACCTTACAGAACTGCTGAAAATTTTGCAAGTTAACAGGCTGCCTGGAGAAACCACACAGTGCTTACTGGCATGCCATCTTCATGGGTATTTTATTCTTTATATGACCTCCTTTCCATTTAAAAGTGACAGCTCTTGCACAAAGTATCTTTCAGCTTATACACTACCTAGAAAAATCTTCTTACAGATGCTAACCATTCCTCTTCCCACATTTTTTTTTTCCACTAAAAGCACAGTCTTCTGTGTTTCTGGAGCAACTACTGTCCTTATTCTCTCGCCCATAGCACCACCTTCAGCCGTGGATGTGGAGAGTGTTGCACTGAACCCCTTCTGCTTTTATCTCCAGTAAAAAAACATTCAATATAATCACCTAAATTGTGCCTGAAGAATGAAAGGGCTGTGTGCCATTAAGCACACACTTTAAGGGCAGGATGGAAATTGAAGTGGTACATTATTTTTGTACCCACCTTCTGCGTAGACTTTGTCTTTTTTTCATATGCCAGGATATGCCTGTGAGAATCAGAAATGATTTTTTGTAGGCGATGAATTGTTCTTTTCAGGGCACTGTAAATAAGAGCAGATTGGCAATTTTGGAGGATTGGAAAACTTTGAAAAGAGAAGGTTTGTTAAAGTGCAGCAGAGGTTTCATGAGAAGAAGTTGGTTCAGGCTGTAGCCAGTATTGCACCACCATGGTAGTGAGGGCACAAAGAGCCAGAATCATTTTCATTAAAGATATGTTGTAACAATAAAAAAAAATATCATGCTAGTTAATACCTCTGTGGCAGGAGACGCCATTTCCCACTTCCATTGTTTCTCAGAATTATTTCTGCATTTTCACCTACCCTGTTCTGCAGTGGATCCTCATACACGTGCATAAGTTTTCCCTGTGTGTTTCCTGTTTTTCCTATGTATTTCCTGACTCATTTTGGTCTAGATTCTGCTTTCTATTCAGCTCAGATAGATAGATTTACCTTGCTTTGCAGTGCATGGAGTACTTGGTTTTCCATGTCTGTAACTGAGCTGAACGGTCCTGCTGTCTGTTCAAACCCATTTCTATAACATTCAGTGGTTTAGAGGGTGGGTGTTACCAATGGTTGTTTATACAGGGACTTGTGTAGACAGGCAGGACCTTCTCTGGCTGTCATCCAGGTTAGCCAAGCAGAAGGCCAGCTCTGACCTGAAAGCCGAAGAGCCCATCAGGCTAATAATATGTGTCTTTTCTCAGGAGTGTGTTAATTCAGGTGTGCCCCATCCCTGGAAGTGTCCAAGGCCAGGTTGGATGGGGTTTGGAGCAACGTGGGATAGTGGAAAATGTCCCTGTCCATCGCAGGGGGTGGAATGAGATGAGCTCTAAGGTTCCTTCCAACCCAAACTATTCTATGACTCTATGGCATTATCATTAGTCCATAGTTGCCATGTAAGTGCTGCCTGAGATCTCAAGAATTCCAAGGGCACCTGAGGAACTCAAGTCTGCCTTCAACTGCTTGTACATAGGATTTTCCCCTGAACAGTTCAAATTTGAACCCTGCCTGGATAAGGAAGACACTACCTGAGCTAAAAACTTAGCTTGTTTGTAAATCAAATGTATTGATTAAAAAAATTTCTCATTTGCAGTATTAATACTGTTAAAACACTGCAGTTAATCTTGATCAATATGCAGCCTATTTATTTTATTTACCAATTATGTTTCTTTAAACCTACCATTAACTACTCTGAGGGCTCCTCTGAAGACAGAAAGTTTATCCATGTTTCAGTAGATTGTCTATTTCGATCTGATTTCTAGTAACAAGAAGAAAAAACTCCCAACTTTATTACTAAGCCACTCTACAACAAAATCTTTCCCTGTTGTAAAATACCTTATGGGGCAGCTGTTTCTCTACAACTGGTGATTTCACTTAATAACAGAGACCGGTTCTGTAGATTTTTCATCAAGAAGTGGTGGATCTCAAAATACTCAAAATATTTACCTCAAAAATACTCAGAATATTCCTGTGAATCTTCTTCTTTACAGTATTTCTATGCAAATAAAGGCCTGTGATGGATGTGCTTATGGCAGCAAAAAAAGGAACCTGACCAACACAGCGTTAGAAAATCTGTGGAACTGATGCCAGTAAACCTTGTAAGGAGCAGAAAAAGCCTAAATTTTTGTATTTTCAGGAGTGTGAAATGAAAATCCCATAAGTAGTAAGCTGTAGTTGTATGGTATAATAATTTTTGAATACTTTTACTACCAGCTTTTGGAATTTTCCAGGGTGGCACTGAAGTTTCCCTAATCTGTTGCCACAGTTTTTTTTTTTAACTTTGCAACCTCAAGCACCCTGCGGGTTTGAACCCTTGACTATCCCTATTATTTCTGCTCCTTCACTGGATGATGTGCAAGAGTATTCAGAATTAATACTAACACATACAAACAACACATATGATTTTCAAAAGTGCTGTCTCGATGCTGCCTTTATTCTGTTCTCCTTAAATCAATGAGGTTGCTGTTGTCACTGGAAATAATTTGACCCCAAAAGACTGTTTTTGAAAAGCTGTAAAAATGAGACCTAAGCAAAGACCATCGTGTGAGAATCTGAAATGGATTGTGTGAACATTTGTGGTAGTGAAACACACTAGTTTGTCTGCCCAAACCAAAAGAATGAGTAGGTAACTCAATCGAGTTCGCTTAGAGTTTGGGGCTGGCCTCATAAATAAGGCATCTGACTTCACTGAGAAATGAATGACAGACATTACTGAAAAATTACATAATTTCTTCTCCAAAAGGTCCCTGCTTATGAATGAAATTAATAATGCTTCCTTACTTTGTCACAATATATTTTCTAATTATGTATGATTATTTTAAGTTATAATATGGTGATATGAATGTAGAACTGGTTATATTTTATCAAAGATTCAAAAAAGATTAGCTGTAGTGTTTGTTCGTTCAATTCTGGCTGCAAAAAAAACCAGAATGAAAAGGAAAGGAAAGCATAAGGAATTAAGGGTTTTTCTGCTTCAGGAAGGACGCAGGCAGATTTTCTGCGGTGAATTAAATAAGGGCTACCACTCAGCTTTGTGGTAACTTTGGTACATTGAGAACATCTGCCAAATTGCACTGGAAAGGTCACATCTGTTTATCTGTGAGCAGGATGCGTTCTGAAACTGATTGAAGGAGACGGTGTAGGCCGAGGGGCAGCGGCTGTGGGTGCACCCTGAGCAGAGCCCAGGCAGGAGCAAACACGTTCCAAGGTGCTCCACCGGGAACAAGCAGCCTCCGGTGAACCCTCGGGTACAGGGGTTTGGAGTATCTGAGGAATCTGTGGATCTTTATTACTCAGGAAATGAACTGATTAAGACTGAAAGCTCCCAGCTTGAGCCAGGCCCAGCAGACACAGCCCCTCAATCCAGGGACTGGACTCCAGCCCCCCACTGAGGGGCTGGAGCGTGTGCAGGGAAGGGAACGGAGCTGGGAAGGGGCTGGAGCAGCAGGAGCAGCTGAGGGAGCTGGGGGGGCTCATCCTGGGGAAAAGGAGGCTCAGGGGGGACCTTCTGGCTCTGCAACTCCCTGACAGGAGGGGGGAGCTGAGGGGGATCGGGCTCTGCTGCCAGGGAACAAGGGATAGGAAAAGAGGAAACGGCCTCCAGTTGCGCCAGGGGAGGTTTAAATTGGACATAAGGAGGAATTTCTTCCTGGAAAGGGTGATCAGGCATTGGAAGGGGCTGCCCAGGGAGGTGGTGGAGTCCCCATCCCTGGAGGTGCCCAAGGAAAGCCTGGACGTGGCACTCAGTGCTCTGGGCTGGGGGACCAGTTGGGGGTCGGGCACTGGTTGGACTTGATGGTCTTGGAGATCCAACCTAATTGATTCTGTGATACATTGGTAAAAACACTGCTAGCACTTTCAAATCTGGGCTGGAGGAGCTGTCACTTGAAAGCCCGGTTGGATCAGCTGCCTGGGGCACTCAAACTCAATGTCTGGCTACAGCCTTCCAAGGCACATGTGCCCCTTTGAGGCACAGGGATAAGCTGCAGTTTGGGGTGGCCAGAGGAGGGGCATCCTCACTAAAGGAGGATGGAATCACCCTCCACAATTGTCATATTAATCCAGGCTGGTGAAGCAAATCCAGAGCTTCACCACCTTCCCGTTATACCCAATGGTGGTGTGGGGTGGTGAGGCTTGTAGTAATCAACTGTTTTTATTTTTTGAAGTATAGCCCTCTTCCAGCAGAAGTGATCCAACATACCTCTCTTAAAGCTACTGTGAAAAAGGGTAAAAAGCATTACTGATGCAATAACACCACTGTTAACATATTTCTGATGATAGGGTAGTTATAAGAGCTTTTTGTGTAGTCTCTTATTATTATAGGGACTGCCATCTTCTGGAATAACTACTTCCTTCACCCAGCAGCAGTCATAAGCAGTTTGCTATAATGATGAATGTTCTCACAGTAAAAAATGGCATTGTAAAACTGACTGTAATCAGGGTAAAAGCGACTGTGGTGGTGCTGAATATCTGTTCATGGTCAGTTCTCTACAAAGCAGTGTTTTTCATTTTATAAGCAGAAGGATGATTTTTATCTCCCACAGTGTACCCTGAGAGCTAAAAAACAAAATTTGTACTTTTTAGTGTCCCTGCTGTAACTGTGAGGCATCAGGTTCCTGCAGAGGAGGCAATTTTGTCAGTGACGCATGAGACAAAGTAGCATCCAAGCCATTCTTTCAAATTTTCATTTGGTTGTAATTCCAACAGGTCGATGGACTGGGTTTTGTCATTAGTGGGAACAGACAGGAACATTTTTTATCCTTGGCCTGAGCATGTGTCATAATCAAATGTTCCTACAAAGCTGGGAAATAACATTTACATCAGAGAAAAAAAAAAGAAAAAAGAAAAAAGAAAAAGAAGAAGAATAAGAAAAAGAATAAGAAAAAAAAAAAGGAAAAGGAAAGGAAAAGGGAAAAGAAAGAAAAGGAAAAGGAAAAGGAAAAGAAAAGAAAAAGAAAAAGAAAAAGAAAAAGAAAAAGAAAAAGAAAAAGAAAAAGAAAAAGAAAAGAAAAAGAAAAAGGAAAAGAAAAAGAAAAAGAAAAAGAAAAAGAAAAAGAAAAAGAAAAAGAAAAAGAAAAAGAAAAAGAAAAAGAAAAAAAGAAAAAGAAAAAGGAACATTTTCTGTCCTAGGCACTGCCATATGTCTTTCCAGGTGGAAATACAACAGGGTGCAGTAAAGCAAGGACTGTGCAGGGACCCTGTTGTGCTTGGCTGTGGGAAAGCATATGGTACAATAACATTCCAGCTCTGACTGTGAATTTTCCTTCTCTTGTCTTCTCTGGCAAACATGACTGTTCTAATATATATTTAACTGTTCTGTTTGTGCCTAGGAATAGAGTGCTCCTCTGTTTTCTAAACTACCTATTAGATCAGGTCCCACTTCAGAAAAAAATCTCACAAGAAAGAGAGAAGAGGTATGAAAAATTTTCTCACTCATTGTTTGAACCACTTTTATAGTGTTGAAGAGGCTTGGATTTCAACAGCCTTTATGGAAACCTTAGGACCCTGAAATGCCAGGCAAGGGAATCTCTCCTTGTCTTGAAGCACTGGCAGCTTCAAAGAAAAACAGAGGTGGTCCTCAGCCAATTTTTGTTCCCCTGCAACAATGCAGACGTGCAGCTGGCTTGGTCTCAGGACTTCCTTCCTGGCCTTGGAGGTGATTGCATGGAAAGTATTGCATTTCAGGATTTATTGTTTATTGTTTAAGTTTCTCAGCACACTCTTTGGGGCATGATGCCACAGAAGTGTTAGCAAAACCCGAGTTCCTGTCATCCTGGTCTCCTGTGCTTGGCCATGCATGTCTAGGACTGCATTGTGAGCTTCACATCTCCAGGGCCTTAATTTCTGAGGAATGTGATGAAATGCTTCGGATAGGTGTGAAATCAGAGATCATAGAAAAAAGCAGGAGAGGTTATATTTGTTTCAGTATCTTATTTCAGCATACAGTGCAGTTTCTGAGTGAGGCTGTTGCTTGTGGCTTCCGAGGAAAAAGGCATAAATCTTGGGCACTTGGCAGTTTTGAAATAAGAAACCTGTGCAGGGAAGTTCATCTGTGATCATAAGCAGTTTCATGGTTGGCTTCTATTCCAAAGCTGGAGAAGGGTTTTAGTCTCCTAAAATATATCATTGTTATCTCTAGAGATCATATCTCTATCATAACTGTGGGTATTTGCATTGTCCAGTCCATTTTAAAAATCCTATTAGGCTTTTGACCCCTGTGATTTCTATCTGCACAAATTCCCTTGCAGAAAAACTGACCATTCACAAGGTTCCCTGCACTGAAGGCATGTCTACACTGCATTTCTGCATTGTGGTATCCAAACAGGGGTGTTTACAACCTGAAGATGTGTCTGCCAGCGTGGCTGAAAGCAAGCTGCGAATGCATGTTTGGGCAAGGCTGTAATCAAGGCCAGCTTTGCAGCGTGGTTGTAGTACGGCTGTAAGTGACAGGGCTGGAATACTGAACTGTTGACTACACTTCTGAAAACTAGCTGTGCTTCCATCTCTCTTCCTTTGCTTTTCTCACCTTATCTCCTTCATACCTGTTGTCCCTGGAAGATGAAAATGCAAAGTAATGCGAACAAACTCATGCAAAGTGAATGCTAAACAAATATTGCAGATTCTGTTATAAAGTGGAATCCGAGTTGTGCTTCCCAGCAGTGACTTGTGGGTATCACCTCTTGTTAGTGGCACGTGGAGCATCCATTCCTTTGTTTACCTGCCCTGCTGCAGGGCCCTTGTTGACACCTGCATATACTGACTGAAGGATTTGGGTTTCATCAGCGTCATTGCTGTGTTCCTCACAAAAAACCTCGCTCTTACTTCCCAAATGTTGAGCAGAGCAGAGTTGGCAACATTTATGGGAATGTCATTTGTGACATTAGCAGCAAAATGGCAGCATCATCTTGCTTTGACAGCAAGTGTGTGCTCTATTAGCAGTGCCCATGCGCTGAGTTTTTAATTTTATTGTATTTTGTGTTTTAATGCTTTTCCTCTGTGGTCAGGGTACTGCTCCACAACCAGACCAAAAGAAGGTAGCAAGGTTTTCTAAAGGTGTCAGTGGACACTGCTGTGTTGATAACAATAGCAGTAGGACCTCATCTTGTCACTCCTCTTACGCACCAGATCTCTTCAGTGTGCATGCACTTTTAAAACATTTTTAACGTCAATGCCTTTTGATCTGCTTTGTTTCCCTGAGATACAACTCTCTGTGAAAAGCCACTGCTGGGATGCTTAGTCTGAACTTGCCGTTTCTGCTTGATCCTTAGGATCGGATGAAAACGTTGTCAACTCTTTCTTTCTACTGCCTCTTCCGTGGGATGAAACAAAATTCTGAAAAAAATGCAGAAATGTCACCCTGAGGAGCTTATAATCCTTTCTGTCCATCTCCTGCCAGCCCACTGTTGTCTGGTGATGGTGGTAAATCAAGAGTGAAGTCATATTTCTGTGAGTGGGAGCACTGTAAAAAAATAAAAGCACAGGGAGAAGCATATATAGCAAACATTCACAATTCTGATTTAAAAAAAAAAAAATCACAAAACATTCAACAATTCTGATAAAAAGCCGGCTCTTTCATGAGAAGTTCTGAGCAACATTCCCATAAACTGTAGGACTCCGAGTGTATTGTGAGGACTAAGGTGCTGGGAGCTACTTATGACCACCAACACTTCTCCATCAGAGGCATACTTGAGTGGCAGAGAAATATTTTATCCCTCCTATCCCCATTTATCCTAGGGAATCCTGCAAATGTATCTGCTTTGGGAGTTCTAGACTGCCGATGGGAAAGTTGGAACATGGTAAAGTCATTAATTTCACTGAGTTAAACTCTAGATTTAGTGCGGGTTTATTTTAAAAAGAGTGAGTTGTTCAGAGCTTGGGGAAAGCACTTTTTAAGTGGGAATGCCAAGTAAACTCCTAAGTTATGAGAGAATTACAGAGATCTGGTACAGAATTGTACCAGAAATGGAGAAGTCCTGCAATGCAGCTTCTTGTAACTTCTTTTCTATATGAGTGTCCCTAATCAAGCTCGCACATCTACCCAGCTTTAAAACTTCAGATGTGATTTGCGCTGTAAAATTTGATGGAGAGTTGATAAGGCAGGAATGCTGCTCCAGAAGCCATCAGCAATCTGCTGTTATTGTTCAGTCTCACTGGAGTTCTACCCGGAGGCTTTTAGCAGGAGCAGAAAGCTGCTTTGTGCTGTGTGTTAAACAGACAGTAGCAGGCAGTCCTGGCCTCACTCAGATATTAAGATGATACCCCAGATTCTGCAAATTTGAAGCTGTTTTGTGTTACCACTGTACTCAACGTGAGTGGCCCCAACAGGTCAGTGATTGAGTCAAGTTACTCTTGAGCCAGTTTGCAGGATTACCCTGTGGATTCAGCATTTAACTAAACATTATGCCAGTAATAAGTCTCCTGCTCCCTTTTTTCTTTTCTTTTTTTTTTTTACATTTCAGCACTCATACCTATAAAAAATTGCATGGATTTAGGATTTTAGATTTAGAATCATGTTCATATTTTAAGATAAATAAGCCCCTCTAAAGACTGTCTCAATGTTTCTTGCAGATTTGAAAATAAAGCTTGATGGTAAAAACACTCCTTAGAGAAGTTTTATTGACTTCGGGGGATTTCAGCGCCACTGGAGCAACTGAAAGATCTGTTTCCAGAAAAGGCATGGATTTAGCTCAAGAAAAAGGCTTCCCCCAACACAAACAGCTGTTTCTTGTCACATAAGAAAGCAAAGCTGCAAAAGAAGTTGGGCATAAATTACAGGGTGAATAAAACTGCTGCTTCCCTGCAAAAATCCCTCACAAAAGTCTGGAGCATAGGAGGGTTTTCCGGCTCATGATGCAAGAGCCGTGGGCTGGGCTGAAGCTTGACATCAGGAGGAAACTGAAACCCAGCATTGGTGGAAGCTGCCTGTGATGCAGAGGTGAAGGCTGGATCTGGATGCTTCGGGGAGGTGAAAAAGGGGGACAGCCCGCGATCCAAAGAGCGAGAGAAGCAGGAGTCCATGAGTGGCAGTGGAGGAGAAACTGGGAGAAAGGGGCGGTCTGGCAGAATAGGAGGGCAGCCTCAGCATTTGTAGAAGGTAAATAAGCAATCGCAGTAAAATAAGGGGCAATTGGAGTGCAGAACGTCTGGTTGCTGCTGCTCTCCTGGTCTGGCTGGATTCCTTGCAGATGGTGTGTGCTGTTCTCTCCTCAGCACGTTTCTGTTCACTCGTGCAAGGCTTTACAGGGAATCTAGTGATCTACCTTAGTCTAAAAGCCTTGTTAAAAACTGTGAATCAACTCCAAACACAAAAGAATTAGTTTTCAATTGGTGATTTTTCTTTTCGAAGTACATTTGTATGGGGGAAAAAAAAGAGAGTTCAGAGACAGGTATGTCACATCCGTAAGATGGATGCGCTTTACGGGAGGGGGGATTGAAAGATAAAGATCTCCTGCAATTAGCTGCTGAACTTCATGTTTACTTTAGATCGCTTCCTTTAGGTCTGTTAGCAAGCTGTTAACACCTGCAGGGAACAGAGTCGCCAAAAAATCTTGGAGTATTTAAATAGTTCTGATTGTATTTTCGTGTGTTAAGAGAATGGTGTGAGATTGCAGAAGCAGGATATAAAGAGGGATCATAGTGGAAACTGACTGTGTGATGAGTGTAAACAAATCAGAAGTCAAATTAAGTCCTATTAAATCTGACTCAGAGATGATTTGCCTCAACTTGACTTCTGTGGGGTTGGAGGGTGTTTTCTCCTGTGCTACCTAAATGGTATCTGAGCATTGTGCAGATGCTGCCGAGTTAATCAAACGAACATTCATTCGAGCACGAGCATGAGCTTTTAGGGATGAGTGATCAGGGCATTTGCTGAGGCTGTAGGTCACACAGGACCCCCTCAAACTAAAATAACAGGGCACATCATCCTGTGTGTGGGTGGGAATGGGAGAAAAAGAAACCTCTCTCTTGGCATCTGACCCTACAATTGTGACACTGGCTCTGCCCTTGAAGAGAGAGATTTAGGGTTTTGTTTCCTGGTTTCAAGTAAATGTCTTATCTAGGATCTAGTATCCACTATCCACCAGTATGCTGAGAGGCAGCAATAATGAATTTTTCCATCACATCCAGGGGAGGCTGATGGCAGCACTGCACCTCTCTGGCATTACACGCTCTAATTACATGCCAGGTTTTCAAGAGATGCTGAGGCATCACAGAAGAGAGAAAACAGATAAAAGCCAAGACTCCAGAAAAAAAAAAAATGACAGACCAGATCAGACAAACACCAACAGAGAAAATGCAGCTCATTTCATGGGTAAAAAACAGCTATCACAAACACAGGCTGCAGTAGCTGGAATTAACTGCACTCCAGAGGGATGATGCAGCACCTATGTTTTGAAGATCTCAATGACTCTCCAGCCACACACCAGTCCTGTGCTCAGCACTCTTTGGCAGGAGGCCAGGATGGTTATGCACTTAACTCCCTTCTCAAAAGACTTTTCCACAGGTATATGAGAATGGGGGATTTGATGGAGTCATTAGGCGTAATATTTTAAATTAACAGTAACCAAACAACTCAGTTTTTTGCTCAAAGATGATCCAAATTTTGGACAGGGCCTAAATAAGCTTGGTTCAGGTCAGTGTACAGAAGCACCTACACCTGTTTCGAGAATAACTCTAATATTTCTAAAACATATCAATATGTGTATGAATCATAGTTTTGAAAGACTGCAACTATTTTGGACTAAGGCATTTAAGGATTACAGGTGTTTTTGACCACCAGTGTTGGTTTCCTGCAAATCTGAGTCTCTGTCTTTGCAGAGTGATTTTGTTCTTGGCTGTTATTATGTTTACTGTAATTATAACTTATTTTTAGGAGTCCACTTCATGTTTCAGGCACAAGTATGTTTCTGAAGTATTGAAAAACAGCAGTGTCCTCTTGTCAAGAAAAGCGAGAAAATGGGAATAGCCAGTACTTGCATTTATATAACATCAGTTGCCCAAGATCCAGGGAATTTTCATTAAAAGGTTATGTGATAGCTGCAGATCTATCCCTGACTATGCTGAATATGATGGAGTACATGCAGACTCAGACCTCCAGAATTTGCATGGGAAAGAAAACTTGGAAAAATGGGAAGATAGGATACTCTGGATGACACCTGGGGGGCCACGCATGAAGAAAGGGACAACCTTAAGCTCTAGTAAAGTTGCCAGGTGGCTTTTACAGCTCAAGCTTACCTGTCTAGAGCTTTGGTACTATAGACAATATTGGTATAGGATTAAATTAGAATCCCTTTTTGTTGAGTTCTCTGAGCATCAGTTTGGTAATTTTACCTCTATCTCCTTTTCAGACCAGTTTTTACTTGGAAACTATTTTTTAAATTGGGATGTGGGAGGCTTACTAGGTCACAGAAAGTGACAGACTGGAGATGTAATCAATAGTTCATTTCTGGGAAAGAGGGTGCCAGAGGAGGTGATGCAGGACAGGTAAATTGCTCTAATGGGGCTCAGAGTCATAGACCGAGAAAATTACTTTTTATTGCCTTTGCTCATCATCGTCAGTTCTAACCCTTGGTGTTCATTTATTAACTTTGCAATGATTCTCTAAAGAATTGGGATGCATTTGCCTTACAAAACTCTCAGGAGTGTGATTCTTGCTGTTTGGGTATTAAGACACGTAGTAAAATATTTAAAGTTATTGATTATAACTGTCAATACAGTCTCTGTTAGGAAAATTAGCTTTAATTAGTAAAAAAATAAAAAAAAAGAGCTCACTAATAAATCTCGCTGTGTCTCTCTGGGCTTACAAATGAGGATGAAGAATCACTGAGGAGCTTCCACCTCCCTTTTTCAGGAACAGAAGGGGAAGTACAACCTCTGAAGTGAAATTTCACACTACTGTCTTTGCCCTTTAAGTTAGAAGAGAACCCTTCTGTGTGGCAAGTTTAACCACAGGCAGCATTTCTGCATTCTTAGCTACTCATGTGGTTTTAGCAAAATGCCACTTTTTGGAGCTCTAAGACTGGGCCAATCAGCAGTTCCAGTTTGTGAACTCAGTTATATATATCCCAACTTGAGATCTGAGAAGGAAATAGCTGCTGGCCTGTTTTTACTGGCAGTGTGAGAACTGTGTGCTCAGTTATCAGTTCTGTTTTGCTGCTGCTCCTGTCAATATCTTACAAGTGATTTTACAAGTACAAATTGCGTGTGATCATCTTTGTTGGAGGGACTGTATTTTCCACGTGATCCCAGCAAGGAGTCAATATTCTGTAGTAGTTCCCAAACTTTTAACTGCTGTCTTCTCTGTTAAAGACCTTTCTTATATTTCAGTCATGATCATTTTACAGTTACTTTTAGTATTTCAATTCTGAAATACCTTTCAGCATCCTAGTAAGGGGCTTTTGTCTATCCTTGATTAAATGATGCAGTGTATGACATTTCAAGCTTGCAACATTCTGTTCTGAAAAGTGAGTATCATTCAGTTTCAGTGCCTTTGTACTTGTTCATGTAAAGGTAACCATATATAGACCAAGAACCTCAAGTTCAATGGGTAACTAAATTTTGGAAATAAGACAACAGCTGGTGGAATTTCTTAGCAATGGGCAGCTTTCTAGACCTGCAGCTGAAACTGATACACTTCACACTTAGACAGCTAATAATAAAAATACCAGTTCACACCTCAGTAGATCTGTTTCTCAAGAAGTTTGTATTGTTTATGGTGAAACCAAAAAAATATTGCTGTGTTGTATGTTGGAGCAATCCACATCTTCTGGTGGCTTCTGGCCTGGGATTAAAATCACCAGAAAACCAATAGTGTTGTTACTTGCAAAACAGTTTAAGCTCAGCAAAAGTGGCATGGCTCCTGCTTCTTTTCATTTCAGCTTTTGATATCTCTTAAGGCTTAGAACAAAATGAGAGGTGTTATTAGTTAGGTAAATGAATACCATCTACAGCACTTTTCTTTATCTGACAAAGGAAAAAAATGGCTTCAGTTAGGTCTGAAAGCAAATTGCTTGTGGTCCTGGGCCTCAAAACTCACCAGATTTTCTGGGCCACATACTGAATTATTTTTTTATATGAGATTTTCACTGTTGATTATTTTTTGGCAGCATTACATAGATAGAGAGAAAAGAAAATCTGTCCTGAAACAGATTAATAAAGTTTTGTAGAATTTCAAGGCAAAGTTATTAAGTGGACTTGTGGGAGCATTCATTGAACATTACAAGAGGTTGCTAGGAGAAACTGTGGAATTTCCTTGGAACTTCCCTGAGCAGACTGCCACAGTTTAGGGTAGACCTTTCTCCCAGGGGAATGTAGGAACAGAGAATTTCCAGAAGTTACAACCTTCAATAAATTGTCCCTGGCCATGGCAGGTGGGGATATTAGGCAGAAATCATTGGCTGTGAGGGTGGTGAGGCCCTGGCACAGGTTGCCCAGAGAAGCTGTGGCTGCCCCATCCCTGGAAGTGCCCAAGGCCAGGTTGGATGGGGCTTGGAGCAACCTGGGACAGTGGAAGGTGTCCCTGCCCATGGCAGGGGGTGAAATGAGATGAGCTTTAAGGTCCCTTCCAATCAAAACCATTCTGTGATTCCATGATTAGAACACAGCTCTTGCTGCCTTACAGCAAAACTGAGATAGAACTTCCTCCTAACATCTGATCCAAATCTCTCCCCTTTTAGTTTAAAACCTTTCCTCTTTTCTGATCACACTCTGCCCTTGTAAAAAGTTGCTCTCCATACTTTTTATAATCCCCCTTTAAGCACTAGAAGGCCACAGTAAGGTGTCCCTGGAGCCTTCTCTTCTCCATGTGAACACCCCCATCTCTCCCAGCCTACCTTCACAGCAGAGGAGCTCCAGCTCTTGGAGCATCTCCATGGCCTCCTCTGGGCCTGCTACAACAGGTTCCCACATCTTCCTTGTGCTGAGGATCCCAGACCTGGATTCAGCACTCTAGGTGTAGGCTCACTAGGGCAGAGTAGAGGGGGAGAATCTCCTCCCTTGACCTGCTGGTCACATCTAAATTAGTCATTTAAGCACTTTCTGAAGTCAGTGGGGAGAGAGGAGCACACCCAAGGGCTGATTTGCCTCAGTACCTACCTGAAAAAGAAATGGAACTTTCTTTGGAGGTGCCCTTTTTCATCTGCTGGTCATATCAGTTGTCTGCTGAACAGCTTTTCTACAGATTATCACCAAGAGCGCTAACATTCAATCAGACAAATTCTGGGTTTTTATGCACCACACGCATGTTCTGAGCAGGCCCAGGACACTTTTCTTCCAGAAAGGAAGCTGTATTTAATTTTTTAAAAACTTCAGTTCAGAAAAAACCACAGAATATGTCTTTAATGCTATCAAGATTGAGTGTTAATCAGATATTTTCTCTGTCACTTCTTTTTTAAAAAGAATCTTTTTGTAAAATGTGATATCCAAAAAATGTAGTTTCTACTATTTGCAGTAAACAGAGCAAAGACAGGTAAAGCAGGCTAGTGCCTGACCTTTGGAAGCTGAACATGTAAAGAGAGGACATTGGGATCATGAAATTAAGGAGCTGAGTACATTTTTTTTTAATGCAATTTCTTTTAGTCAGATGGTAGTCTGAAAGTCTACTGTGTTATTTACAGTTAAAATATTTGAGTGAATGGACTTTGCATTACTATTTTGTGTTAAGAATTATCAGTGTAAAACAAGAACAGGGCTTGTAGTTCTCATTAATCTACATGTAGGACGTTCCATTGGTTCCCAGGGAAACCATTACGGTAGCATTTGAAGAGTACAAATGAAAAAATATGATGAAGCACAGTTGGAGGCACAATCTCTTACAGAAGGCTCTGAGAGTGAGTGAGTAACCCTAAATAATAACTAGATTTGAGGTGGTTTCCCATTAGTGAATGAGGACCTAACAATTGATCCTAAGAGAATGCAGAGTATTAAATGAAGAAAGAAAGAAAGAAAGAAAAGTAATTTTAGAGATGTGACGTAGTGTTTTCAGCCTACATAAGACTTTAATCCTCAGACCTGCTATTCTAAAACTATCAGCTGGCGTTAATCAGGAATGCTTACAGCAGGGATTGAAATGGTCAGTTCACTCCTTTTTTTTCCAATCAAATTTTGCTCTCAACTACACTGCTGTCCCGTGTACTTGTGCAGGTAGGATTTGGTACATAATTTCATCTTCTTTTGATTGCAAGCCAAATGAAAAATTGTGTTTGACTCGCTATACAAGCTGGTTAGTTTTCCCTCTAGATATTCACTAGCCTGTATAAAACCCACCATTTTTTAGGTGATTTAAAATGTGTTTTCAGTGTGTTTTTAGGAGGTCTGGACAGAGCTGAGCCGTTGTTCCTAACCTTGTCCTGTAGTGGAGTGGTTCCGTAGGATGGGGGATTTTTCAGTCTGGCTGGTTCATGTCACTGAGTTTGTGCCTCTGATTCCAAGTACCCTCCCAGCCTCTTACACCTTCCCCCCTGGAGTTTTCCTTATGCAGGGCAGGAGGGATCATACTGGGATTGTAGATTAGACCCTGGGGACAGATAGGAAGGCAGGCAGTGTCACATGCCGAGTGACACAATTTCAACATCACTGTCTTTATCTGCAGTGAAGCAACATCTCTTATTAACTAACCCGTGTGGTGGTGCTCACCATCCTTTCTGAGTCAGATGACCTCTTTCCTCGGGGCTGGAAGGAGCTGCCTGGGTGTCAAGATAAGCAAAGTCCTTGCCTCTCTCAATAGCTTGGCTCTGTTTTTGCTTGTGATAGATGACTCTCCAGATTCTGAGAAAGCTTTGTCTGTTACCCTCCCATATTAGACCAACATCTGAGCAATAGTCAAAGTCAGTGGCTCCAGGTTGTTGTGTGAGTCCTTTTCAAATCAGACAGTGACCTTTTCTGGAAGGGACAAACTACAATAATGTGCCATACTCAGGGCTGGCCATTGCATAGCACACTAAAAGCTATCACCCCAAAACTGGAAAGACTCTTAAGCTTGATACCATCTTCAGGTGTTGAAAATTTGCCCAGCTGGGGCTGATGGGTCTGGTCCTCTCTTTCACAGAAATCCCAAATGGTTCAGGCTGGAAGGAACCGCAGTGAGTCATCTGGTCCCCTGCTCCTGGAGGGCCATTGCAGAGCATGTGGCACAGGATTGTGTCCAGATGGTTCTGGATTATTCCCGGTGAGGGAAACTCCACATCTTGTCTGAGTAGCCTGTTCAGTGCTCGGTCACTGCACAGCAAAGAAGATCTTTTTCATGTTCAGGTGGAAATTCCTGGGCATCAGTTTGTGCCCATTCCTCTTGTCCCATTGCTGAACCCCCCACCCCGAGCAGAGCCTGGTCCATCCTCTGCCCCCTCCCTGCAGGCACTGACAGACGTGAGGTCTCCTCTCAGTGTCTCCTCTTGAGGCTGAAGAGCCCCAGTTCCCTCAGCCTTTCCTTGTCAGGGAGATGCTCCACTCCCTTCCCAATCTCTGTCAAGCTCCACTGGACTTGCTCCAGGAGCATTTTGTGCATGGATGAAGTGAGGGAACAGTGCTGGATGCCCTTTTTCCTGAGCAAGCACATCCCTCTCTGACCCATATTGAAAATCTTTGCTACACACTGGCATGTTACGAATTTCCTGGTGGATGTTGTGCACTTCTCCATGTGCAGGGATGCTGGGTGGAGCTGCAGTGCAGTACAGCTTTGCAGTGGGTATGGTTCATAACCAGAGTGTTGTTTTAAAGCCTTTTAGTAGTGGAAGTGTCGTGGATGAATTCTTCATCCACTCTAACTAGGTGAAATTTCATTTATCATCGGAGATCCTTGCTTTTCAAGAGTTTATTCCTTTTCAGTTCCATGGCTGGAGACTTAAAAAATAAACTTCACATCTTGTTAGTTTATTGTCATTTTGAGCACTCATTCTCTGAAGCCCAGGGTTATTATTTTGTCCGAGTCTTGCATTGTATAATAGGGAAGAGTTTGTGCCCTTCAGAGTGGCCTTAAATAGCAGTAGCGCAAAGGAAAGTGATCAGATGCCATTAGCAGCCTTCTGCTGGATTAATGGCCAGCAAAATCTGGTGGAGATGCCTGGAGCTTTCTAGCATCACTGCTGTGACTTTGGACATAATTGCCCATGAGCAGCTACACAACATCCAGCTCGGTTACGCAACATCCAGCTCAGCCACAGCACCCGCATGTCCCTCCCCACCAGCTCTCCTAACTGAGGCAAACAGAGGCCAAGCCCTTCTCCTGAGGTGTCACAGGGTGAGGCAGCAGCTCTCCTCTGGTCGAAATCCTCCATCTCCGCATGGCTCTTGGGCTTTCTGTCCCGGCCACCTGAGTGAAACATCTTTATCTTCCTGCCTGCTTGGATGGGGTGGTTTCGTTGGAAAATCAGCCTGTGCCGTGCAAAAATAGAGAGATGTGATAGAGACGTGACACTGTGCTGTCCAAAGATTCAGCAGGGCTTGCTTGAAAATGCCACAAGTCACTTTTTCAGGCCATCATTTTGCAAACACTTTCAGCTGACAGAAGAGTCCAATCTTCTCACTCCTTCATCTCTATCTTCCTCTCTAGCATCCCTTCTTCTGTTGTTCTGGGGTCTGTTTGTGTGCTGGGAAGCTAACCTTTCTAAATTGTTTTTCTTCTGGGTTTATTCTAAACTGGATTACCTCTCTGTTAATCATGAAAAACCCATGGCAACACTAATGCTGTGCAAGAGAAGGAGCAGGGCAAGAGCAGACACAGGTAGATGAGAACAGGACAGGTGTGATTTTTCCATTTGTATTCCAGCTTAAGCCAGGTTGTAGTGCTTTTAAGGCTGCAGCTTCATGTTTTCTTCAGCCATTAAAACACCATTCTGCCCCAGCACACCGTGAACTTTTCCATAAAATAATGTAGTCTGGAACACCTAGTTGGAAGTGTTTGAGAAAATCATATTTTTTTTTTCTTTTTAATTAGGGTCTATTAGACCAGATGCTGCACTTTCATTAACCAGTTGCACGGATGTAGGAGAGTCAAAGAAAACCTTATCTGTACCCAAAATACAAAATAATTATATAATTCAGTCTCTTCCAAATCAGGAGATGCTATTTCACCCCAGGGTATCTTTCAAGCAAATGCACAGACCAGGCTGCAGACGCAGAAAATGTGAGAGGAGGAGAAGAGGCCTTTGACAACCTCCCCAAGCTGGGAGGCAAAGGTCAGAGAGGGGAAGGGAGCTGTTGTACTTTGGATGTTCGGCTTGTCAGAATTTGTTTAGTGAAAAAACAGAAATGTTTCCCAAAGCTCCTTTCCTGGTCCCTGGGTACATCTGTTATTTTTTTTTTTCCCGAAAATGAACTAAAATAACACAGTGGGGAAAAGTTAACTCCCTAACGTCAGACACGGGGAAGTAGTGATGCCCACTTCTGGCTATCCCGTTCTGTGTATGAGGGGGGAATTGCCACCCTCTACCCTCCCTGAAAGAGTTGAGAACAAAGAGGTGCCGAGCAGCATGTTCAGGAGATGATGTTGCTGTGGAACTTCTGGAGAAGAGGATCTGACCAGCTCCTGGGAATGCCTGACACCCAACTCGGTGACCTTTATGTGATGTAGCTCATCTTTAACCCAAGCAGGATTTTGGGATGAAACCTGGGAGGAAATTGGGATGAAAATCCTGATTACCTCCCCTCTTAGTTGTCACAGAGCACCTTTGTAAAAGACTGTAGCCCAAGCAAAAATGAGTCAGGGACATGTGGGGTTTGAGATTCCAAGAGAGCCTTTCACAAGGCCTGAAACAGGAACAGGAGTAGGGAAAACACGACAACGTCACTTGGAGCCAAGCAGGAACTCACCTGCACTAAAAAATGTCTCCTAAAGAAGGCAACCTCTCTTCTACGCTTGCTGCCAATTGTACTTGATTATTCAGGTTTCTGTGGGGGTGTTTTCCTTTGCTCCATTCCTAAGAGCTTATTTTTCCAAAAGTGATCTGAATCTTGTTGCAGGTAATCCATCACCTGTGAGATCATGACTCTTCCAAAAAGCTGTGAACATTTTGCCCTCAGAAACTAAGAAAATTCGTGTTGAAAATCCATAACCACCTTTTTCAAGGCATCAGTCCCACAAAGGTGCATTCGTTCTTTTTAAAGTAATGGTTGTGTGTTTGCCTCCCCACTAAAAAAGGTGGGGTGGGAGTTTGGCTGGGTTTGATTCCCATGAAGCTGATTGAAGTTTTCCTGCTGGAGTCCATCAGGTACTTTCAAGCCAGGGAGCATTTATGTACAACACACCTGTTTCCAATAGCTCCACCACCTCCACAAAGACAGCTGCAGCAGAAAGCCCTGTTCATTCTGGGGAAAGCACATTTTATAATAGCTTCCCATCCCCCAGCCAGATGGGAATCAAGCTGAGGCAGCTGCAGTCCAGGTCCCATGAGAAATACTACAAAAAGTGCAATTAAAATAATTAGTTAATGCCTTTTTATCCAGCATGGTAACAAATAGGGAAAAAGAGCTTGAAATAGCTATTCTGTTTATCAGTCCAGCGTGATATTGGATGCTTCCCAGGGTTGCTGTAAGCTCTCCCTAGGGCTTTAAAAGCTTGTGGGTGCTTGGCCAGTTGCTGGATTAAGGATCTCTATTACTGGTGGTAGCAGGGATGGGTTAAAACCACTTGAGCAATACATTTTGCTGTAAGAACATAAAAAAAAAAAGAAAAAAAAAAAAAAAAAGAAACAAAAAAAAAAAAAAAAAGAAAAAAAAGAAAAAAAGTTTGAATTGATAATAAAGTGATTTAGATTCTGCTCCCTCCCTTGGAAATCAAGATTGCCTCCCATTGATTTCAGCATGTACTGGCTTAGATTCTGATTAAGCAGAATTTGCCTGATGATTCAACTTTATGGGGGATGTACAAACAAAAAATACATGGCCAAATACGTCCCTGGCACAATTCAGTGAAATCTGGCATTTACCCAGTCATTGGCTGCTTGTTGTTTGAGGGTTTCTCTGCTACCCTGCAAATGGTGCAGCAAGTGAAGGTTTCTTTGCAGGCATTCAAATTCCTTTTCTTGAATTGTTCTTAGCAAATAAAGAAGTACACCAGGAGCTCTGCCCCCAGTAAGCTGTATTTGTTATTGCCATAGCAGGTGTTATTTATTCTGTAGGCAAGTGACATGGCCAAAGGGTGAAACATAACCTAAAAACCACGAAAGAGTCTCTTAATAATCTCTAGATTCTTCAATTTCACTCTAAGACTTCTTCCAGGGGCCGAATTATGCAAACATGAGTATTTTTTTCATTTTATATTCCTGTCATCACTCCCTGTCATCCCTGTGGGGTGACCTGGAGGTCAGGCATGTTAGTGAAGAGCATGAAAATAAGGAAATGTTGAATAATAAATGCTTCAGGTCATGCAAGCTGTCCCTATCTCCCACCTTCCTGGCAGATGATTACAGAATAGCCAAGCAGAGCAAGGTCTCAGTGGCTCACAAAGTGGTTCTGGAGTGTTTGTACCCAGCCTGTGAATCTGTCAATGCTCTTACCCTTTGCATGGGTCATCAAAGGAGTTTTTGAAGCACAGTAAGGACTTTGGGTTGAGGCAGGAAGTTCCAAAAGCTACATGCCATGTAACTGGGCATTTCCTTTTAACAGTTTCAAATTATTTTACTATTGTTGCTTTTGAAATTCTTTCAGTTCTATGAGAAATGGTATTACAAAGTATCTGATTCTCTTACCTTGTCTGGAAATGTAAATCCCGGCCTCTACGCATCCCAGACCATTTCTTAATGTTACTGGGGGAGAAAGAAACATCCCAGATTTACCTTGTCTTCCTTCTGTCTGTGAGAGGAGGGTTAATAATAGAAGTGGGAAGAAGGGTTAGCAAAGGGGAGTGCTATTCATGTGGACAGAATGCCAGTAGCAAAGCTGGCACATGTTGTTCCATTCGCATGAAAGTATGTTTTATTCATTTGCTGATGATCATCTACAGTAGCTATGAGAGAGAAATAAGAGGGCCAGAGTATAGTCAGGTGAAATGCTGTGGCTTTGTCCCCCTTCTGTGGTATAAGTCTGCAGGAAATGTGATTTTCTGCGACAACTTCACTTGATATAATATAGGCACTTTCCGGGGATTAACTATTAAGGGGAAAACAATCATAACTCAACTCTTTTATGTTATTTACTTGACATCAACTTGTTTCCATGCTATTTTCACACTTGGCCCTCTTGCCATCCCACCTGCAACTGTACTGGTCATCCCAAACTCCCATTATAGTCAGGAAAGACAAAGGCACTTTTAGGATGTGATTTGTTTGACACATCTTTGAGATCCCTTGGGATTAAAAGAACTGTTTTCTCCATAGAGTGTGTTGACTAAAGCTCACCTAACTGCTATGTATGATTTTGTCTGTCTTACATGATCTAGGGGGATGTAAAAGATGGAATTGCTTGGGGAAGTGAGTCCTGTGCCCATTCAGATGGATCCTGCTCTTGTGGTCCTCAGAGTGATAAAATCATAGGTTAAAAGGCAGAGGAGCTTTTTTTTGCCATATGAAGTAATTGGAAAGTTGTCCTTGTTACTCCTGCAATACAGCTGCAAGGCTGAGAAATGCTACGATTGCTGGTTCAGAAATGAGGGAAGAGATGCCAAGGAGGGCAAAGATACTCGCCTGCACTGCACGTGGAGTGTGAGGTGAGCTGACTTCTCCCCACCATGCAGAAATCACAGTTCAAGTGCTGAAAGCAGCCGCACTGTTGCAGAAGTGTCTTTTTGCCTTCCCGAGCCAGCTTGGAGATCTCAGCACTGTGGTGCAGCTCTGCCTGCAGTCATGAAGAAAGCCTGGTAAAATACGGAGCTCTGAAACCAAACCTTCAGCTAATCAGCTGAGGATAGAGCTCGTGTCCCCCCTTGAACGAGGATTAGGATGAACTTGGCTTTTGGAGTACTGGGAGAAAGTTTAAGGTGTTATGTTAAAAAAAGGAGTGGATAGTTCTGCAAAAATAACAAAATTGTTAACAATTTTTTAATCGAAGCTCTTACATGTAACATTAGAAACCTATTTAAACCAATGGGGAACGAAGCACTTGGAGCTGTAGTTTGAAATCAGCCAGGGTGGATATTGAACTGCAACTTTTTTGTAGCTCTGTAACTTTTCACTAGCTGCTGAGAAGATAATACTTCTAACAGGAACACATTAAATTCTGGAGCACAGACATGCCATGATGGGAGGGTGGAGATTGCAAGGAAGGGCAGTGGTTATGAAATGCTGAGTTAATGGCTTTTTTGTGTATTTTAGGGAGGGGTGATGTGCTGGCTCCAGGCAGCAGCTGGTGAATCTAAGTGTAGGGCTGGTCAGAACTTGCAGGGATTTGCCAGGTGCATGGCCTGGAGCAAGGTGTGTATTCCTGTGGAGCTGGTGACCATCCAGATTAGATCATGTGCCACAGCACGATGTTTGTTGTGAAAACACTGATTTTTGAAGTGCAAGCTAGTTCTGCTTCATCATTTGGAAGGAGCAATGCTGAGGAAAAAGGTTTGTCCTTCCTTTCCCCAGAGAAATGGATGCTCTGTGCGTAGACCTCAGCTACAACTTCCTTGGATTGTCAAGGCAAAGCTGTAGTGGTATCCAAGGAGAGAGCATAGCACCTGAGCATGAGCTGTCTGAGGGAATTAGATGACTGTGCTGTGCTGTACTGAAAGGCCCTAAGTTTCCTATTGCTTTGTATTAGAAATGATGAATTTTTCCAGCTGGGAAAAGTCAGTGGAAAACCTCTACCTGGTACAGTGTATTATGAGGGATGTCCCCAGGCCTAAAGGAGGAAAATAAAGAGAAACTGGGAGTCTAGAAATCTGTAAATTAAAAAAGGGTAAGGGTCACTCTTCATATACCCTTTCTACCTTGCTTTTAATTTCTTTGCCTGTTAAAACTTAGAGCAAAAATTGAATCAGGTTATAATGACAGCATGCAACAGTATATATCCTCCCTAATCTCTTTGTCACAGTGAGAAAAAAAAAGTACAATTTAGTGTGATTATTGCCCCTGTTATTAAGCAAATGTTTCACCTGTGATTCCAACGAGGGTGAACTCACAGCACTGTTCTTGTTTGCCAGCTACTTCCACAGACTGCAAGGACCCACTAACAGTATTGGTTATGATTTTTGTTGTAACATCAGGGAAGAGCTCTCCTTATCAGTTAGCCAGTTCTTGGACCTGTGACACTTTCAGTGTAATCTGACACAGTGGTTCGTTTTGTGAAGTGCAGCATGGATTGCAAAGGAGGACTGGGAATGCTGGTTTGGGTGTTCCTGTGTCATCCACGTGCGTGAAATGGGAGCCAAAATGACATCACAAAATGAAGATCAAAAGTGCAGACGCAATATTTAGTTGTAAACAGATGATGAAAAAGGCAACAAGTAGGAATATCTTCATTGGTGAGTTTTCACTGTTGAATGTCTCAACACACTGAATCACATTTGAAAGTCGTATGCAGTGAAGAATAGTTTGGTAGTCTCTGAACTCAAACAACCATGGTTTTGCTGTGTTTGAGTCCCAGATTTATCTTCCTCTGTTACCCAGGCCCAAAGCCTTGCTCTCTCACTGCCACTAGCTATTTTCTTGCTGCTGCTTGCTCATGTAGATATTATTTATTGTCATATGACAGGAACTAAAATTGCACTTCAGAAAATGCTTTACCAAGACTAATTTGTTCCCAGCAAGACCTTTTAGCTACACAGTAACATGAAAGCATCAAAATACCAGGAGAACATTATAAAAATAAACTGCCCTGATGCTAAAATAAGCTTTAATTGATTGAGAATTGCACCGAGCCTGACAATCTGAACCATTTATTATTATTTTCCTTTCAAACTTCAGCTACATGTGATTTAAAGTGACTGAATTATAGTTCCCACATACCTTCCAGCCCACGGTGCATGCAAGAAAACCCATGCACAAATTTCTTAGCTCCAGAGGAGCAGCTGGATACACCTGGAAGAAAATAAAAAAGCTGATTGAAAGTGAAGTTTAAATAAAGGTGATGGTGATGTGAACGTTCTGAAAAAAACCACCCTAAAACCTAATCTAGCTAAATGCCATGCTGTGCTTCCCTCTCCTCAGAGGAGAGCTCTCCTGGGTATCTCTCTCCCTGACAGAGACATTTCCTTAATATCTGCTGGTACAGCACTGGATCCTGTAGGCCAGATGCTGTTGCAACTCCCTGTGTTGGAGGTTGATATTGGCTGTGGATAAACTACCATTCTGTCTTCCCCACTTTAGGTTCTTAAAGAAAAACCACAAGCAATTGACTGTACTCAGCTATTTAAATGAATAACCTGTTGCAGGCTCTCCAGCAAAAGGTCAACATGACTACGGAAGACTGTGGATAAATGTGAAATACTTTCTGTCTGATGGATAGGAGGCTGTACTAGTGGTCCTGTGCTAGAGAGAAGTGGGTGGAATATAGCAAATATTATATCATAAAATCACAAAATCATAGAATCATAAAATCATAAAATCTCAGGATGGTTTGGGTTGAAAGGGACTTCAAAGCTCACCCAGTCCCACCGCCTGCCATGGACAGGGACACTTTCCACTGGACCAGGCTGCTCCAAGCCCCATCCAAGCTGGCCTTGGACACTTCCAGGGATGAGGCAGACCCATTTTCTCTGGGCAACCTGTGCCAGGGCTTCACCACCCTCACAGTCAAGAATTTCTTCCCAATATCCCATCTAACCCTGCCCTCTGTCCATGTGAAGCCATCCCTCTTTTTCCTGTCACTCCAGGCCCTTGTAAAAAGCTTCAGCTATGAGGTTTATTCTTGGCATTTTGTTGTGAAGGATATGAGAGTAGACAATCATTCATTAGTGATGCTTTTAAAAGTGCGTCAGCTGTGATCGTGGCATCTCTGACTGTGTGAGCAGGGAAGGCACAGACCCCTGCCTTCAGCCTGGGAAGGGTTTTTAGGCTCATGCTGGGGCTCTTGGGTAGCTGCAACTTCCCCAAACGCTCTGCCATGTTCAGGTCAGGCAATCCCCAGGCTTGACCCAAGCTTCAGCTGAGTTTAAGATCTCATTGTAAGTCCTCATTTGAATTACAGGCCTAGACAACTCACTCGCAGCCAAAAGCTGAACAGGGATTTTCATCTAACTCCCAAAATTTCAAGAGGAGGGAGATGCTTAAATACCTGTTTGTCTGTGGCCCTCCATCTCTCTGCCCATGTCAGCACTGCCTGTGACAGTGCTGTGATATTTATGTTTAGAGCCAGCAAACCTCAAGCTGCTGGTAGAGGTTACGGGTGATCCAGGCCCAGTCCATGGATGAGTTTCTCCACCTGCCTGTCCGTCTCTCCCCTTAGACTCCCAGGCTTGTTTGTCACCCAAATGGACTATGGTTGCCTTGGTTTTGCATCCCAGCACGTGTTTGCAAGCTGAGCAAGTTGCATGCTGTCAAACACGGCTTCTTAAATTGCAATTCCTGCTCTCTGCCAAGGGGTCTAATAAATCCCTCTCTCACCTTCCCTTCTTGCCTGCTTAAGTTATGAATGCTGGTGGCAAGAAGTGGCTCTGCTAATGCCCAGCAGCAGTGTCCAGCTGTTCCAGGAACGGTCTTCATTTGTTACCCTAATACAGGTAATCAAGACCCAGGGATTCACGGCAGATCAGAGATCCAAAGGAAGGAATTTGAAAGGGTGTCCAGTTTTGTTAACAGACATCTCTGTAGCCACATGCAGGTCAGACCAGACACTGTGCAGGGCTTAAAAGTTGAATCCACACTGTCACAGGACGGGAAGAAAGATGTGCCTGGTCACACTGCTGCAGGGATAGAGGTTTCTGTTCTTTGGGTTGGTTGTCCAGATTCCAGTGAGCATTTCCACAGTGACAGAAGAGCAAAATAATATATGTTTCATGAAGAATGGGGATTTTTGAAGATCATGGAAGCCAGATTTATTTTTTTTTTTAATTTATAATTTTTGTCATGGACTGAACTAAGCATGGACTAGCATGGATGTGTCTGAATATTGGCTTTGGGTAGAGGAATAATTCAGGTGAACAGGCAGACTACCCAAGACAACGCTGGTTGCTACAGTGTGTAGTTAGGAATGTTATCAGTGCTGTAGGCAGACATCATGAGGAAGGGTTCAAAAACTGAGTGTCTGGGCTGCTTGAAAGGTCATGTGAACTGAAGCTGATGGTTAATTCGAGAGGAACATAATTAATTCCTTCGAATACAAAATCAATGCAGAACTGAGATAAAAAGGCAAAGGTAACTTTTCCTAAATAATTTTCCATAATAGGTCTCTTCTACATCTTGATTATAAGTGTAGCGTAAAATTTTTGAAGTATTTAATTAGCTGATTAATCAGAGGGATAATTTCTTTTTCGTATTTACCCCCATTCTAATTAGTGCTACTCACTGAAAAAGCAAAACTTATTACGAAATCTGCTATGTTGTCTCTGAAAATTAACCGTTGTCTCTGCAAATGACTTCATATGCCACACTAGAGATTTTTTTTTAATATTTCAGATTAACATTTTTATTTTTGCTGTAAAATGCATTGTTAAAATAGTGAAAGAATTATTAATTGTGGTTTTTGGCATTAGATGATGTATGATCCTTATTCTGGTCATGGGAAATATTTGTTCATTGTGGTGTTAATGCTGGAATGTTTTCATCAAAAAGAAATATCAAACTTTCAACTGCCATTAAACTTGTAAAGTGGCTGCCACTGATTCCAGCACTTTCCAGGCTTTCAATGGAAGGTTTTAAACAGGGTTTTGATGAACTAGGTGGGAGTTATGACTTGCTTGGGATAGAGGCAGGATCATGTTCCTACTCTGAGAGCAGCTGTTGGCCATGGAAACCCTTGGACTCCTCTGTGGTTCTACCAACATCTCAGTCCTCTTGATTTGGCGCTAAATCTGAGACTCCCATGCAGTGCTCCAAAATCAAAGTAATTCTTTTAGCAGATGATTCCTGTAAACGAAATTTCATCCTGTGCCTTTTTCCCTGCAGAGCAAATGAGCTTCCACTGTTCCCAGCTATTTGCAGGGTTGTTGTTGTGAGCCTGAACAGGATCGTAACAACCACACTAAACTTCCTGTATTTTCTAGGAATCTGGAAATGCCCCTGGGAAAGCAAAGCTCTCCCTAGCATTGAGCCCAGCTTGGTTTTGCACTTGGCTATACATTTTAGCAAAGGAACTGTCAATAGTAAATGTACAGCACTACAGCCATGGAAGCCTCTGCATCAGAGCTCCCTACCAGTGAGAGGAAGATGACATCCCTTTGGGGAAGACTTCATTCCTTTTCCACACAGGGATGGTGTCAGCAGCATAAAAAAGGGATGTTTTATGCATGGGGACATTTTTCCCCCTATATGACCCATAATTGGAAGGAAATTGGCTGTGATTCAGTAGGTGATGCAATGTATATCCAGTGTACAGACCATATGTTATCTTCAGGACACTTCCTCTAATTCAGGCACCTCCCCAGGTAGCAAGCAGACTGGTGCCAAATTAGCTGTTGTCATCTCCTTGTGGCTTAACCTAGCTCAGAAGAAAATAAATATTTACATCTTAGCTGAATCCTTTCATCTGCCTTCAATATCTCAGTTTAAGACATATGGATTTGTGGCAGTGATGGGGGACTAGGCGTTGTGTTAAGCACTAGATTATGCTAATAAATTCATGGTTTATATCTGCAAAAGAATTAATATTGATAAGCATATGTTTATGAGTTTCATATTCAGCAGAACCTTCTAGTCATATACCTATGTGCCAGCTCTTTGCAAAGTCAGGGATCTAGTAGTTTACACAAACATTGTAGAAACTGTAAATAGACATGATTTTATTTTAATTTAGGGGGGAAAATGAGATGTGAAAAATGTTCTACTCGAACCATTTACAGCCCGTAGTACTCTGCTATACTGAGTGTGAAGTTCTTTAGTCAGTGATGAAAAAGAGAGCGGCTGAGCACGCAGGGAGAGAAAAAACCCTGATGGGGAATGTGAAGCGTATTTTGTTTTACTCTACACCCGTACAATTCTGTGAGTTTAACATGTCCAGTTATGTATTCTGTGATTTCAACCACCAAGAGACAGATCCTGATATCCCAAGCACTAAGTGCCCTTGCTTTCAGCTGAAATTAGAATGCATGATCAGTCAAACACTAATTCAAATGACAGGTTCAGTGAAAGGTACTTAAAAAATTCCCAATCAGACCTGCCTATAAGAAATGAATTTTTCTGATTCATTTGCATTAAAAAACAAACTACAGCTTGGTTGTAAGGGCTGTGCATTGTCCTTTCAGCAGAGAGATAGAGATGACATGCTTATTCCCCACCCAGGAGAAGTAGAGTCTGACTCTCACCAGGTTTTGCCATTTGGCCAATTCATCTTTCCTTGTGTAGAGCTTCGGTAACATGGCCTTGGTTTCTTTGTCTGTAAGATTTAATATTAAGTTCTTCTCAAAAGAAAAGCTGTGACCTGCTTCATTAGGACTGAAGAGAAAATGATGGACTCCCATGGGAGGTGTCACTGTAAGGAGCACGTTTGTGTTTGTGTTAGAGGACTCAGAGTCTCCCTGCTCAGGCTGGAGGAGTTTCTTGTGACAGATTATCTCTGATGATATTTAGCAAGCAGCTCACATGCAACAAATAAAGGCCAGACACGTGTAAGACTGGCTGCTTCTGGCAGCCTCATATTAAGCGAGGCTATGAGCGGTTCCATTTTGCCACATTTGCTTTAGCCTCTGAAGTCTGTGCTCCATCAACCAATATGGGAATACCCTTTCTGAGCTTGTGTCTATCATTCTGGAAGTGCTGAAAAATCGTGTAGATGTGGCACTCGAGGACATGGGTTGTTGGTGCACCTGGCAGTGATCGGGGAATGGTTGGATTTGATGCTCTTGGAGGTGTTTTCCAACCCTTCTCAAAATCTGGAGGGGGTAGGTTTTTTGTTGCCTGTTGCTTGCTTAGGTGCAGGGTGTAAAATTGTTTTAAAAAATTAATTTTTTCTCTTCAGAGGCCTGATGCTTTCAAGGAGGCCTGTAGCTGACAAGTCAAACTCTGCAAGGGCCCTGGGAATGAGTGCTGACTTTGCTCATTCAGCCCTTCTGCATGAACCATATGACTGTTTCACTCACAACAAATGTTGCAGGCAACCTTGAGCACCGTTTGAAAAATTGTCAATAGGCGTCCTATTCCTTTATGCTGGCACAGAGCTGCTCTGCTTCCAGTTCTGCAGTGCTGTTGTCATACTGGGCTGAAGGCAGCAAACAGATTTCTTTTCCATGTGGCAACAGGAACGATGTCTGTGCGAGATCTGGCACAGAAAACCCTTCACACTTATAACAGATATCTTCTTACTTTGCTTTTTGCTTTAGGTCTGCAGCTCTCCTGCTCACAGGCCTCTCAGGTGCTGTGTCTTCTTGCCAGCTGTGATACAGCAGAGAACGATAAGAGGACACAGAGAATCAAAGACTGACAGAGTACATGGGCTGTTTGCTGCAGCCCAGGCTGGCTGTCAGTCCAGGAGAAAGAGTGGCTGCTCGGCTCAGGAATTTGGTGCACTACAGCAGAGATGTCAAGAAAAAAATCCCTTTGGATAGAGGGAAATAAAGGAGGAAAGGCTCAGAGTGTTTTCACCAAAACCTAGGTGATATAAGAATCTGCAAGACAGGCATTACACCCATAGGAGGTCATAAAAAGCCAAATTCTACTCTCTAATACTTTGCTCTTATTGTAAAATAACTCCTGGAGCAACTGAGGAAAATTTCTCTGTGAGGACTTTCAAAGCTACAAGTAAAAATCAAACAATTCAAAGCATTAAATTCCTTTTCCTTCACATCTGACCTTACTGGCCTCGTCTCTCAGCTTCTCCATACAAATCTGCCTGTATAAAGTCTTGTGGAGTTTCAGACTGATATTCTGATGGCTGTTTCTGATTTTCTGTTTCTTAGAAGTGTGTATGGTTAGATCCATCTAAATGGTACAGTTCCTGTATGGAAATGATCTCATATTATATGGGCTTACATAAACTGATCATTAAAAGAGACGTATTTGGCCCTAGAGATGATGACTTTGACAACAGGGAATCAAACTGGTTTTGCTGTTTAATTTGCAGTCCCCTGGTATGTGTATTATTCCTAGTACAGTACAAATGATTGCATCCAACTCAGTTATTTTTCTAACCTAAATACTGGTTTTCTTTCCTTGGTTCTGCGAAACTCTGAATCACAAAATGGTAGGAGAGTGTTTCCAAGAAGATATTGGTGTGTCCTTGCCCTCTACTTCTGCTTTTCCTTTTGTATCCATCACTGGCCACTGCCAGGAACAAGGCTCTGGGCTGGATAAACTCTGATCTGACCCGGGATCATCACTCTTTTGATATGCACAGGTGATAATTGAAGCATTTAGCAGGGTTCAGAAATAGAGGTGTGGGAGCTGTAAGAGGGACTGAAGAAGGACATCTCAGGGGCTGGATCCCTACAAATTCTCTGCAAAGTCAGGGATGTCTAAAGGACTGGTGTCCTGCCTGCAGGAGTTCAGGGTGACCAGGTTCCTACCTTAAACACTTGTGTTCTTTTCATTGCTTAAAATTAGGTAAGGCAAAGCCTGCTTTAGCCACTGATTGTCTCACCTAGGTTGCTGTTGGCCTGGCTTCAGGACCTGGGTTGAAAGGGTTGCACAGAGTTACCTTTGGCCCTCCTTCCCATGCAGAACAAGTTACAGCTGAAACAAAGTCCATGAACAATCTCTGTTTGCTGTTTCACACAGCTGGGCTGCTGGTACACTACAGCACTTTGCATATGCTGATTTAACTGTTGGAAAATTTATTCACACAAAAATCTTCCTATTCTCTTACTCAAAGGATTTCCCCCCCCCCCCCCACATTTTGTTGTCAAAACCCTTTTCCCATCTGTTATTGGGGCAAAACAACCTCCTAGTCTGGAAGTTTCATTCATGGATAAAGCTTTTCGCTGGGACTTGTTTTAAGAAGCCAAGGGTCGGGGGCAGATTTTGCTCCCGGTGAAATGAACAACAAAACTCCCATTGATTTCCCTGTGAGCTGAATGGAGCCTCTCCTGACAATGGGGAGATTTTTAGAGGAGTTACGATAGCCGTGGACAAGGTCTTGTTGCTTTGCCCTCTCAAAAGAGAACTGTTCCTGGTGGAGGAACAATCAGAATATTTGTCTCTTTAAATGAATGGTTCTCAGAGCCCGCACTGAGAGGCAGGCTCCCTCTCTGCGGCTGTGAGGCTACTCAGAGCCTCCAATAAATCAGCATGCAGGAGCTGAGAGCTCTGTCCTTGAAGGGATGCACAGCGACCTTGCTTGTGCTTACTCTAGAGGAATAACCAGGGGAAAGAGAGGAGCCCAAATAGTGAGTGGTGTATGACTGAAGGCACTGCATGCCGCATGCAAATGCTACGGCAGGGACAGCACGCTGCTGTACAGAATGCAGCTTTCCTGACATTCCTGATAGCCCGACCAGATTGCTGCTGCTGATGCCTCTTCCTTTTCTTTCTTTCTTTCTTTCTGTTTTTTTTCTCTCTCTTTTTTTTTTTTTTTTTTTTTTTTTTGCAGGGGACTGAATGAAACCCTCATGATTGTTTCATGCTTGTTCAATAATAGCACGCCCCAGTCACGTCTCCCTGTGAGCACATTTCATTGGAATCACTGAGCAGAAGCGGAGAAGAGCTGACGACTATGTGTTTCCAACGCAGGTTGCCGGAGCCCTGTGCTTGCCATTGGCTGCAGTTTTCTGATTTATTTGCAGCTTCCCCCATCTGGAATATGAAAATGGGATTGAAGTAGATAATTGCTAGCAGCGGGTTTTCAAGAGAGGCTTAGAGGGAACAGAATGCCTCTCTCACAGCATAAGCTGCCTGCGCTGGAAGAGCTCTGAGAGATGATTTTAGATGTTACCCACGTCTGAATCTCCTGGAAACTTTACCATGGAAGCAAGCCATTACGCACAGTCCTGGAGCTAACATCCAAAAGGGGCAAGGAAGGGGCAGCAGGGCCAAACAATGGGATACCTTGTCCTTGGATTGCTCACAGAAAAGCCAGCGAGCTTTCCCCTCCGCTTCCCAGCAAGAAGGGCATGAAGGCGGCAATGAACTGAATTTTACCCGGTGGAGCTTCAGTGGCTTTTAGGAAGGATGGGATACACTGACCCTTCGTCAAGCCGGGATTTGCTGGGAAACAGAACTTTGTTCTTCATATTCATCTGCGCCTTTGCTGTGGTCACCTTGCTGCAGCAGATCCTCTACGGGGGAAACTATCTGAAAAGGTAAGGGGGGATTCTGGGGAACAGGAAAAGTTGTCTGATAGGACTGGTGGGAGCTACAGAGCTCCAGCCAAACCATTATAACAGTACAAACCACTTCCCGGTGTTGTGCTGACAACATTAACACCTTATCTAGGAAGGTGCATCTGGCATCTGTAATGTCTTAGATTATGAATGCTGGAGAATGTCAGGCAGAATACAACGTTTTGTGAGTTTCTTAGGTTAAATTTTAATCCCCAGCTGTCGCAAAAATATAGGTTGCATTTACCTTAAAGTGACTTGCACCACCTGAGTGTTTGCTCCTGATCAGGTCCTGCCTTATGGGATTCCCACTCTGTGTAAGTTCTGGCTGAAATACCTGGGGTGGGGGGTGGGGGTGGGGTGTGTGTTGAGTTAAGGTAGCATGCTCATCGCTTAGATTTTAATGTCTTTAGAAACAAACATGCAGATGCAATTCCTAAAGTCAAAGTGGCAATATTACTCTTGCAAATAACTGAGGGAGCGCTTTATTTTCTCACCGTTTTATTCCTATGGACTGCTGCTGAGACTGCCCTGCTGTAGAGCACATCAGTCCTTCATCTGAAAATGGTACTGCTCTTTTCACAGCAAACACCAGTGGGGATCTCTAAGTGTTTAACCTTGACCCATGCAAAGTTTGTTTTACTTAAATCTAGTTTGAGGAGTTACAGCTTGTACGATTTTATGAAGAGGAACGTGTATCTTTCATGCTTTGAGGTAAATGGGTTTCAGTAGTATAGGCAGCTGCTGTGGAATTTTTTACTGGAATTAAGCTGCATTCTGCCAGAAGAGATCAATGGTTTGGTTCTTGCCTTGTTTGCAACCCATATAGTTGTTTGCCTTGTGCCAAGAGCAAGCAAAATGCTGGCAAATCAGCAAACATTTCTCTCTGGGAGGGAAAAACAAGCATGATACTAATATGTATAGACAGGAGTGTTGTTTATCCACAGAGAAACTTGTGTGCCTTGCACAGCCCCCCTGACTGGGGGCTCTGTCTGCTTTTTGGGCACCTCAGTTCCAGAAAGATGTGACTTTCTCGTTTGGAAGGAGCAAGAATGAGCAGAGGTGTAGAAAACATCTTTGTTTGGCTTGGAGAAAAAGGAGGGGAGATATGATAACTGCCTTGAAATACCCAAATTATTTCTGACAGAAGGAAGGTAATAAATACATGTCTGTAAAGACTGATGACATGATAAGAAGTCATAGGCGTAGGCTGTAGCAGGAAAGATTCTAATTAACCCAGATGGAAAACTTTTAAAGAAAAAGGGTATCCAAGGAGGTATAAAATCTCCATGTTTGGGGACTTCAGGAACCTGGTAGGTAGAAAGAGGTAGTACCAAGCTGCCTTGGTGTTGAGGGTGTGACTTTATGGCCAGTTGAGGTCTCATCTTGCATTATTTTCTCAGTTTTTCGCATCTGTGCTGGAGGTCTGGCAGCCCTAGCAATCCTTGTTTTTCTAAGTCAAGTGACTGAAACAGGATCAGAGCAACGAGAAATAAATCCCAAGCACAAACTGAAATGAAAAATGCCAAAGATAAAATGATGAGAAGATGCAACCAAAACTCTTCCAGTGAGTGATCTCTGTGGCCTGTCTCTGTCCTGCCTTGTGCCCTGGGAGCCTCTGCTGTCATCACCAGGGAATGAAAAAAGACTGATGTCCAGTTCCCAGTATTGAAAGGAGAAAGTCTGGTTCTGAGCCCTCTGCCATCAAAGTGGCTCAAGCAGGGACATGTGCATGCATTTTGTCACTTGGACTGGAAAACACTCTTTATTTATTTATTTATTTTATTGCTTATTTATTTATAATCCCAACTTGTAATTATTTGTTTCTTTTCCTTTTTTCTAATTTTTTTTTTTAAATCATGTGAGAGAGTCTCAAAGAGGGCTTCACTCCTCCCCTCATTCAGAGCAGGGAAAGAGCA
This sequence comes from Pipra filicauda, assembly GCF_003945595.2. Lineage (NCBI taxonomy): Eukaryota > Metazoa > Chordata > Aves > Passeriformes > Pipridae > Pipra > Pipra filicauda. The sequence goes on along the minus strand of NW_024104327.1, from coordinate 1,134,081 downwards.
CTTCAGCTCCTTTCAGCTGGGAAATGGCAGCTCCCATCTTTCATGGAAATCAGAATGCAGGACATGGCAGTCCCAGGCTGCCAGTTATTGACAACAGAAAGGTGATATATGTAGCAGCCTGCATTGTTGCCATAGGGTTATCATGAAGTTACTTTTTTCAGTTTTCCTTTCCCTCTCTCAGTCTTAACGCCCTGAATACCTTCTGGTGACCACTCCCAGGCAGTCTGACTCCAGCCTGCTCCGTGCAGGGGTAGCTGTAACCTCTAATTTCTCTTTTATTTCACAAACCTCTGGTGTTAAGTCCCGTCCTAGAGGCCAATGCTGGCTGTGAGGTTCCTTGGACAGGTTATAACTGGTCCTTCAGGGACCACGGTGGAGCTGGTGGTTTTGGAGAGGATCCTCGCAGAGCTGAAGTGGGATATTTATATCTCTGGTGCCACTTGTCAAGCTGGATCTTGGGGACACTGCCTAAACCTGCAGCCATTTACTCGCTGGGATTCCATGTGCTGCTTGTTTGGTGATGGCCTTTACTTGCATCCCAACACCAGCAACAGACCCTCATGCCTCTTCCCAAGGTAGAGGGAAGAAATTCCCCAGTGTGTTTAAAGAAACCTGAAAACTGCTACTCCAGTAAATGTACAATGCTTTTTAAGTCTAAATACAACAACAGGGTAGCTCTTTTCTCTGCAAGAAGATGGTGGAAATGGGCAAAGGCCAGCAAGGCAGAGGGCATCTGACCTAAAGCAAGGAGCTTGGGCTCAGTGCAGGGGACAGCATAAGCTCAGGACTGGTCCCAGAAAGCAGAGTGGAGAAAGGCACCCTTTTCTGGGAGAAAGATGGGAAAGCTGGCTGTAAGCTGTGCCATGCCAGATGCCCTTAAAAGCAGGGAATGGGCTGGTTTGATTGCCACAAAATCCCACCTGAGACTGTCCATAGAGGTTCCCTGGAGGCTCATGGTCTGTGTTTGCCCATGGCCATGTTCCCAAAGCATCTGTGGGGGTGGCAGGACTGCGGACAGGAGAGGAAATAAACTCTGCTCAGTGAAATTTGATAAGGGGCCCAGCCTCTGGTCAAGTCCTCTCTTTCTCCTTATGAGATTCTGATGAGCTCCTGGCATTGCTGGAAGAAGGGGAGGATGCAGAGATTGAATTTCTAGGCATTCACACCTTTTCCACCCACCATGTAATGTTCTCTGTTCCTTCCTTTGCTGTTTTATAAAGGGGTCACTGGAAAGCAGAATCCTGCCCACCTTTTTTTTTTTTGGCCCTTTTTCAGTTTTCCCCGAAGTGAGGTGGACGTGGGTGCTTTCATCAGGGCCAGTGCCTCATCCCTGTAGTGGCAGTTGAAGTCCCAACAAAAGAGAGAAAAACTGCAAGCTGGAGAATGACATCGGGGAGCTCCGGTCCCTGTAGCTTCTGATCCCAAGTAAAAAAGGATGATGAAATGAGATATAATTAAGGGACTTTAATACGGATCTCTGGGGTAATTATTTTTATTTTAGGATTAATGTGATGATTAAAAATCCACTGCATTGATCTGCTAAAGTGGGTTAAATGCTGTGGACTTCTGCTTAAATCCAGAGCTGCCTCTTGCTTTGGTATTGACTCCTCTTTCCAGTGCTCGCCTTTCAGCCGAATTTTCTTTTGAATCAGATGCTCAGCTGAGGGCTGGCCTTTTTTGTCAGCTCTTGTTTGGCCAGCAGGGAATAATCCTGGATTACATCAGGAAACTGCCACTATAGTAAAAAAATGTTGAAATCTGTCTTCATCTCCCAACCTGTAGCATGGGAGACATCAATAGAACAGTCCTTCCTTTTGGCAAGGGAAAAATATCAGAGCAATACTTTCCTATATGCCAGTACTCTACTGGCAGGAAATTCACTAAATTCTGGGTGTTTTACCAGCCTGACTTTACTGAGTGTTAGAGTGTTAGCTGAAGAAGGGAAACTGCACCTTTAAAACGACTTTTTTTTTTTTTTTTTTTTAAGCCAAGTGAAGAGAACACACTTTCAAAACTTTTAAAGACTCTAAACACAGATTACCCTGGGGCCTGCCAGAGGGGGTACATACAATATCTCTAAGAATCACACAGCAAGAGGCAGAAAACCTTCCCATGCAGGCAGCCTGCATTGTTTGAAAGCTTTACATATTTTAAATGAGAATAAAACATTGCTCTTACGTCTGTGTATGCCCTAATTAATATCAGAGTCTCATGACTTCAGGCAATACCACCATTTTTGTACATCTGAAGTAGTTTTTATTCAACAGTTGCAAATCAACTCCTAGACATTCTTATCACTTTCCTTATCACGTAAGAAAGATAGCTTATGATAATTTTTTGCACTGTATGGGCAAATAAGGAATAAACACACAGAATAAACCTACAGAAAATAAACCTGGACTACACCTCAAGAGATCATTTGTCCTGTACCACAAGATCATGTTGTACTTATATCAGCAACAGCAGGAGTTGCAGAGGCTGCATGTGCCCTGAGTTGTATTTTGTCCTAAACTGGTTGTTTGAGGAACTACAGCCAACTCAGGTCAGCTGAGAGCTCCTGCCCCATTCCTGCCCTGTGCTCCTCTGGACTGTTCATAGGACCCTGTGGAGGTGTTAACTATAACCTGAGACCATCTATCCCAATGTAAAAAGTCTCTTTTCATTGAAATATTTCCCCCAGGAGACGTATGCTGAAGGTCACCTAGTGAGTCATCTCTGTGGTCAGGTAGCTCTGTGCCTCCAATTCTAACCAGAGGGAAACGTTATGCCAGAGAAATGACATGTATCCTGTGAGTCACCTTGATGAATCCCTCACAAAGCTACAAAGCAGGTCTTGATTTTGGGTGGTTTTTTTTCAGAGAAGAGCACTGCAAACTTCAGGACAAAGCAAAGTCTTGAAACTACACATAATACAAAAAAATATGTGTATTTATGGAATATGGCCATCACCTTAAAGTGACTGTGTCTAATCTGGCATAGCAGGAGAAGCTGAGAATCCAGCCATGCTGATCTTTCTACAAGGTATTCCCAAGGGCATTTCAAGGCGATGAGGACTGGGGTGCAGGCATCCCTGTTGTGCCTAACTAACCTGGCAAAGACAAGGAGCTGAATCACCTCCCCAGAGGTCAGAGGAGCTCTGGAGCCTGTACTGGGGATCACAGGATCAGGGGAGAGATGACAATGGGATGGAAGGGGCAGAACCAGCAGGGAGCAGATAAACTCAGCTGCCTGAGAAGTCGCAGAGTGATAGAATCACAGAAAGGTTTGAATTGGAAGGGACCTTAAAGACAATCTCATTCCAGCTCCCTGCCATGGACAAGGACACCTTGCACCTTGCAAGGACACATTGTTCAGAGCCCCGTCCAACTTGGCTTTAAATACTTCCAAGAGTGTGGTATCTACAACTTCTCCAGGCAATCTGTTCCAGTGCCTCACCACCCTCACAGCAAAGAGTTTTTCCCTAATATCTAATCTAACCCTGCCCTCTGTCTGTGTTAAGCCATTCCACCTTGTCCTGTCACTCCATGCTCTCGTAATAATGTTTCTCTCTCTTTTTTGTCAGCTCCCTTCAGGTACTGGAAGGGAGTCACAATTAGGTCACTCTGAAGCCTTCTCTTCTTCAGGCTGAACAAACACCGTTCTCTCAGTCTCTCCTCACAGCAGAGCTGCTCCATCCCTCTGATCGTTTTGGTGCCTCCTCTGGACTTGCTGCAGCAGATCCATGTCCTTCCTGTGCTGAGATCCCAGAGCTGGATGCAGTCACCTTCCCACTGGTCATTCCATTTCTATTCTCATTGCTGCTGTTTGTTTCTTTAGGCAATGCTCCTGAAAACAAAGTCTTTCCTTCTGCTACTTAGAAGGGGGAGTTTTTGACTCAGAGTTTTAATCTGCTTTTAAAGGAAAGCATCAAGTGGTGTACCAGAGTACAGAGTGTGAGTACCAGAGTGTGAGGGTATGTTATTTCCTCTCCTGTGCTCCCTGGCAGTGCTCCCTATGGCCCTGATGCAGCGAATAGACAGGGTTTGTGTCCCTGCTCCTTCTAGACCTGCCTTACTTCTAGGACTGTTATGTTTCAGATCTGCTTTTAAGATAGCAAAACCACTCTGTATGACAAAGTAATGGTTCAGTTTTACCAATACCCAGCATTCAACATCCTCTCATCCAAAGTGGTTTTAACCCCTCTGACATTTCTGTTAAAAACATCTCTGTTATAACCTGCCATCAACTTGTTTTATGCTGTTTTGAACAGAATCACCTTCTTGGCATCTATGTGTGCGAGCAGGTGCAAGGTTCAGTCTTGCCTCTCTTTGTAGGAAACCAAACCTGGAGCCCAGTGCTCCTATTTTGGGTTGCCTACACCTGAGTCCCCCACAGCCCCAGCTGAGAGGGATCACATCCTTGGCCACTGACCAGTGTTGCTGACCCGGTAATTTGGTCTTCTGTTTTTGACCTGATTGGAGATTCCTGATGGTTCTTACACTTGCTGGATTTGGTTCAGACATAATCACTGTGCAAGGCTTTGTATTTTCTTACTTTTCGCTGTGCCTCATTCTTGCCCTTGATTGCTTTTTCATTTCATTTCTCAATTTTTAATTCAAGTGCATTCATTGCTCAGCAGTCCATGCCTCCCTCAGGCAAATTGTGGACTTAACCTCTTATTTCTTTGAGGCATCTTTGCCCTCTGTTGCTTGCATACATTTTGCTTTTTCATCAGCCCTGCAGATAGTCCCTGTCCTTCCATGTCCTTTTTATTTAGTCGGTTTTATGCTTTAGTTCTCTTGAGGAAAACCTTAAAAGCAGCCTCTTTCACTGGCATGGCATTTTCCATCAGAACAAATAAGCCAAAGCTAGGCTTTTCACAGTCCTAGCCGAACATCTTAGATCATCAATAGTTTTGAGGGCTTGCTAAGTGGTAGGAGGAGATTGTGCCATCCACTTCAGTGCATGGAGAGAGGGAGCATTGCCTATTCCTGTGCCTGGTACTGGGTACACAGTCATTGACTCTAAATGGCATTTTCTTCATTGTTTTCAGCATGAATCCTCAGGGCAGGGTAGGGACACTTGACCTGATGCTAAGTATATTAGTACTTGAGATACAAAGCAATTAGTTTAGTCAGATCTCTAGTGCTATGGTGAGATTGCTTGTGGTACTCAACCTGCATCAGGCATCTTTGCAGTGCGATACCATCTCAAATGTAAAAATTTGTTGGTATCTGAAAACATTTGTGAGTCTCTGTGCTTGGGGCTTGATAGTTTGTTAGGTTTTTTTCTTGAAAACAATGTGCCTCACCATCAATTCATTCTGTTGTGGGTTTTGTGCTGCCCCTAAGCATTACAAACAATAATATTTTAATCATTTAATATTTTATTACAAATAGAATTTATAAAGATTATCTATTACTCCTTAGACGTTTGTCTTCCAACCACAGAAGAGAAAAGGTAAGATTGCATTGCTTTGAAAGGCATCCTTTGATGTTCTTGGTGTCCTAGTCAACATTTCATCCCCTGTAAGCCCACTAGTTGAATGTGGTGTTGAGTCTGTTCTATTCTTCTTGGGAAGTGATTTTGGACCGAGTTTTTCAGACGCTGCATGTGAATATCTAAAGCAAGGCTTAACCCAAATGAGAAATGTGATACATGAAACAAAACCTCTTTCTGTCTAATAATGGTTATAATCCAGAAGCTTCCCACCTATGTTTTCAGTTTTGCTTTTTGCACTAGTCAAAATATACTCCTCCACCACTTTAATACTATTATTTCCCTCTAACACATAGAGCCAAACTTGTCCCTGGTGTAATAATGTAAGGCCAAGTGTGTGGTGTAACCAGATGTGCTCATTTCCCACATCCTCGATCCGTATTTTGTTTTTCATGGGACCTATTTTATTTCATTTCTTCCTTCTGTTGTGAATATACCATTCCTGCTCTTCCATGTATTTTCAAACATTTTCCAAGCCTTTTAATAATCTTGTCCCAGTAAGATGGCAAGTGATCAGCTCAGTAATTACCCACTGTCAGTCAACTTGCAAAGCTGTAGGTCACTGAGACAAAGGTTGATCTCTATTAGTGGAGCAACTAGAAGGATTCATGTATCCAGACTAACACTTGCATTTTGCTAATTTTACTGGAGAAATAGCTATTTTTCTAGACCCGGTTGGTCAGATCCAATGCTGCTTCCACTGGATGCAAATGTGAGTTTTCATATGGACTCACATAAAAAGGACAGCATCCTGCTCGAGGACATGAGTTGGCCCCAGGAACGTTTTACTTATTTGTGCCCTGCCTAGTAGGGTTGTGCCCATGGATTCCCAACTGAAAGAAGCCAATGGACACATGGTATTTTTCTGGCATTATATAGCACAGGTGAATTGGACCTGGACTGCTATAGGCAGATTTATATTTCTTTCTTTCATCTGTGCTGTGTCTTTCTAGACAGCTGTGCCTTGAATATTTATTTCAAAATGGATTGGGGTGTTTGAAGTGATATTAAATCATTCAGGTTAGCATTTGCCTTGTCCTTGTCATCTGACTTCATTGTCTTCAGGGACTGAGCCTGGCCCTTTTTTCAGGAAAGAGGTTTTGGACACAGAGGCTAATCTGACTGGACTCTGCTGGGCTGGGTTTGATCTCAATGTCTCACTGTTGCCTCATGGTAACTTTACTCCTTTTGAGCACCTCTGAGGTCTTTTCAAGTGCAGTGTAAATAAACTTGCTGTTTCTGACCTGTGCAAAATAAAAAGAGACCCTTGTTTTTAATCCAAATCTCCTTTTATTGTTATCTCTGCTGGCTGCTATGCTTGTCTTCACTTGTGCAGCAGTCTGTCACCCTGGAGATTCCTGATGTTCCCCTTACCCAACCTCCTTTTACTCTCTGATCCATTTTAGTGAGTGTTTTCGATCACTTTCATCTGCAGGTCACTCGTGCATACCACTGTTTTCGTTTTATTTTCCGTACACCCTGTGGACAACAGTGAGTCATAGTTTCCCTATTTTGCAGAAAGAAGGAATTGGATCTCTGGCAGGATTAACCATCTGACTTTCCAACACCTCTGTGACATCCCCGTTAATAGGCTGGGGGCATCACTTTCCGTTTTCAAAGAGAGCAGCACGATCATTTAACACTAAAGTCTTCTGTTCCTCCTCTTCAAGGGCACAAGAATTATGAAAGAGGGAAACTGAGATACAGTGCAGGTGATTTGCCAGTGACTTTAGGAAGCCTTTACATGGCCTGGACTGCCTGGTTGTCAGGGCAGTGACTGGATATGTGTTTGAGTAATGTGTGACAGTGAAGTGCAGTAGGTCTGTAGAAGTAAGATTATAAAATTACTAATGATATATATGGAATGAATGTATATACCATTAGCTTATAACTTAATCAGAAGGTGGAGTCACAAAACCTGAATTTGCTGTCACTTCCTAATGGCCTCTTTGCTAGGGAGAATGCATTCAGAGCAAGAATATGAGAACTACTAGAAAGCAGGAAAAGTGAAGACAAGAAATAGAGGGAGCTCAGAAAGAAAATGAAGTATTTTGCCTTGCTCCTGGAGACATTCATATCTTCCTTACCCCTTCTAAAAAGGAGGCTATAGACTTCTCTTCCCCTTGCTTGACCACTTGTGTAGGCCAGCAGGCTGAGTCAGGTCTTGGCTTAGCATCACTGACACAAGACAACATCACTTTCTATCTGGTTTTGCTTGTTTTTTGGGTTTAATTTGCCTCTGGTGGATACTGGACGAGGATAGTGGTAGCTGTCACCTTGAAAGATGAGTGGAAATAGCCTGCTGGCTGGGATTAAATGGGATGAGCTGGTGGTATTTGGGGAATGGGTTCTCACTGGAGTGGCAGGTGCTCTCTCCTTGTGCCACCTTTGTGATGCCCCCGTTGCCACTCTGTCCTTGTCACCCAGAGGTGCTGATCACTGTGTTACTCAGCCGCTTGCTTCAAACTGCTCTTATGCCCTGAAAGCCCATGGATCTTCCCTGAATAAATTCTGCTGCATGCATGGTCATGGACTGCTCTCTGGACAGAGCCCAGACAGGACCTCCAGCTGTGCTTAAAGCCCTTTGGGTCTCCTTCATTTATTAGCTGTAGAATGGCCCCCTTTTAAAGCTTTGCCTTCTGGTCTAAACTGAATTTTCACCTTTCCTTTCCTCTTCAGAAAGACAATGAGACCCCCCTGAGGTGGGATCTCAGTGTGAGAGCAGGATGGATACAAAGCTTCTTGCTGCAACCCATCCACACATTCGTTCCTGCCTCGTAGTTCAAAAACCTCATAATTACCTGACATCCTCGGCTATTAAAACCTCTGCTTGTGTGGGAGTTGTTTTTTGTTTGGTTTGCAGCAACAGGCTTTTAGTATTTGCGTCCTGCTGTTTCCTGACAGCCGGTTTTGACAAGCCCTTCAGAATTACTGCTGCTTTGTTAATTTTCTGGTTTTTCACCCCCTCCCGCTATTCTTACATTACGCCACTGTTTATTTGGCCACACACTGATTCAACATTTACAGTTACCAATTAGGATCAAAATATTCCTTTGACATTTACCTGGAACTCAGGTCTTTGTTGCTAAGACATCCAACCTCACTGAGCTTCTCCAACGCAAGGCACAACATTATTCATGCTCCTATTTGTTAGGGGTAATTTCTGTGATTAATGATGTCCATAAATGACGTCCATCTTCCTTGATGAGCAATTTCCTTGCAGTGAATGGGCAAAACATAGCATCTCTGCACTGAGAGTGTTTCTGGCTATTACATCTTTTATAAAGTCGTCATCAGCATCACACGTTGGGAAAACATAGTAATTTTAGAAGTTATCACAATTTGCAAATTGAGCAAATGGCAAAGTTCCACTATTGGTAATCATTGGTAATGATTCCAGGTGTAAAATTAGCTTTTCTTTTCTTTTTTTTAAACTGTTTTACATGAACTATCTCAATCGTATAGTAGACCTCTATGTCTGAGTCACTTCCTCAGCTTTCCTCCCATTCTTTTAATCTTTCTTTACCCTCTTTTTTATACTCTGCTGCTTTTTCTCTTCCTTTTCTGTGTTTCCATCCTGCATGTGCTCTTGTGCTGCAATTCTGATTCACAGAAGATTAATTTGCCTCTTCTCTGTTTACCAGTTTAAATGTAGTTAGTGCTGAGAATGAATGTGGTAGAATTTAACTACAGTAATATGCCAAAGAAATATACTGATGGAGCAGTTCAAGTCTCTCTTCTGTTTTCTCAGACTGTTTGCAAATTTGTCCAGGCAGCTTTTATGGACACTTAGAATTCACAACTGAGAGGATTAGAACATTTTATGTTTTAAAAATTGAATTCTCCTGACTCAAGGCTGATCAAAATCAATGGTAAAGCTCTCAGTAATCTTGTTAGAAACAGAATTAATTCAGGTCAGTGTTTTTAAATGTCTCATCCTTGGTTTCTACTCAGTCCCAATACTACAAACCATTGTTCATGGAAGTTGTTCTTACCATGAGGAGGAGGTTTATTGTACCACCACTGCAGAAAATGCAGAGCAGCAGCTTGGTCTCAGCCTTACAGACTCACAGTGAGACACACAGTCCTAGAAGCTGTGCAGCATTTCTTTGGTGGTGTGTTTTGTGTATCCATAAGCCTGTGTGTTGTTAATCTCTGGAGTACCTGCCGGAAGAAGAGCCCTGTGTGATCTGCCTGGTTAGGGGCTACACACTTGGGTTTCTCCTGGCTCTATAAGCTCAGCTCACAGCTCTCTACTTCACCCTCACCACAGAAGGTGTCATACCCAGACCCTTGCTTGCCCTCGGTAGATATTTTTGTACCTTAATTAGATCCCCCTTCCTGCCATTTCAAAGCCAAGTATTTTAAGCTGGTCATCATAAGACATATCTGCCATTCCTCAGCGTTAGTCTTCCCACCTCCTCTTGGAACTTACCCAAAATGTGAATGTCCTCCTTCAAACTTGGTGCCCCTGCTGCAGTGCACATTGTTCCCAAAAAACTGCTTGATGAGAGGAGGGCATTCAAGAGTAATTTACTGTTTGTTTTGCTTTATGGACAGATTAACCCCCCTCCACCTTTGGGCATTTACTTAGATTTCCTTCCAGCTGTTACATGTGGAGTAAAGACATAGAAAAGGGAAGGACTTTATTGCATGTTTTAATTCTTCATTTAATCTGCTTGAATACTGGCTATACTTTTAGCCAGTGTCCTTCCTCTGAAGGACACACAAACACCAGCTAATTATCTGAATTAATGCTCTCTATTTCAGTTTGCAAGCAAATATCTGAGCCTCAAATATATAAATTAAATCAAACTAAAAAGTATGATTTCAACTTGGTTTTCCCACACTTCTGTTTTCTCTCCCCATGTATCACTTAGAGCTGCCCTTAGCAATTATAAGATATTTTTAAGGCCATATATTTAGATGTCTTATACAAAGATATATATTCAAAGGATGCATGTTTCTATACCAGTTACAGTGTGGCAAAAAATGTGTTAGACTGTGGTGCATGGGAGATAATCACAAGTGTGTGTTTCAACAAGCCTCAGAGTGAAGGTGTTTTAGTCATTTTCTCCTGTTTTCTTCACACCAGTATTATACTCAGAAATTGTACCTTGAGCAGTGTCAGCTGATTAAAAACTGCCAGAGCAACATACAAGGTATGGGGCTCCCTAATTATCCAGAGCACTTAATTACCCAGTAGCCATTGTAGCATAATGTATACACACTTGGATATGATTCATAGAATCCCAGAATCCAAGATTGGTTTGAGTTGAGAGGGGATTAAAAGATCATCTTGAAGCTCACCTTATTCCAATCCCCTGCCATGGGCAGGGATACCTTCCACTAGACCAGGCTGCTCCAAGCCCCATCCAGCCTGGCCTTGGACACTTCCAGGGATGGGGCAGACACAGCTTCTCTGGGCAACCTGGGACAGGGCCTCACCACCCTCATGGGGAAGAATTTCTTCCCAATAAGCCTTCCATCTAACCCTGCCCTCTGACAGTGGGAAGTCATCCCTTGTCCCAGGTCCCTATCCAACTCTCCTGGAGCCCCTTTAGGCACTGGAAGAGGCTCTCAGGTCTCCCTGCAGCCTTATCCTCTCCAGGTGAACCCCCCCAGCTCTCCCAGCCTGGCTCCAAAGCAGAGGGGCTCCAGCCCTCGGAGCATCTCTGTGGCCTCCTCTGGAATTGCTCCAGCAGCTCCACATCCCTGTGCTGCTGTTCCCCAGGGCTGGAGGCAGCTCTGCAGGGGGGTCTCACCTGAGGGGGCAGAGGGGCACAATCCCCCCTTCCCCTGCTGCCCACGCTGTGGGATCAGCCCAGGGCATGGGGGTTTCTGGGCTGATTCATGTCCAACCTCTCCCCCACCAGCATCCCCAGGACCCTCTCCCCAGGGCTGCTCCATCTCTTCACACCTGCCTGGATTGATCCAGGGGCTGCCCCAACCCAGGTGCAGCACCAGCACTTGGTCTTGTTAAACCTCATGAGAGTCCCATGGGCATATTTTAACGCCCCATGTTGTTCCTTCCTGATTTCCTGTGCTTATACTGCTGCCAATTAGACCAGAGGGTGGATGTGGTCTGAGAGACTCTCCAGTCCTTGTAATAAGCCTGTTGACCAGAAAAACTACAGGGGTCCTGGATGCCCTTTCTTTTGGACAAAGTGTGCTGGGAGATTATTCCCTGGCCATCTCCACACAATTCAGCTGAAAGTTGACTTTCAGTATTGGCAGCACCAAATGTTCACGACTCTGCTGCCAGGCTTCTGAAATAATGAAATTGGGTTAAAATGGAGAAGTCTAAAAATAACAATCTGAAAGATTCGTTTTTGTTGACTTCTGAGCTAGGGGAAGGATTTGACTGTTGCCTAATATTTCTTTAGCATTTTTAGATTTCTACCTAACTGTAGGTGTAGTTTCGAGAAGACTGCAGGTATCATGGAGCTTGGAATGAATTTGTGGAAGTTTGGAAAACAGGGAGTTGTGATGATTACATTGTGCGTTGGCTTAAAAAAATGTCTTCTGTCCAAACAGGGAAAAGAAGCAACATATTGTGACAAATCCTTTGCTAGCATGGCCAACAAATTAGAGGAAGGACCCAGTGTCCATCACATTTAACAACTACTGTAGATGTAAAATTGAAATTTGGAGCAGCAGTTTTCCACATCTCCAGCTCTTTGCCCTTATGTCTTTTGGAATGAAATTTCTACCTTGCTCCACTCCACACATATGTATCCTGTTTCTGAGCACAGATGAATAGTGAGTCTTCAAATTTGGATGGGGAGCCTGATTTTCTTTTCAGCCAAGGACTTTTAGCGTCTATGGGAAGTGAAAATTAATTGTTGCCACTAGTAAAGTGATATCATGTGCTTCTTGGTATCTTTTCATTGGTTTTGGTGTATTTGTCATAGTCACATTTCTATGTTAAGAAATAGGACATGAGAACTCATGCTGATAGACTTGACCTAATGAATTATATCAAATATCAACTGCCTCATTTTCTTGCTAGAGGGCTGCAGTTTAGCTGGCAGAATGGAGAGGAATTGGCAAATTGGACCGGCACCTTTAATTTCACGGATGACGGAGCAGTGAAGAGTGGCAGTGACACAGGCACCAGGTACCAACACCCGAGGGAATGACTACAGAGATATTTCTCTCCTTGTATGAGCCATAAATGTGAGCACAGGCTGTATGAAAAATGGGATTTGCAGTGTGCTTTGGCTGTTTGGCACTGCTGCTCATAGCACAGAAGATTTCAGGGGTGCCCAAGTGCTGTTGTGCTGTTTTCTCCCTTGAAGGCCTAAGGGACATTTTGGAATATGCCATAAGCATTCATGCAGGAGAGTGACTTCTGTGTCCTGGTCTCTCCTATCTCTATTCCCCTACCAGTGCTGTGTGTCAAGATGTGGCAGTGGGAGAATGTCCCAGCACTGGACGGAGAATATCACGTGTCAGTACTGATGCACACAGAGCACACAGGAGAATCTGGTCTTCATAATAGAACATGTATTGTAAGAAAACATAGTTTAACTTGCATTCTTTCTGGGGCCTAGCAGAGCAAAAGTGTTCTGTCAAGATAAGGTTGGAGTATTTCCTCTATTTACACCATTTGAAAACATGAGAAGCACTGATGTGCTGTTACACTTTTTGTACTTAGCAATTTGACGTGGGATCAGGTGTCTGAAGGGTCATGTGCATAGTCAGGAAACTGGCAGCAGTTGTGCCTAAGGAGCTCCACAGCTATCACATGCCATCTGCATAAACTCAGGCACAGGTGTAGGGTGAGTATTTGGGCTATCTACCTGGAACATGGTCAGTTGTAGAGCTTAGAAATCCTGTCACATGTAGTATCAATTTCAATAAGTAGCAGGGAAATCTTAGAAAGACTGTAAGATAAAGAAAAAAACCCACCAATAATTCAAAGGACCTTACCTTTAATATCATGTATAAATAAAACTCTTGAGTTTGCTTATTTATTCAAAATATTATCATTTTGTAACCGTACACAACCAGACCTGTGGAGCTGATGGCATTTCAAAGGCAAGCAGACGTTACGGAGTCTAACCTGCCAAAAATCATCCTGTCACTGAACTGCAGCAATGCTGCAGTTCTTGTTAAGGCTCTTGCTGTAATGTGATCCTGTACAAGTGTTGTCTGCTGCTCTGCTAATTTATTTAGTTAAGACTCCTTATAAAAAGAACCAAATTAGGCTGAAGTTTTTCACTCAGAGCAAGGGAAAAAAAAGGTTCATGTATGTATGTATGTATGTATTTATCTTCTATTTTTTTTGCACTTTTAGTGTATGCACACATAGTCTGTATATACGAAGTCTTCAATTTAGGCATTTGGCATATAAAAGAACTAAATGTGACACAAAGACACATATCTTCTTAAAGCCATGAGAAAATAAATTAATATATATTTCCCACTCAAGACACCTTTGACGGAGGCAATCGAACCATCACTGACTGCAGGAGAGGGAACCAAAACCCTTGAATGCAAAATACATCCTTGTGAGGTTCTGAACCACAGGACTGTTCTCAGTCTCTTCAACCTCTTCAAGGACAAAGAGGTTTGAGGATGCAAGTGGTTCTTACACAAAAAACTCAAACTGCAGGCTCGAAACTGCAGAAGCTAGATATAAACTTAAAAGGTTATCACATCAATAAAAGTTTATAATATCAGTAAAAATGCACATGTCACATTCTGTGTCATGTGATACAACACACGTCTCTGTCTTCACTGGAACAGGCTCCCCAGGGCAGTGGTCACGGCCTCAGGGCTGCCAGAGCTCAAGGAGTGTTTGGCCAACACTCTCAGGGACAGGGTGGGATTCTTGGGGTGTCCTGTGCAGTTGGACTTTGATGATCCTTGTGGGTCTCTTCCAACTCAGAACATTCCATGATTCAATGTTAATGACAGTGGAGCTGAAAGTTGGGAGTGTTGAGTTAGGGGTAACTCTGGATGCAACGTATTTTCATACATAAGTGTGTTATAGATGTTATTTATGCTTTTGTCTACTGTATGAAAGCTGAGAATACAGGAAAATAAAAACGTACCTCATAAATGTGGAGATAAGACTGTGTGGTGACTCCTGCATGTCAAAAGTTGTTTACTATTTATCTTTGATCACCTTGTTTACTGTGTTGTCACTAGACATCTCCCGAGAGTCTTAATCTGACACTCAACTTCAGGCTGTTGATATAAATTGAAAACAAGCCTTACTGTAATGAATAATTCTTTCCACTGAATGGAAAACTTGCAGACTACATTTTACTGAACTGATTTTACTTGTGTATATTTACAGGACTCCAGAGAGATGTCTGAAGTGCACAAAATTAATTACATGTCAGCATAAGCACAGTAAATACCTTTCACTGCATGGCTCTGCAGGTTACTGTGTGCTAACACCTCCTTGTCAAAGGTTTGGTGGTTAAAGTTATTGATTGAAATATATATTAATATGCTTTCCATCAGTTCATATCTTTTATGTGTACATATATAGACACATGTTTATTCATGCATAGTGGTATCAACCCATACATATTCTAGAACTACTCTTTATCTTTTAATTACATAACTTAATACAGGATGTAGAGACACTGACAACTCATTCTGTAGGAGTGATTTGTTAGATGAAAATGAAGGACTTCCAAAGCAAAGGCACACTGAAAGAATAAGTGCATTAGAATTGAAAGACAGCCAGATTTCATGAGAATAGTGGCCATATCAAAACCAGTGAACAGTGAAGATTAAATGTTACATGAAAATGATCAAGAAAGACAGAAATGAAGATTAGTATGTTATCTGATTTCAGAAGCTGATTTCAGTAGAAATTGATTCACTCCTTAACTAGGATAGAATCACAGAATGGTTTGGGTTGGAAAGGACACTAAAGCTCATCTTATTCCAATCCCCTGCCATGGGCAGGGACACCTTCCACTAGACAGGTTGCTCCAAGCCCCGTCCAACCTGGCCTTGGACACTTCCAGGGATGGGGCAACCACAGCTTCTCTGGGCAACCTGTGCCAGGGCCTCGCCACCCTGATTACTGAGTCTTCTAGGTGGCAAAAAATTGTGAATTCTTGCAAGAAGTAAAAGTGAAGTAAAAGTGAAACACTCAGGAACTCCCCAAAGCCACAGGGATTTCAAATGAAGGAGGACTAGATGGGCTGCAGCACTTTGAAACACCCACTCAGATGCAATGTCAACCAGTTGTTGAATATCAGCTTATTTTTGATTATGTATCAACCATTACTCATATTTCTATCTTTTGCATTTTATTTTGTGCTAAGTGTTATAAATCTTGCAGCATCCTTGTGGAGAATCAGGTAAAGGGTTCTATCTGATGATGAGAAGTTTATGAGAAGTGATATGTACAACCACTTCCTAGAGCCCTGATTCCTCTGTTCTCCTTATAAAATGTTTTGCAATTTTCTGGGATTGTGAGTTGTCATGCCTAAAGGATTTTTCATTGCTAAGAAGCTGACTTAATGATACAATGATTTATCTGTCGTATTGGTTGGTTTATGTTGTTCTCTTCAGTCTATTGGAGCTGAAGATAAGATTTAATGTAGGATTCCAGTGGTGAGACCACAGAAAGCTTTGATGGGTGAGAGGAGATGTGATCTTTATACTTTTGGGCCTGTCAGTTCTCTACTATGACAAATCTGAGGCTTTATCCCCAAAATAGAAAGTAAAATCAACTGGATTCATCAAATACACATATAACAAGAATGAATGTAAGGGCTTGAGCCTTTGACTCATCCTCAGCTGAGGATGTTCCTTAAGTCACACTGCTGAGTTTCTCATAAAAAGATATTAAAATCTGAAGAGCCATAAGAAAAAAAAAAAAAAAAGAAGCAGTTGCTTGCAACAATAAGCCAAAATGTGGCTTTTGAGATGTTATTGATGTATAAGTGTTGTCATGAGTTTTGTTATGCCTTCTAGGTGCTCATATGGATAACAACATCAGCAGCTTACTTCAGTCAGAGTGATGGGAATGGGCTTGATTGAAACAGCCACACAGCAGTTTATTAAAAATTGGAGGGTTTTGAAATGACATTGGTAAAATAGGGCTCCCTGCAGCACACTCCACTGCTGCTTGTCACCAGACAGCGTTGTTTTGATACGGTGAAAGAAAAGAAGCACCAAAGTGTCCCTAAAACTACAGTTCAATGTTCTCTGCAGTACATCATTCACTCATTGCACAGTGGGGAAACCTCTGAATGAAGAGGGGTGGCAGTCTGTGTGAGAGAGGACCCAGGAAGCACAGAGGATAGTGGTGTTGACTCCAAAGCATGGACTGCAAGGTGGGCTTATCTCAGGTGATAAGCAGAGGCAACCTGGTCTTTGCTGTGCCATTTAGGGCTTGTTTTGCTGGAGCTCCTGCTGTTACACCCACGGCTGTTGCAGTGGAGCTGTACTGGGTGGTGTGTTAGGCTGAAATTGTAGAGAGGCTTGTGTCTCAAATGAGTGGACAGATTGGAAGGGAACAACGTGGCATTGCCAGGAGTGGATGTTGGTCAGTTCACACTTCTAATGTGGCACTGGGCAGCAGAGCCAAGCAATCCCAGGTGATCTGTGTGTGGAGACATGAAGACAGGAGATCATAGTCAGAGTGGCAGAGAGCAGCCAGTGCCAGTTTGCCAGGACTTTCAGTGGCTGTGATGAAAAACACCTCCACGGGGTATGACAGCTATCATCTTAGCTGCATAGGTGTGTAAAATGTTTATGAAGTCAGGGGACCAGGTTAAATAATGAATGCACAAAAGGAGCACCTCTGAGACACGACAGTTGGGTGGATGGGTGCACTTTATTTAAGAGGATGTAGGAGGTTCGATGAACCACCACTGGATTGCTTTAAAGGACAGAAACGTTAAAGCCACTCCTCCTCTGTGCAGATCAAACTTAGGAATTTAGGGCTGGTCAGTGGGAGCACTTTTGGTTTTCTGAAAGTAAAAATCTTTTAATTTGGAAAATAGGCAGGGTGTCTTGGTAAACCGCTCTTGCCTTGGTGGATCGACATTTCTGTTACCATTATCAAAACCCAGAAAAACTTATGACCTTGTTAAGGATATTTCAAAATATCCTAAGTGGATGATCAGGAGGTTCATGAATCAATAGCTTTTAACCTCAGCTATATGAATCTCCAGGGAAGAGTGAGTCCCTGTACAGGAATTCCAGCTCCTGAATTTTAATTACTCTGGTTCTTCTAGAAAGAAAACCTGAACTAAAGATGCCATTTCTATCTTTAGCTTCCAGGCTTCCTTGCTATACTGTATTGAAAACTTTCCTGCCACTAGTAATTGCTTCCTGGTGCAGTATCTCCTTACTCAGTCACCATATGTTTAGATCAGGCGTCATACGCCTCTCATAATTTTTAGAATCCATATAATTTCCACAGGTCCTTTTGTAACTCTTACCAGAATCTTGAACCCTCGAAGATGAAATGTCAGAACTGGATGCAGTAGTTCAGAAGAGCTATTACCACACAATGTATAGGAAGGTGTATGGCCATTTCCTCTTGCTTACATTTTAATTTTTTTACCTGACACGGTTTATAGTGACATATTTTGTTCCTACCTACATGCACATACTGAAGGTTCATGATCAGTTAGACATCTAATGCATCTACTAGCACTAGAGATGAAGATGGTAAAGGATTTAAACCAGTTATTGCCAGTGACATTGTCATCAGCAGGTGGTAGCCAGGAGGAATGTGAAACATCTCTTTTGATATTTGTTGTCTCTGAGGACGAGACAGTCAAATGTTTTCATCAACCTGCATAAGAGAAAACCACTGCTCTTCCAGTCTCCTCCACTGAGCCCACAGCTTCTTCTCTCTCCGCTCAGTTTTTCAAGCACCATCCTACTGCGGGCAAGTCAACTCAGGCTCTCAAACAGCAGAAACAACACAAGCAGCAATGTGATTTTTTGTGCCACAGCCTTAGTGAAGTTTTAATTAGTTCTGCTTCACTTGCCAATTCTCAGAGCAGAGGGATCTCATTTGGTACATCCACAGGCATTTTCTTTTGCAAGGTGTGGTATGAAAGGTCATTATGATTTCCATCAGACTGTTCCTCTTCTCGGTGGTAATTATGGTTTAGGTAGGGTCTACAAGTTCTCTGTTCCCATCTGCCATGGACTATCCTGTCAATCAACATCTACATCAGTTTCTTTACCTGCCAAATGGGGATCATGCCTTCCCAAAGTAATCTTGGGAGAACAGGCCATGTGAAGTGATAGGAAGCACTCTTTGAGGAAGAAAAATCACTGCATTGATGTCAAGCCCTTAAACCTTTTGACCAAATCTTGTAGTTTCTGATGTTGCCACACAGAAATATTAACAGAAGCAAAGGCCAGAGGGATTTGGTCATTCACTCACAGTGGCCTCTAGTGAAGTCAGCATCTACTGTATTCTACTCTGGGTGAGTTTTCCAGAGCCTCTATAGCCATGATATGCTCCATGTGGGGAGCCTGAAGTTCCCACGCCGACCTTGCCAGATATGAGTCCCCATGTGCTTTGGGGGATGTGCTCTGGCCCACTTGCAAGGTTCCTGAATAGGGGAGGTGAATCTAGACTCGAGGCTGGCTGTGGATCTGCCCATACTGATGAGAGCAGGCACTGATAATTGGACAGCACTCTTAATAAGTATTTAGTGGAAGCCTGCAGGGCTTGGTTCATTTATTCTCATTTCTTAGTCACTGGATAATGTATATTTTTGGAAAGATCTTTGTTTTTCCTGCAGGGTAGGTGGAATCCTTCCTGCAATGCTCTGCAGCCTCACGGCAAACAATGTCGAGAACTGGTACTGCAGGAGTGAGAAAAATGAATGGGAAGGCAGCTTCTGTGGGGGAAAAGATGTTAAAACTTGTTTAAAAGATGCCTGACCATTACACTCAATTATATTTTAAAACCTTTGTTCAACATATCAGACTAATCAGTGTCTCAACCCAAGCGTCATTTGAAGGCAGGATTGAAGTCTTGGGCTTTTCTATTCATGTAGTGTGATCAAGAAAAGCTTACTTCTGATCAAAGCAGCTGCAGCCCAACTGCAGATGATCAAAGACCTAAGAGTTAGTTGGTGTGCTGAGAAACCAAATGTGTTTCTCACCAGCGAGCTCAGCAGGCTGCTCAACTGGAAGTGAGGTTGCAATGGGGGACATGAAGGTTAGAAAAGAAGAAAGTCTCAGTCAAAAATGGAAAATTACAGAGTGAATAGCATCTCATTTCCAGGCACTCAATTCTGAGAGCCATAAAACACCCATCCCCTCTGAGCACTTGCAGCTTGTGTGGTGTTCGTGTTGTGTGGTGTTTCCAGGATTTGATCCTGGAAAAGTGTTGTAGATTTGAAAGATACAATTGAGGTGAGTGCACACAGAGCAGTGAGTGGTGTGTGGTGTCCACTACACACTAGTGCCCTGAGAAAGGACACTCCAACTGTGCTGTTTGGTGTGATTCATTTGTAGTTGGGCTCTCTACTACAAAGAACCATGAATTCTTGCATTGGTTTTCCTGCAGACTTGTGACCTTTGAGGGATAAAAGTTATTTATATTTCAGCAGGGGAAGCGAAGCCAGTGAAGAGAGAGGACATTCTGGTGATGAAATCAGCTCTGTTTTATGGATCATAAAACTTGACTGTCATTTGTGTAAAGCTGAAACATAGACCTTTCCTGTAGCAAAAGGAGTAAGTAGTGTAGTCAGGTTTGTCATTTGTCACTAATCAAGAGCATAAATCAAAATAAACTGAACTACACCGTTGCTTCTTAGCTGGAGATCAGACCGAGGAGGATGATGGGGAGGACGGTTTTCATTTGGGCTAATTAAGCTTTCTGACAGGCAAATGCATCTTCCTTCACAGGGAACTACATGTTTTAGAGTGGGAGTTAATAGGCAGAAGGAGCTCTCACAGCCCAGGGAGTGGGTGAGAGTGATGCTTCCTGTGGGAAAGCACGGGGGCCTGGTCTCCAAACACTCCCAGCAGGACCAGACCCTGGCAAGAGGAGGAGCTGGGTTTAAAGGGCATCTCTGGGGGCTGAGGGAACCCATGTTCCTTGTGTTAGAGCCTGGTATTGTGCAAAAGCTGTATTCCAGGGAAGAACAACATGAAGCACTTCTGTGGGAAGAGGTTGGCTGGTGCTCCAGGGAACTGCCTCTGCTAATTTGCCTCCGTGTCTGTAGCAGCAGGGGAATTGCTGTGAAGCAAATGAATAACATGAACACTCCTGGGAGGAGAGGAATCTTCTTTTTTTTTTTCTTAGTTTATTGACCAGATACTGCCTTGAAAAATCCTTAATGATGTTGCAGCATCATTAATGATTGCAACCTCACTGCTGCAGCATCAGCAGCACTAAGACTAAGGAGGCTTCAGTGACTGGTTGCCTGCTTCAGTGTGGTTCAGGGCTTATGAAGGACAGCCCAGATGATGATTTTTCAGTGGCTTGGGCACACTGGGTTAGTTTCAGTCGAGCTCACCCCGTGGCCAGCAGGATCTTCTCCCCTCTCAGCACAGAATGACACAGCTGTCAGTGTCCCCTGCCTTTTCCTCAGGAGGGAGGTGTCCCATCTGCAGTGTGTCATCCAGCTTCTTCCACATATCCTCCCTCTGCACTTCCACGAGGTGCCAAAGGGTGAATTCAATACTCCCAGTGGTTCTGCTGGGGAATCTGGAGCTGTGGTGAGAGTCAGAGACTTGCAGGACAGTCCTGTGCTCTCCGAAGCTGTGGGCTGATGGAACACCTCTACTACAAATGCAGTGCTGCCTCATGGATTGATTTCCCTTCAGATCCAGAAGTAGTTTATTTTTTACCCAGTCCTTTCCTCCTTAACCTTCTACCACCTCGGTAACACATCCTTTCCCATTTCTATTTTCGGTTTGTGGATCGCATAAACAGGCAACGATCAGAGGGAATGGCTGGGACACAGGAAATTTCATCTCCATTTCATAAAACGACGTCTTTGACTCCAGTGCCACAGGCTGAAGCCAGCTTTCCCCTGCTGTGGTGCTCCCACGTGACAGCATGTGCTGCTTGACATCTGAGCTGCCGTTCTCCAACTTAGCAGCAGAGCCAGAAGTGCACAGGAGAGATAAAAATACATGCTAATCTAGATTTTTGCTGTTCTTATCTGTCCTGAGGCACATGCAAGGTACTGAAATCCAGTGTTAGGTGACAGGCAAGGGTGAGACTGATAGACATTGCTATCCCCCCTACATCTTAAGAAGCAGCAGTGGTGTGTAACGTGCTGAGTGTTGTGTGGGGGTGTATCCTACCTCTAGCTATTGTGTAGAACACGCACATTTAGGGTCCCAGCCTTGTCTGACTCAAAGAACCAAACTAAAGAATTGGTAATGCAAAAGACAGTAAAAAAAAAAAAAGAAAGAGCATTTCAGAAGGATGAAAAGATTGCCTGTACTGACAGCCAAAGGGGACTCCTTAAGCCCTGGCAAACTCTGTGACCAGTACCAAGTCCTATGATGCTGTCTAGAGAGAGACTTTGGTTTAGTTTGGGAAAGTTACCTGGAGTACATGCACACAGGGCTTTGGCCTGGGGCAGGCAGGTGAGCTCTTAATCCAAATTCAGTTGAAGCAGCTTTCAAAACGCACAAGTTTCTCAGCTCCATCCCAACAAGACAAGCACTACAGGAGCTGTGCCAGTGCAGTGGATTTCAGCTGCTCCGTAGTAAATGCTCCATGCCCAGGTGAATGATTGAGCTGGAAGGAGAGCCCATGTCTTTTGGTGAGAGCCCAGGTGAAGATTCATGTTAGATCTCCCTTAGGGAGGCTGAGGAAGTCTTTTCATGGAGTTGTCATGGATTATGGAACACTTTAAATCATAATTTCCTCTAAAAAACTCATAATTTTTTTTTTTTTTTGCCTTGAAGAGTAGGAAAACACATTTTCAAGGAGCCACATTTTTTAAAGATTGATGAACTATTGTGGGTTGTTGTTTTTGTTTGTTTGTTTTTTCTTTTGTTTTGTTTTTTTTTTTCTGACAGTAATCAGTTTACTTCTTTATTAGGAATTCATTTTTCTCCTCCTGCTACCTTTTAAATATGGGCTTTCCCTTTTCATTTTCAAGGGTTTTGCCCCTCACTGGATCACAGAATTGGTTGGTTGCGGATTTAGCAAAGCTGAGGTAGTGGAAACCTCAGGGAGAGGTGAAGGAGACACTTCCTAAAGCAGCATTTGACAGGATAGAAATGTTCCCAGTTACCAGCAGATTGCTTTGGGAGGCTCTTGGACTTTTTCCAGTCACACACTATAGTCCCTTTCTCCTTTTTGTGAGTTTTCTTTTTTCCTTGCTTTATCACATTGATTTCTGGATCAACTTAAAAAGCAAAATTCAGAAGCTGCTTGATTTTAGATGCCTCTGGCCTTTGGAGGCCCTGCTGGAGATGCCTGGACAGTCTCTCTTTTTACAGTTCCCCATGGAGATGTGAGTGCTTAGCACTTCTCCAGAACAGATCAATTTTGGATCCCCGAAAATTCTAATATTAACTGTAAAGGTGAACTACTGAGGAAACTAACAAGGCTTTCCTACTCAAGGATGCAGAACTGAGCACATATGTTTGGGTCAAACACAAATTTTGATGTTATTTTACAATGACACAAAACATTGCATTTCCAGCTGTGGCTTAAATAATGCTCTCCCAAGAACATTGTGTTTTTATTTCCTATTGAAAATTCAAAAGATAGTTTGGGATAGTTAGGGACTCACAAATTCCAAGATTTTCAAGGATCCATCAAAAGAACTTGCTCTAGCCTTGTTCATAATACCTTTTTCTCCTGGTCATCTTCTCTTGTTTCTTAGTTGTCCCCTTAACTGCTGCATGGGAATGTACAGGCTTTAGGAATTAGGTTTTAATCCAGATGTCTAATGATAAGTGGTGAAACTGATACAGAGCTTGGTTTAAATCCTAAATCTTGTTTGCTCTTTCAATACAGACCCATTGAATTCCCTGGACAACCTGAGCTTTCTCTTGCCCCTAAACACTGTGTTTTGTTTCCCCTTCACTCCAGTCCAATGTCTAAGGCAGAAAAATTAACCAAAAAAGTAAAGATTTATGCTTATATTTTAATTAAGAATAACACTGTTGTTTGTACTGTCTCTGAGCATTCAAATCCTTTCCTTCTCAAAAAATTTTTTTAGAAGAAAATCCCTGGCTCCTTTCCCTTCCAAATGTAGCAAAAGGCTAAATCCTAATGAAAGGCTCAATTGCCATGGAATAGTCTCCATAGACAGGATACACCATTAGCACTTTGCTTTCCACCCAAGAACAACACTTATGGTACTGTTTTTTTCATCTCTTAGCACATTCAGGCACCCAAAAGATGGAAACAGTGCTCCATAAGTGATCAGTTCCAGCTGCCAAGTGCTGACTGCTGGAAAAGGTAGCTGGTCCTTCTTGGTGATCACAGGAACCACAGGACGGATGAACTCCTGTAGGGATGGACAAACTGGACATGGGTGACTGTTCTACAGTCAGCAATGACATGTGTGGTCTCCCGTGAAGGAATAACCTGCCCATGAGCCAAGCAGTGTAGTCTCAAGTTAGGCAAAAATCATAAATGACAATATTCAGCAAAGTTTTGTTGATGTGCAAGACAAGAATTCCAGTCTAAGCCTTATTTATGGTATCTTTCTTTGTTCTTCTTCAGGTATTTTGAGTTTTATGAAGGGCCTTTGGAATACAACTCTACCAAATGCCTGGAATTACGGCAGGACATCATTGAGGTGAAGGTTTTGTCAATGTAAGTATGAACCAAAGCTTGCTAAAAAGGTTACTTTTCAGGCAGGATATGAAAAATGATAACTTATAATGACGTTATCGAAAGATGCAAGGCTCAGGAGATCCCATCAACAGGGATCTCAGCAGGGATTCCTGAGATTCTCTTACATGTGCAAGCAGCATTTGGATTTGACCTAAGGTCCATTTGAGAAAAATGGAGGCTTTTCCCACACATTGAGACATTTTGGTCAGACTCAGTGTTACTGTTTGGAGTCAAATACAGTGTTTATAATACCATATTTCCAGTAATTGAAGAGTAAGAGCAGCCAGACTGACTCACAGCAAGTGTCCCTCTAGCTCAAGGGTCTATCACTGACAGTGGCCAGCAATGAAGGCTAAGAAAGGAAGCAAAAAGATCAGCTCTTCCTGATAATAAATATTGGCATGGGGACTTGTGGAGTGGCAGATGGAGTCCAGACTTCAGTAATCAGAGTGGACAACAGACTTCTCTATTAATTTACTTAGATATTTTCCGAGACCATTTGTATTTTTGACCTCCTCAAGCTGCAGAGAGTTTCACAACTGCATAAACCTCAGTAGAAAGGAAAATGTTACTCGAGCAACAGCAAAACCCTATAATTTGTGCTTTGTGGTCCTGTAAGTAGATCAGGAAACAAATTAGTTGAATGAGATGTGTCTGTGAAACCATAGCAATGGAACTGAGGCGGGGGGGGGGAGGGAAGTGAGTTTGCCAATGGAACTTATTGGACACAACATTCTGCAGTCAAGGCTTCAGAAAATACAGTTTGTTGCTCCAGGTCTGCACGATTTTGGACATGTCTCCCTCACTGACTTTGTGCACAGAAAAATGTAGGTTATGTCCTTGCCTTCCGTGTTTGGTACTGGATGAAGGATACACGAGTAACACACTTCGCACTGCTTGCTGACTTGCAGTGCTTAAAAATAAATGGAAGGGGTGAGAATGTCACACCTCTGCCAGTGCTCTGCTGAAGATGGGGAGTTTTGAATTGCCTTTTTTTTTTTTTTTTTTTTTGCACACTGATCAGAGGGCACAGGGAATTGCTCATTTTTCTTCATCTTATCCAATGGCCCAGGGGAGGTAGTGGGCTCCTGTTCAGATGGATTTATCCTTACTTCTGCAGTAGATGCCATTTGACACTAAGCTCTCTTACTATGCTGGGCTCTACTGACGTTCTTGCTTCTAATGTGCTACATTTCCAGAGTCAGACCTTATGGTAATGGAAGATTTCCAAGTTAATGTGCTCTGGTGGGCTACAGAAAGTACAATATGACCTAATTCCTTCCTGTAACTTCCACAGCCTGGGAAATCCTAAGTTCTACTCACTCTAAATATATAATTATCTTAAAACTCTTTGCTTTATTCAAATATTCAAAGCCCTCAAGCCTGAAGAGAACTAATTAAGACTTACCAGTCTAGAAGAAATCACAGACTTCCAAATTTCTTAGCAAAATTATGCAGTTGCTCCCTCCCTCTAGATATTTGCAAGGCCTTCTTTATCTCTGTTGTCCAAATACAGAAGGCTATATATGAGCTTTAAGGCAGGAGTGGCTGGAATTGGCGATATCACCAAAAAATATGCCATCTTGTATCAGCCTAGTAGAAATAGGAGTCTCATTTTCTAACGTGACTGCAGGTACATTGATTAAGAGAAGAAGAGGGAGAGTTCCTTATGTAAAGAACTTTTCATGTCCTCTTACCATCACAGATGCCTATCCCCACGTGTGTGCTCTTGCAGTTCAGAAAATAAGTCTACCTACAGTGCCATGCTGTAGGACCTCATGGATTAAGTTAAACTCTCTGAAACTCAGGCATAGTTGGCCTAATGTATCCTCTTTCCCAATACCCCCTCCTGGGCCCTTCTGAGAGATGCAATTTCCCCCCCTCCCCCCCATCCAAACCCAGTTGTCAGACCCTCACTGGCTTCCCAGTAGATTTTGGTAGAGTAGGTGCTTCTTGGTCAATTTTGTGTTTTTTTTTTTTTTTTTTTATCCTGGAGAAATTGAGAAAGCAAATCAGGGAACAGAAATCACTCCCAAACCTGTGTACATGTGGCTAAGAGTGGCTATGTCTGAGCAGAAAAAAAAAAACAAATAAAAATGACACATTTTGTACCAGCTAGGCTGACTGGTCAAAAGCCAACAGCATGGTACCCTGCCTGCAGCTGTTTTAGGAAAAGAAGCCGTTCTAATAAACTGAATTTTTATTTTTCTTTTCATTTTATCTTTTAGGGTGAAACAAACTGAATTGTTCGACAGATGGAAGAACCTACAGATGTGCAAATGGGAGATGAATGTCACAGAAGCCAATTTATTCAAGTAAGAATGGTCCACATTAGTGAGACTGAGTAAAACATACTTCAGTTTGAGTTTAGCTTCCTGTAGAGAGATCAAACCTTCATATGGATAACAAGAGTAACTATTATAACACTAGCTCTTGGGGTACCGTCCTTTTGAATAAATATGGACTTTTTTCCTACTTTTGAAATGTCAACAGCAAGATAAAAGTATGCTTTTCTGTCATGTGGAAGAGTCTTCAATGAAAGGCAAGGAATTTGGTATTTACAGGTATGATTCAGGCAGAAGTGAGGATGGAGACAAGCCTTAATGGCTGCACCTAATACATCAACCTAACTCTGTGGTGATCTGGAAGGCTAGAATTATTGATACTGCAAATTTGACTGACAAAATATTAAAATTGGACTTCTTCTGTGGTGTTTCAGGCATTGTCAGACCTTGTTTATGACTTCCTTTTGTTTTTTTAATTGGCTTCTCAGCTATTATTCACAGGCTACCTACATATTTTTTTCTGTTTCCCAGGACCTCTCAGTTTGTTTCTGAAGAACTCTGTTTTCCTTCCTGTGAGTTTGTCTTTGTTGAAGGTCCCCCATGATCCTCTCAAGATACAGCTTTCGAAACTGATCTTGTGAGGGAAATAGTAGAAAAGAGCCAAAACAATTTTTGAATGCTGTATATTGATATATTGAAGTGCCATATTTGTGTAGTCTGTAAGCCACTGGTACAATTCAGAGCTGTTGTTTAGAATAAAGCCACCAGCTCTATCCCAAATTCTTTTGCATGATTCCAGGAAATAGCTGTCAGGAGTTAATGAGAGAATGTGAGAATGCATGTGCTGAGTTAGTCACTGACATCTTTAAAAATAACATTGTTAGTTCCAGGCACACAGGAGGTTTTCCAATGTGATCTGCGCCCATAAATTTTTTACAGATATTTTACTATATTTTTTTCTGGAAATTACTTGGTGTGGGCAATTATCAGAGCCTGTTTTGAAGAGAGGAGCCACTCAAGATTACAGCTCATTATCTTAAAGACAGCTTGGAGTAAGAGCAGTAATGATTGTTCCCAGAGTGCAAGGAGCACGCTGAGGTGTGAAGAGGTATGGGACCAGTGCAGTGGTGGGAGCAATGGCAAGGGACTATATAAAGACCATCAGGACAGGAGGAGCATCAGTCTATCTGAGGCCACCAACACCAGCACGTTAAACAAAGAACTCCTCTCCTCCCTGTGCACTGAGAGAAAAAAGAGAATGGATTTTGAGAAGAGAAAAAGAGGAGAGATTGATGTATCGCCGCATCAGAAACCCCCACTGGCACCTAGGTGTAACCTAGCCCTTGTGAGCTGGTTCCAGGAACACCAATCATGGTAGTCATGAGAACCAAACAAAACAAAAAAAGTGTTCAAAGTCTATTTCATTCCTGTGCAATGAGACAGAGACTTGGGTGTGTGAGTGTGTGGGGGAACTGCAGCCTCTCAAATCCAGACCGAAGTCTCTGAGTTTGGAGGTTGGCTAGTAGGAGGCTGAAAGGTATAACAGCTCTGAGCTGTGGGATTTTGAACTTTGCCAGTTCTGGACCATCTGGTGAGATGGGAAGAATCCAACAGAAGTTAAATGGTAGCTACTTAAGCAGCAGGGAGGGAGGAAGCACAAAAATCACGCTAGTGTTTATATCTGAAGACTAGGGAAAGCAATTTCATTGAGCCTCTTCCTCCATCAGATATCAGACATTTGCATTAAGGAATGTGACTCTGGAAAACCAACTGGTCATCATGGAACAACATCTCTTTCCATTCCTTAATGCAGAACCAATAAAGAGTTTTTTTCACATCCCAAATATCACAACTTAATTTCAATACTTGCTTGTAATTATTTAGTAATTTTGCTGTTAGAGATTATTCACTGACTTATACAGTCTCATTTGCTGCCTTGATCTGATCATCATATTGTGTCATTCCACATGAGTCAAGTACATAATAGTAATTGGACATCACTGAAATATTTGCATAATTCTGTATTTGCTTTCTGGTGCTTGTAACAGAGCCCGTAAAGAAGACTGGGTTATTTTTTCAGCTCATAATGAGGCCACACACCCTAGAGGCAAGGTATTTAATCTAGGTTATTTGAGAGCCATTTGGCTTTGTCTTCATGTTTGTGCATTTGCCATGACATGTATTTTTCATTAAAAGCCCAAAATGCACTGACTGGGAAATAAACTGTCTCTGGAATAAGAGGGACCTGAAGTCAGGGCTTTCAGTTCCACCAGTAATAGAAGAAAAGCATTCAGGGAAAGACGGGAGCTAAGAAATGGAACCCTATTTGGAAAGCTGCTTTTCCTATTTAAGTTTCATAAGAAACGTGGTAAAGGGCTCAGAGCTGAATGTTTTTTCTCTCATGTCATAATTCCCATTTTTGGGATTTCATGCGGTTCTTGTTTGCATCAGAATACCTGTGATTTTGTCCCAGAGACACAGAAAATTTTGGCCATTTGTCTGAGATTTTGGAGTCACAGCCATGACCAATTTGCCTGGCACCCACCCACCTGTCAGAGCCACATCATCTTCCTAATGCACATATGCTGGACCAAAGGCAAAACTAAGACCTTTAAAAGCTTTTTTTGCACTCAAAGTTTGCTGTGCCCCACAGTAGTCTGGTAAGTGGGGCAGTGCCTTCAGATATTTCTGTGTTTAAGTACCTGCCCTGCCAAACATCCACATCCCCAGATGAACTCTTTAGCCCCTGCACTTCCTGCCCAGTGATGAGAATATAATTTGCAAAGTGTGGAAGATCTCTAAAGCAGAAAGGCCTAATTTTTTAAGGTGGTGTCCCCAGGATATTGGGGGCAGAAGCTCAGCTTTAGGTACTGGAGCAGGGCAGAATTTCCACATGTATTTCCCACAGCCTAGGACAGACAGATGCACGTCTCATTTATTCTCTTTCCCCCCCCCCCCATAATTTTCTCAATCAAGGAAAATTTCACCAAATCCAAAATTTGCTGAAGGAAAATCCGGCAAAGCACCATCTTACCCCTCCTACAGCTAAAATGTTTCTTTTTGCTGAAAAAGCCCTTTTTAGGAGTAACAGCAATTGCAGATCCTCTATCATGCCTTCAGCTCCTTAATCTTATTTCTCTCTTTTTCATTTCACAGGTCTACTCTGTCGAGGTGTTGCAATGCCCCTGCCTTTCTGTTCACCACCCAGAAAAACACTCCCCTGGGAACTAAACTGAAATATGAAGTGGACACTAGTGGAATCTTCCATATCAACCAAGAAATCTTCAAAATGTTTCCAAAGGTGCCTCTGCCCATTTGCAGAATCAACTTCACTATACTTGCTGCATTAGACACTATCCTGTAGCCAAGCATTTAGCAGCTGACTGACATTTCTACAAAATTCATTGCTTATACTTTGAAAATGTTTCTTTCTCATACAATATTTTAGCCAACCATCCTATTTTTTTAGTGGTCATCTGCAATATATACAATTTCCTGCATAGTGTTGCTGATCTAGGAGCAAAGTAGCTAATGAAGTGACTTAAGAAAGCTGAATAGAGAGACACTTACCGGTCAGAACTTTTCAGAGTACAATTTTCATGTATAATAAATCCACCATTTGGGGTAGACCCACATTTCTTTTTGGCATGATTATTTTATAATTCATATTCAAAAAGATTGACTATTTTTAAACCTATTTTCATCTGCAGATTATCCGTGAACAGGCTGCACAATTTTTAAATATATTGTTTAAAAATACAAATAATAAATTATAAATTATGAAATGTAAAAGGATTAGCCAAAACATTTTTAGCAAGTAATCCTTGACCTCAGGGCCATTCAAGGTTATAAGCAGTGGGCAATTCCCACTGCACATAGTGACTGATGCACAGGAATGGGCTTATGTGGCTGCTGATTTATCATGGGCACACCTCATCAATTTACAGTGGGGTATTTGGAGGGGATAAATGAAATCAGACAAACATTCAGGTTAAGTACTTAGATTTGTGCCATTGAACTTGCCCTTCAGGGTTTAACCACTTTTAATCCAGTTGCCTTCTGAGCTAAGAGGTAAGGGTAGTGCCGTTACCTAAATGTGCACATGGGGGACTGGGGCTGAAGCAGAGGAAAGGCTTGGATCCAGGAAAGCACTTTGGCATCTGGAGACATCCAAAAAACAGGCACATCTAAGTCCAGGAGTATTATCCTCAAAACCCTGCCTGATTATGCAGCTGATTGCATGAAAGACTAAACGCCTACACTTTTGCTAGCAGTGTGCTATAGCTGCTGTTGTGTTTATCCAGGTAGGATTGAGGATGCTTTGGAGGCTTTATTACGTACCAAAATGCCTTTGGGATTCACAGGGCAGCACCTATGTGGCCAAAGCCACCCCACTGCATTAGAGCAGGGCTGCAGCGTGGCAAATATAGATGATAAAGGGCTGAAAACACAGGAGCAACACTGGGAAGGCAGGAGCCTTGTGCTGAGCACAGACACCTGGCTTCTGACTTCTCTTTCAGAGCTGCTGAGGCATTTTGTGTTAAGAGATTGCTGCACAAAGCGCAGACAGCTCTATATTTCCTCTCTGCCAGGCAGCTGCTGCTTTTCTCAGGCAGGTGTAATTGCATGCCCTTTTGCCTCATGGCTTATGAATGCCGTGGAAAGATCCTGGGAATAATCACCTAGAAATGTCAAGCCACCACTGCATCCCTCTGTAGTTCGTGGTAATGAAATTATTGATAAAATATGTATGTACCAAAACGAGCACTCTCATGCTTATATAAGCACATCTCTACATATTCATAAGGTGTAGCAGGCGAGGCTCTGCATCGCAGCCCTCTCACCCTAACAGCCCAGTTTGTTCCCAGGATGTGATTTTTCACTCTCTCTGGCTCCAGCAGCAGCTGCATGTGTGTGTGTGAGGGCAGAATTTTGCCCAAAGATTACAGAAAGACGAGGGATGCTCCTGCAACAAGTCCAAAGAAGTATCTGACCAAAGGTTCTAGTGCTGGTAATACAAATGTTAATTCATGACCATTAATACTGTTAGTACAATTTTTGATAGTAAGCACTAAAATTTGGGCTGTTTTCTGACAAATGGCTGTAGTGTGCTGTCAGACTTCTTGTGTTTTCCTGGCTGCTCTGGAACTCTGTGTGCAGGCTTCTCAAAAGCAGGACATAGAGCCTGAGGAGCGAGAAGTTTGCAGGCAGCTCAGAAAACAATGCCTGGGGTTCACTAATTCATGGTTCATGCCCTCGTGTGGAAACCAAATAGAGGAAAGCAAGTGCCTAAAAGTACTCCTTCCATTATTCAATTTAGGAAGAGAGCAAGCTATTGTTTCTTTCTTTTTTTTTTTTTTTTCTTTTTTTCATCTGGGTTAGTGGCCCATGCTGTCTTGAATCACACAGCAAACAATCCCATCCGTTCACATACAGCACGGGAATATTGCACCCCAGAACCAGTGTCAGCATCCTATGATCAATGCACCTGCAGCAAGGTGCACCAAAAAAAAAAGGAAAAAGCAGGAAAGAGACCTGTCGCCTCCGTGGTTTTTGGCTTTTTAACTGTTTCCTTGTTGTGCTGTTGCAGGACATGCCGTACCACCGCTCCCAGTTTAAGAGGTGTGCAGTGGTTGGGAATGGAGGAATTCTGAAGAACAGCAGATGTGGCCGGGAGATTGACAGTGCAGACTTCGTGTTTCGGTAACCACCACTGCTCCATTTTTCTTTTTTTTTCTTTTCTTGCCTGTTCTAATGACAAATAAAGCAATCCAAAGCTATTCTTTCTCACTTGGAAACAGGGGATTTTCTGAATTGGCTGTATCAAGCCTGCTTCTGGCACAAAAGGCCATGTTTCAGAAAAAAATCCCAACAAAACAGCTCACCATATTTATTTTAAAATTATGCTTTAGGGAATTATTTCTCCCTAACTCCATGGAGTTAATAATTGACTTGTTGACAAAGTTTGATGTCCTCTTTCAGGATGGCCCCTGTCACTCAGGCCATGGATTTATCTTTCCATGGACATTAGCCTATGAGCAGTGTCCTGTGAACCTGGCCATGGTTTACTGGGGCAGATCTGAAACAGAGGCACAGCCTCTATTGCTTGGCCAGATGTTAATAGCTAGCAGCTCACGTGCCTCAGAATTGTGTTTCTGAAGTGGTGCAGAGCTCAGGTGCTGGATAACAGGGGTTATCAATAACAGTAATCAATAATCAATCCAAGGTGTGCAGAGACACTGGAATAACTTCGACAGTTGAGTGTCTTCCTGCTGTGTTCCCCTCTATATGTGGAGTCATCCAGGTTTTGCATGAAGTGGGATGTCCCTCAACTGCTGGTCCTGGATAACGGAGCCTAGCAGCAATTTTGTAATCCTTAATATATATGAGAAAGATTTTTTTTTTTTTATTATTCATATGCATGACTAATCCCTTTCTAAATCCTGTTAAGCTCTTTGGCTGGGTCATGGCATATGACCGCTAGCTCAAAGATTCACGACCTGTTTTGGAGAGAAGAACAATCTCTTTATTTCTGTTGGCCTATTTTCTGATCTTGGGTGTGTTGTTGTCAGTTTGGAATAACTGTGAACAAAACAATTAATTTCTCTGACTTCATACCACCAAAAATTAGTTCAGGTTTTGGCTCATTGCAGTCTTAATTTAATTTGACATCACATTAGTTACAAAATTTTGCAGGTCCTACTTTCAGTATTCATTGTTTTCAGACCCTTGTGTTTGCCTCATTCCAACTTTATAGAAAATTATTGTCTTAGTTTTTGATGAAAAAAAAAAGAGTCTGTGGAAGAGTTCAAGTTTCACATAATTTGCTTCTTAAAAGCCTGGTGTACCCTACACAGTTTAAATAGTTATTGTAGATGTTGTGTTGGATCACAGCTCTCAGTATATCAGAAAGGAGCAGTGCATGTTACACATGGAGATGACAAGTTTTTAAGCTGAAGCAGAAAAATGGACATCAAAAAAATCTCATAATTTACATTTAAGGACTTCTAATGAAAGTCCCTTTCTTACCACTGTTACTCTTCCTTGAATGGTACCGAAACTGATAAAAAAAAAAGAGCAGATGATTACAGAACTTAGAAATTGAGTTGTATTTGTTAATAGTAATTAATTAAGTAGAGGTCTAGGTAGAACTGAAATATGAATAAATACATCACTACTAGTGCAAAAGAAACCCCTGGTTCACTATCTATCTCCAAAATATGTGGATTATGCACAAAGATGTGACAGTGTTTTAAAACTCAAGATCTGCTGACTTCAGTTTTAAAGTAAAGGGTTGGGTCTGAACACACCTGCTTTCCAGGCATCAGTCCATCAAACTATCAGGAATCGTCATCTTGATCACCAATGAAATAATTCTTTGAAATATTTCACAAGGAGCATGACTAACACTCAGCAACACCTTCAGGACACCTGGGGGAATCTTTTCTTGTCAGGAAGCTTGTGGCCAGCAGGGTGCAACCCAGATTGTTCTATGAAATGAATTCTGAAAGCAGTTAATTGTAGTACAGTAGAATATATACAATACACACAAGAATTGCAGTTACTAGTAGTTATTGTCTATCTCCATCTACTGGCCAGAGCAGAGCTCTGTGAGGAAACACTGGGTGCATTTAGAGATGCTGTCTTTGTTGGGGTGAATTTTTGGAGTGTTATCAAAAAAAATATACAGTTTATGCAGACTTTATAGTTTTTATAAGGAATTACCACTTCCAAAAAAATCAGTCATTCTTAGTCCTGGTGGGAGTTTACTGTTTAAAAGTATTGAAGCTGATTATTTGAAAACCCTTCTTCAAATGGTCACAGTGCCCAGTGCTAGGTGGAACTGAGGATGCTGGAGGACTTCAGAAAAATGTTGCATGACCTAGCAGAGAAAAGTGCTGGAAATAACACTACCTCTGAGAAAGATAGCTAAAAAAAAATTCTCTGACCTGATAAAGAGGGACTCTCTGGAAGGCAGATGTGAACCTCTTGAGTCTCAGAAGGATTTTGAAGGATTTTTGTGCTTGCCCTCTCCCTTTGACTGAGAAATCATCCTGACAGCTGAACTGTGGTAATGTGAAAACGCTAAGCATCTCTTACCCTAAATACCTTCACAATTTTCTCTTGTTCAGCCACGATCTTCAGAAATATGGAGAACTTTGTGAATCAAGCACTATTTTTGAGATGTAGGGATCTTTACCATGATGGCTTTTATTGAGGCCTGTAGCTCACTTCAAAAAGTTTTCAAAATGTCAGTACCTTACACTAGCTTAAACTGGGTGTAAAACTACTTGTCAGGCCACATGTTTTGTCTCTGAGGCTTTTTTTTTCAGCTGTGTTTCCTGTGGAAGTCAAGCCTGTGTGATAGTTCATGTGTGTGTGTTTCAGTAACTTCAGCATCTCTTGAGGGATGCTCTAAATTTTGTGAGATGATGTATCTGGGACAAGGCCAAGGTGAAAGGAAGCTGGGCAAAATCAAGGTTTGCAAATCTTCACAAGTTTGCTCCTAATAGGTTTGATGTCCCGTGGTGAACCTGTACAGTCAGAATTCCTGCTATTGCACTTCGCTGGGAGATGCTTATAAATGCAAAAGGAAGCGAAGCAGATGCTTTTGGGTTAATTAGGACTGGATTGATTTGTCTCTTGTGGAACATTTCCCCTAAATCCTCTTAGGTATAAACCAAAGCATGTTAAAAGCGATGTTATAGATACAGTTTATTAATTATTGAAAACAGCTATTGCTGAGCAAACCTTTGATTTTACTGGCTGATTGGCCTTGGGGCTTCAACCCATTTCTCATCCTAAAATGCTAGAGTAAATAGGTAAACTGCTATTAAGGAAGCAAAATGAGCATTGGCTACATCTGCAAAAAGGGATCATCTTTCACAGGCTGGCGGAAGAGAAGAGGTCTTCATACAGCCCTCAAGAACTTGTTACTTTACTGCACAGTTTGGGTATCAACAGGTTCTGATGCAATTTTAAATCCCCAATACGCTTCTAGATTTGCTACTTGGCAGAAATGCTGAAATCAATTCTATTTTCTAGTCCTGAAAAGGTTCAAGGAATTTTTTTTTAACTGTCTTACTGATTTCTTTCCTTTATAGATGCAATTTGCCTCCTATATCTGAGAAATACTTCATGGACGTTGGGGTAAAGACGGATGTCGTGACTGTCAATCCCAGTATAATCACTGAGAGGTTGTTTCTGCTTTTTGTATTTTCATCTCTTTTAACTGTTATGGAGAATTTTTTCCCCAAATATTACTTTAAATTGACACTATGAATCATACATTAAATTCTGCATGTAATTTATTCAGTATATGGAATAAGTAACAACTTGTAGAAACGTGTTAAACACTTAAACCTGCACTTTGATGATAGAAAAGGAAAGGTCATGAGCTAAAATTAAAACAACAGAGGCATCCTTTTCCTGGAAGTCTTATGCCATGTTTACAAGCCCCAGGCAAACATCTTAGAAACATTCAGGGTGGAAGCAACTAGATTATAGAATCTTAAATTAAATTTAGCAACTTAAATTATAGAACCAGAGTTGTTAAAGCTGGAAAAGACTTTAAAGATCACCAAGTAAATAAAGTAACAGACATTGTCATACATTTTAAAGAAATGTCAGTTAAACTTTGTGGCCAGGATTGGCTGGGTGATTTCAATTTAAAATTTGTTAATAACCTATTGCCACCTTACTGACAGGTTTGGGGCCATGGGGCTAATTACTGCTTTCCTTTCCTATGGGGGGAATGTGTTTCTTTTCTCAAGTAACAAAAAATCAGTTGTTTGATGTTGGATTTATTTTAAATGTTAAAGTTGGACATTTAGACATTTGCTAGCTTTGGTGTTTGCTAGCTTTGGTGTTTCTATACAGCTCTGTACTGCATAGTGCACCATCCAGGTGCTCCACACCTTGGAAGAATGACATATGTCTAACAATAAAATGAGAAGTGAGACATGATCAGAAATGTCTACAAGGTTTTCCCGCTGTTTAATGAATTTATAGCCAAAAGAGAGCACAGGATGAATTTTTTCATCCCCTGAATTTTTTGCCCTACATTTCACACTGATGCCGCAGCTACAGATCTAAACAAATTCCCCTCGGCAACCGAAACACCACTTCGATTACCTGGGCATCAGAAACACTGTGGCAAAAGCCCACTGTGGCAAAAGCCCACTGGAGGTTTGGTTTTGTGTTGGGTGTTGACTGACCGTCCCTCACACCCTCTCCCCCCTCTAGATTCCACAAGCTGGAGAAGTGGAGGAAGCCCTTCTACGACGTGCTGCAGGTG
Source organism: Pipra filicauda (assembly GCF_003945595.2). NCBI lineage: Eukaryota > Metazoa > Chordata > Aves > Passeriformes > Pipridae > Pipra > Pipra filicauda. The sequence goes on along the minus strand of NW_024104327.1, from coordinate 1,097,240 downwards.
TACGAGAACGCGTCCGTGCTGCTGCCGGCTTTCTACAACACCCGCAACACAGATGTGTCCATCCGGGTCAAATACGTCCTGGACGACTTCGAGTCCCAGCAGGCTGTTTATTACTTCCACCCCCAGTATCTCATCAACGTCTCGCGCTACTGGCTCGGCCAAGGGGTGCGGGCCAAGCGGGTCAGCACCGGGCTGATCCTGGTGACTGCTGCCCTGGAGCTCTGCGAAGAGGTCCACCTCTTCGGCTTCTGGGCCTTCCCCATGAACCCCTCAGGGATTTTTATAACTCACCACTACTACGACAACGTGAAGCCCCGACCCGGCTTTCACGCCATGCCCTCAGAAATATTCAATTTCCTCCACATGCACAGCAAGGGGATCCTGCGGGTTCACACGGGGACCTGCAGTTGACAGGGACACTGGGAAAGTGTAACGGGAACTCGATGCCTGTGTATGGTGTAGGAGGTTTTATTACACATGGAGATTATGCAATAATTGTTTGATATAAATTTCCTCAAGGCATTGCATCCCATAGGATCTAGGATACCAGCATCTTTCCTGCAAGCAGAGTTGGGTCCGTAATAGTGTAGGAGGAGAAAAACTCCTGTGCCCCAGGGTACACACTGCCCTGGAAAGCAAGTCAGATAAGAAGCACATTTCCAATAGATTTAGGGATAAACAGAGCACATTAATATATTTATCATTTCACTATCAAGAAAAGCACCAAACTTTTGAGGAAAATCAGTGGTGGAGAATTTCAGAGTAGACTGTATGACTTTACATAGGTTTCTGAATCGAGTACCTTGGGGCATTGTCAGGTTTTATTGAGAGCACTGCTCTCTGGCATTTAGGTTTTTGAAAATACTCTTTAGCAGTATAGCTTAATGGGGATATATAACTTAAGATCTTTGTTATGTATTGTCACAAAGTGTTGTTCAAAAATAGCAAATAGATGTATTAGGAATAAACAAAATCACTTTATGAATTTTTTCAGCCAGGATAGAACAGAATGTTAAACTCCCATTCACAACAACAGGTAATTGTGTGAATCATGTTGTGATATTGTTTTAGAGTTTCTTTCTTCTTCCTTCTTGTGTCATATATTTCTGTTCTCCTATGCTTGATCGTGTTTTCTTTCTCCTTGTCTATGATGCTTTCCTTCTAGCTATCCCATGGGCAATGTATGTACTTCCTCCTGTAGAGACCATCTCAGCTTCAGATTGGAGTCCTTGTTGAGGAAACGTGCTCCTTCACACTCCTGCAAGGTTTTCTCAGGCTGAATAGCAAGGAGACTACATACTTATATTTTACAAGTTGATTTTTTTGGTTAAAGTATCACAGCATATGATAGAAAAAAAAACATTTCCTCATTGATTTTTATTAAAGACTTTGTAAGAGTATCTGAATGTTGAGTCACTGGGCAGGCCGAGTTAACATTTTCAGGTATCTGTAATAAGTAATGTCAGGAAATGAAGTTAAAACACAGAGAAGATATTTTGTGGCTTAGATTATGATGCTTATTTTAAAATTATGCATCTCAAGATGTCAGATGTCTTAACATGACATTTATGTATGTTGAGAATGTTACTAGGATAGTAAAAGGGCTGGTGTATTCTTTAAATGTTATCAGTGTAACTCTGTCACTTATGCCAAGCTTAGTTTTTCTGCTGCAGTTGAACTGGCAAAATCCTGATGCAGAAAAGGTGCTACAGGTTGCTGAAGTTTATTTTGCTGTAGCACGCTGCTGGTTTTTGCCCTTTCCCACTGGTGTGACTGCACACACAGGAAGGTAAGGATTGCTGCTTCAGATGTGTTGGCATAGTTAAATGAACAGAGTTTCCCTGTCTTAGTTCTTAGTCTGAAGCACTTGGGCTGTTGTCCAGTGCCTTGTCTTGTCTGACGTAGATTACAAGATATATGATCAAGGATTTTAAGTTTAAAGTTCTGTATGAGGGATACTTTATTTTTTTTGTTGTTGTTTTGGTGTGGGGGAGAGGGTTTAAATCCAAATCTGGACTTGGATATTGCAATGTATGAATGCACAAAGCTTCTTTTAAAAGCACCTGTGCCATGCTTAGAGTTGTGAAATTTGCTCACACTACAGATAAAATGATCACAAAGGAGGTGAAAGCTGATGGTCACCATTTCAAAAGTCCCTAGTGGTCAGCAGTGACCTGGATGGTACGTGAGGGTGTATTTACTTAAACTTTACACTGCACTCTAGAGGTCTGATTACCTTAAAAGTAACGCATATCCTTGAAAAAGGTGTCAGAACTCACTTGAGAAACACCAGCCAGGGGCGGGTGAAGGACCAGTGCTTAAGCTTTATATGTTTGTGTTGTCGTGGTTTCGATCTTAGAGTAACACTGTGTATTAGTGAACACCCCCTGTACGGTCTACCTGTGAAGTAGGCAGCGCACTAATGAACCTGTGGGTGAAACGGTTTCCTTGGTTTCATATGCAAAAGAGATCGTTGTCTTCGCTGTGTTTTGTGAATTTGTGTGCAAAGGGCTTTGACAATGAAGTGCTGTAATGAAAGTGCTATTTAGAGAGCAATGACACCCTGCGGGTTGGCCGTCTTGCTGTGCATTAAAGCTTTATGACAACAGTAATGACACTGAAGCTGGCACCTAGAGCCCTTACTCCTTATCCTGCCTGAGTTTGGGACTGGTAGTGACTTCAGGATTGCTTTGCTGCTGCTGCTCTGCTAAGGTTACCTTCTCTAGTAAGGGATTTTTTCTTTACTGTGGTGATCGAAGTGAACAAAATCAACGGAAAGGAGTCTGACACTTTGCAAAAGATACTTCAAAAAAGATGGGAAAGCACTTGAGAAGCACCCATGTGTTGACAGAAATGGTGCAAATCCCTCTTTTTGGTTGCATAAATCCTTTTGGACAGACAAAAGGACAAGCAAAACTTGTATTACAGTTCATCTGTAATTACAGGGTCACAGACATTTCCTTTCCTTTGTTTGCTTCATACAAATGAGCAATGTAAATTCACTGTAATAAGTGCAGTTTTACTGTGTTTAGATTTTGATTGCTTATAAATCTATAGCTACTATATTTTTTTAATGATTTTAAAAAGTGTGTGCAGGATACTCGCGCGTATGCACCAAAGGCCCAATCTTGCCACATTTATCTGAAAAGAGCTCCCACTCAAATGAGTGGGTATTTTATTTGTGTAGGGACTGCAGAAGCAGACCCAGACATGTCTGTGAAGGTGTACATAGGTGTATAGTTAGATATAAGGAGTGATTGGTAAGCCAGTGAGATAATTAAAGAAATATATATAAAATAGTCCTTGAGATGAAATGCATGTTGCAACATGTTCACTTTCTGATTCATTTTTCAGATGTTGCTAAAAAATGTGATTGCAAAACTATGGCATTTGTCAGAAATGCCATATGCAGAAGGGCTTTTGCAGAAAGAAGGACCCTCCTTGTTTTCTGCCATCATTCTTTTGTGTGCTGAGCATAAGAAAATGCTCTTTGACATCAATGATTTGTCTGAATTTAAGGACATTTTGTTTTCCCTTCTCCCATGTGGTCAAAGCTCCAAATGTCCAGTGTTAACCTTTGGACAAGGGGATAGCTGAGTGATAAGAAGTGACTGTCAGGTGTGTCTGCTGCAAGTGAAGCACATGCACAGCATGTCATGCTTTCCCACAGAAAAGGCTTCAGGCCCCAGAGGAATCCCCCATACAAAAGTCTGATCTGTCCAGGAAGAAAGTCTGTCAGCTGTCTGCTACCACATCCTAAGCTCAAGCCGTAATCCCAACTCTGTTGACGGGGGTATAAAATCTGAGACAGGGAGGGAGGAAATATGACAGTTTAATCCCCATCTCCTCATATTTAGAAGAATCTCATAAGAAGTTCCTGAGATTTGCACACACTGGCAATACAAATCCAGTTGGAAAAACATAGCTAGGATTGCTTTGACTTTATTGTCAGGTCAACAGAGGAAGCTTATGAATCTGCCAGTGCTTTCATCAAAGGGAAGGAAGTATTTAGTCAGAACAGTTTAGCTGATTGCTTCTGATTTATGAAATCCAGCTTTGCTGTTGGACAGAAAGGATTCAATGGTGATAGGGCCATTATAATATTTTAGCATATTTTCTGTGATTGCAACAGGGTTGTCAAAGCCAGCTCATGAATTGCAAAGGGAGAGCCACGCCATGGCAGCTCCTCCTGCTGGGATCTTGGGGAGGAGAGACACCATGGGGAGTAGGTCTGTGGTCAGCGGGAAGAGCAATGTGAAGGGAATATATGAGATTGCAGGCACAACTCTGGTCCAGAGCCTTTAGTGCTCTGAATAACATGGAATGTGGAATACCATGGCAGAGATGATAGATGAAGCTTCACAGCTTGCAGCAATCAGGGGTAGCTTCTCCAGTCCCCCAAAAATCTGCCCCCATGCAGGCTTGACTGATGATAAATTAATGGTGATGTTCACTCAAGATGGTCAGATGTAGGAAACGGAAGGAAATCAGCTCTAAGAATAGTCCACTCTGTGGGGGCTTGGTGAATCAGTAGATATGTTGCTCAGACCTTGAAGGCAAAAACACTGGTAGTGACGCAGCTGTGTGGGTGGACTGCCCGTGCTCAGCTCTCCCTGGCAGCAAGGAGCAATCTCTGGTTTTGTGTGTGAGGGAAACCGAGGTGGATAAACACTGAGACGTGGCACGGTAGGGAATCTGCCCTTCTTGATCCTCTGAGGATTGTCCACTTGTCCGCTTGGGTGGTGAACGTGGAGAGCTCTGAAATGGGCATTTGAGTGTGCTTTCACGAGCATGTGAAGAAGAGTAAAATTCTGCAATCCCTGAAGGGCCAAGCTCCCTGGGAAATTCTGGAGTGGGCTGAGGTTTTTAGGAATAAAGAGGTCAGTATTTATGTGTAGGGCCTTTTCTGAAATCCAGAGAAGTGTGTGGAAATTTTGATGTACTCCAGAAACAGGCCCTAATCACGGGCAGAAAGAGCAGCCTCTTGTTTCTTACTCACTTGACTTCAGATACATTTTTTTTAATATACTTTAGATATGGTGCAGTAGCAATACCATGTTTTTAATGTGCATAAAGAACAAGCTCATCTGGAAGCAGAAGTGTTGTGACTGTCACTCTCCCTTCCAGATTTTATCAAGTCATCTTTTCAAGCTCATCTATGCAAAGCACTTCATCGTGGTAGTGTAAATTGCTGTATGAAATTACACATGGGCCCTCTGTACCCGACTGTATGTATGAGAATCACAGGCATCAAGAAAATAGGGTTTTTTCTGCTTGCTTTAAAATACCAGCATGGAATTCATCAGTGATATGAATGTGTTCAAGGTAGGATGCAGCCTGTTCCCTTTGAAGCCAGCACAACATTTGCATTTGGCTTCAGTAGAATGAGAAATCAGGTCTTCAATGTTTGTAGGTCAAGCCAATAACCTGCTTCTCCCCAAAAACCCTCAGAGATTATTATCATTTTATGTCTTATTATCATCCTGTCTAAGGTGGGTGAGGCTGCTGGGCATCCCTGTGTTGTCCGCATGGTATTCAAAACGAACAAACAAAAAATTGTATTCAATTGAAAATTTTACTAAAGTTGGGTTTTTTTAAATGAACTTAAGGGAAATCCAGATGTTCGCCAGGGGTTAGGGTGAGGGAGCTGGGATCCCAGGGTGTCAGCACCTCCAATGCTCCCCAAAGCCTTGAGCATACAACAAACATGAGAAATGAGGGATTGGGACACAGTGGGAAGCTTAAAGAAAGACAAATCTGCCTCAGCACTTCAAGGATTGAAAGATGTAAATACGCTTGACTTTCTATTTAGAAGCCATAAATGTTCTCAGTGTTTGATCTTTGGGTAAGTTGATGTATGTTTTTAACTGTACTAATCACTGTACAATGTGTTAGCATGTAAAACAGTGACAAATTAAGCCAGAAAAATCAGATACTCTGTTGGCTGGTTGTCTGTTCTACCTGAAACTGTCTGATGGACCAAGACACTGAAGTACCTCCAGTGCTCCAAGTGGCTTGTGAAGACTCTGGTTATTCCCTGTTTTAACACCGTGAAACAAGCAGAATTGAGTTAATCCCTATTTGTTAACCTTGTGTTGGCCAAGTGATACACACTTATATGTGCATTAGAGCCTGTTCCCTTAAAGACAAGGAAAACTGACCGTCCCTGCTCTGTCTGAGACAGGACGTGATGATTTTCGCTCCATTTCTTGGCCCTCCTCGTTGTCATCCACGAGGTCCCTGATCAAACCTCTGCATTTGGCCCATGTAAATCATATTGAACAGCTGCTGCCTGTTGAATATGCCCCTGGTTTTCACCTGGTGGAAAAAAAATCCTTAGTTCGGGAATACTGGAGTAAAACTTCGTGTCTTCGCGCTGGGGGAGCTTGAGTTATGGTGAAAATAAAGCTGTTTCATGTTTCTTATTTCTATAAGGTGGTGACAGTGAGGGTGGAGAAATCCAGGCAGTCATGTTGGTTTCATGGTGATGTTAATCCATTGACTCACCTTTCTGTTGTCAAGCCTACACCCTGTAACTTTTGCTTATTATTGTTTCTGTGGCTGTACTATGGTTGTAATAGAAAGCCTATCAATTGCTGTAAGCCATAACTAGAACAGTAATCAGGGTATTTTTGTTTTTTGGTCTGTGTCACTGTGTTTGAAAGATGATTTAATTCTATTGAATAAACAAACCACTTTAACAGTTTCCTGTGAAAGGAAATCTTTGGGCCACTTGTTGTGCCTTCAATCTAATTTTGTATTTTCTGCTGTTCCCTGTCTCTGAATGGGGAGGGAGTTGGAAGCTCAGCTGATAGAAATGAGTTCATAAAACTAGATAATACCACTGTGGAATTATATGGTGATATAGCATCATTTAGAAATATGTAAAAGTATATTTAGGGTTATAAAGTGAAACAAATTGAAAATTTGGTATTTTGATCACTGAACATATTCTGGATTGTTGCCTATAGAATATCTGGGCACAGTAAGGTAATTTTTTACTGACAGTAGCAATCTGTGCAGAGACAACCTTTGAAAAGCTTCTGCAGTCCCAGGGATTTGCCTACTTATGCCTTCCTAACAGCTCTGTCCTTTACAGTCCTCATCCTTCATATAAAATCATATTCCTTGGATCTGCTCTGTCTTATTCAGGCTCAGTCTTACAAACTTACATTTCCATCAATATTCTAAGAGAATTAAAACATAAATGTAAAAATATTTGCGGCAATACAGAATAGCAGATGAAACAACCATCTATTTTTTTGAAATTGGGTATTTTCCCAATTGGCATTCTATTGTTCCTAGATTATAAGCTGAAATAGGAGTAGGTAATACAGATAATGCAATCTGGATATTAGTGCTGGTATAAGGAAAACGTAAATGACTTTGAAGATGCAGAGCTGTGGTGAATGCTGGAGGAATCAGTTCTCATTCCTGCTGACATTAAAACTGATGGATGTACTTCCTTCCCCCAGCTGCTTGTGATTATTGTTAGTGATTATTCAATCAAGGAAAGGAAACATGTGGAGAGGGAAAAATGAATAGACAAATTGACACTGGATGATATAATTTCTGTCTATCACATCGCAAATTGCTCGGCTAAGCAAGCAATCAGAGAATGGTTCATTTCCTAAAGCCTGCAGCATCCATCATTTTCCTTAGTGGCATTTGCAGCCTTGGCTCTGAGAAAGTCTCAATAAAAAGCTGTAGTGAATTACAGAGATGCTTCACCACAGTCTGACAGTGCCAAGAAGTGGGCACTTAGGGAAAGAGCAGAAGAAACAGGGGAAATAATAAATGGCCCTTCTGCTGGTATTCCCTCAAAACGGTATTGCCAGCTTGTATTTTTGGCCCTGGCAGTTCTATGTGGTACTGAGTGTCAGATTCTAGCTCTGTGTTCATGATGAATTGATTCCTTTTGCTTTTGTGAGTTCCCAAGGGCACCCAGAAAGGTGTTTTTGGATTGTGGGATCTGCCAGACAGAGCCAGGGCAGATATTGACCACCCTTCTCCCAGCACAGGCATCACAGGCAGCCTGTCTCAGAATGAAAGCTTTAGGTATCCCTATTAATCTTCTGTTTTCCTTTTTTTTTTTTTTTTTTTTTTTCCCCTCCCTAGCACTGCTAACCCAAATCTTCTCCTGTGTGGTTAAGTGTTAGCAGTCAGATAATTTTATCACCTAGTTGTTTTCTTGCTCTATGGCTTCAGTCATCTTTTAGTCATCCTGGTAGGTCTGGCTAGAGGAATGAACCATTTAAATCCATAAAGAAACGACTGCCCATCACAGAGAAGGAGAATGTTGCATTGTGTATAAGTGCTGCCACAGGTACATTTTTAGGTGGAGAAGACACTCTGTTTACAAGGATGTCGATGCCAAAGCTTCCTATGTGTAGACGCTCAGACACCACTCGTTTTTTCCTACACCTGAAAACTATTGAGTGAGCAAGTTCAGGGAGCACCAAAATACCAGAGTATTTTGGTAAAGGTGGGAAGTAGAAGGTTGGTGTCCCTGTAGACCTCAGGGACAACAACACAACCTCTGGGTCGTACAAGGGTCCTTGCTGTTGTGATATCTGGTCCTGCAGGGGAAGGACAAGGGACTCTTGGAATCCCACTGACTTCCAGGAATTTGATGCTGCCTTTTGAGACCTGCAGACATGCTGATATATTAAAGGTCTTCCAGATGCAAGGTGTGCTGCTAGGCCAGGGTTAACTGGTCTGATAAAGCATGACAAAATTCATCAACAAAAATGAGTTTTCTGTCAGTTTTATTGCATCTTTAGAAATAATAAGGGCTAAAATCCACTCTTTTCCTTTTACAGGGTGTCTTTTGTTTATTTCTGGAAGGAATAGATGTTGTCAGCTGTGCTAACAGCCAGAACCATCACACTGTCGGTTTTAACAGCCTTTCTGCCTTGCTGGGCTTAGAGTCAAATTTTGCAAAGTGAAGTTCATCCTTGCCCCAGATGAGGTGAATGAAATGCTGCTGAGGTATCTGAGCTGATGCCTGGAGCTTCAGCGTTTTCGTCTCACTCTCTGTTTGCTCAGCAGCCCTCGATGATGCTGTGGGCTGCAGTCAGGTCAGGCAGGCAAATGCCTTTCATGCAGTGGAAGTCAATCTTGGCTACACCCACGTTTCTAAGCACACTGTTTCCCTTGAGAAGTGCCAAGGCACTGACAATTTTGCAAATAATTTGCCATCTTTGCTGCTCGATCCAGAAGCTATCAGGCGATAAAACAAAAGTCCCTAATGCCCTGCTCTTTGGATGTTTCCACGAGCATGTGGCACAGGATGATAAATAAGGAATATGTGTCCCTTTCACCTGAAAAGATTAATGACATCTTTGACTTCCTGCATAGGTTTCATGAAGTACTGTCTACTTGGGATGGGTTTTGGCTTTTTTTGTTTCAGATTTGTCTCCTCAATGTCATCTCAGAAACTTCAAGTGGCAACACTTGGGAAAGGTTTGCAATAGCGATGGAATTCAGTATCTTCCTATGTGGAAATGGGTTGAATAGGCTCTTTGAGTGGTGGTGAGAATGAGAATTAACCACCATCAGATATTTCTCTTTCTCCTTCGTAAAGGATCAGATCCTTGTGCAGAACTAATGCATCCTGTCCCTGCAGCCGGAGATGTTCTCCTTTTCCCTCTCCAGCTCTGATAGTCCAAGTATCCTGTAGATAAAACTGGTCAAAGACAAAATATTTTGGAGAAAGGATAGCCATGTCTCTGGGAGGGAATTTGGCTGAATATCCTCTGTTTGCCTCTCTCATGCCCCTTTTATGACCATCCCGCCCCCACTGTAGGTCCCATGGGTGGTGGGACCCAGATTTGCCACTCACAGGACAAGATTCCCCAGGGGATAGTGGCTTCTTCCCCTGTGCACCTCATGTGTGTGGAGCCCCCATAACCAGGTGGCTCAACATGTCTGTGCTCTCCCTCCTGCTGAGATTTAGGGTGGGTGGCTTTTGCAGCCAAAACCCCTCGAAGGGAATATAGAATCAAAGAATCATCAAGGTTGGAAAGGACCTTTAAGATCACCAATTCCAACCATCAACACAGCACCACCACCACGCTCACCACTGAACCATGTCCTCAAGTGCCATATATCCACGTGTTTTTTGAACACTTCCAGGCATCCTGACTCCACCACTTCCCTGGACCATCTGTTCCGATGCTTTACAACCCTTTCCATGAAAAGATTTTTTCCTAATATCTAATCTAAATATCTAAATATTGTAGTGTGGTACAAGCTGCTATGTCCACCAGCTCCCTTCCCTTGTTGAAGTAGGATGAGTCTCACTGTTCCTCCTGCCTCTTTCTGGGAATCTTGTTTGATTTCTCTACAAGATGATATGGGTGTGGCTCTGCCAGAGCATATAACTCCAGAAAAACTTTCGAGTGCAGCAGTCTTCATGTTCTGGGGGATCTTTTTGCTTCTTTTTTTCCCAGGAGCAGAAGGGAGACAGGAGGATTTGACAGAGCCTCTGCACATCACCCTGCATCATCTCAGACCAGCCCCAGAGCCAGACTTGGTCTGACCTCCTTCCTTGCTACCTGCCACTGAGAAGACTTAAAAGACAATTTTTCTTGGCACCTTTGTAAACTGCCCCAGGAGGTTCCTGGTCTTTCTTGAGCCACCTTCTTTTCTAACGAAGATGCCTTGACTGAAACTCAGCACAGGAGTTGGGAGGCAGAAAGGAGAGACTGACAGACACTGACTGGGCACTTACACAACGTGTTCTATAAGAAATCATGTCAAAAGGCACTATTTATTCCAAATCCTAAGCCAAATAGATGCTCTGTTAACATTTTATTATCCCAGTGGACATGCAGGCACTTTGCCAGGCTGATGCTAAACTTTGTCACAGGGAGGAGGCTGATAAGGCACATACCAATGTAACTCCGCGATTCTTCTGGAAAAGTAACATGTATTTTCATCTCTATAAGCTCTTATAATTAAAGTTTTTGGGCCAGTTTTCAACTAGATCACCAGATGCTGACTGTCCTCAGCAGGGTCTTTAACACACTGAACTCTCACCAACTGTGTATCCTCGTGGCACAGCTCATTTCCAGATCCTGTCCTGAGTATTTCTGGCCACCCATAGTGCAAATCTTTGGTAAGTATTGCTAAGCTGTTGCTCGAAAAATGTATTTTTATGATTAGCAAACTTTCTAGCAGCAAGAGCAAAAGATTTCATTTCTGCAGAGTAATTAATCTCTGCCTTAACAACTTTTTCATCTATTAGCCTTTTGACTTTTAACTCTATACTCACAACCAGCAGGAAAAGCAAACAAGATGCATTCACTGAGCAATCAAAGAGGATATTAAAATAGTTTGGCCCCACCCCCTTATCCTAAGCAAGATTATTTTGATTAAAAACTATTGTTTTCTGTATTGTATCTTTTTATACCATGTTTGTGGCTATTTAAAGCAGCTTGCTATGAAGGACAACTGTTTGTTAAAGGCTCCCAGTAATCCATCCACAAATCACATAGACTCAGATGGGTCTGGTTGAGTTGTTAGCCTTGACTGTCTCTTTTTAAGTCCAATCACACTCTGTGTGCAAGAAAACTGAATGTGGCTCATCTCAGAGTGTTAAATTTCATCATTTTTGAGTGAAAAATGAGCTTTCTGCTGAGTAGAGAGCTCAGCCTGGGTTTTTCTAAAGCTGAGGTCAAGATCTTCCTTGTTGGACACTTGAAATACAATCCCAAGGTGGTAAGACCCTGACAAACACAGAGGTGAGAACTTGTCTCTTTGGCCATTGATTTCCAACAGCCTGAGGAGCATTAATGAACTCAGCTGTATATTGTTCAGACTCTCAATTTATAGATGGAAAAGCAGAGACAGGGAGAAGTTGAGTCTGTACCTCCTGCAGATTCAAAGCAACAATACTTAGCATGACATTAATCTCTCCCAATTTGAGATGTGTCCAGTGTGGACCCTACATGCGAGCTTCTTGCCAAGGCCTTGTGTTTAGAAACGCCCCCCAAATTTACCAGTTTAAACCAGGTATTGGTTTTGTGCTCCCCAAATGGCATCAGACTGATTGCAGTTCTCCTGAGTGCCTCATCCTGCCTTTCTTCTCCCTGCTCTGCATCAGCCAGGAGGTACCAGAGCTGAGCAGAGACATCATCCTGCACCTGTCCAAGGCCAAAGTTAGGCTTCGTTTCCCCTGAAAGATGAACTTGTGTCCTTAAAGAGACTTGTTTGAAAAAATAAAATAAAAACCCCGCTGTCCCTTAAGCTTGGAGCTGTCTGCTGATTTGCATAATTCCAAAACCAGTGAATATCCAGTTGATCTGTAAGGCTGTAATTTAGGAAGGGCACTCATCCCCACAGAGCCAGCTTGTGTTGCAGAGCAGTTTGTGCCCATGATATGGGCTCTGATATTGGGACCTAATTGCTTTTCTAATATCCATGTATTATTTACACCACGCTACTGTTGCAAACTCCTTCTGACTCCAGATCTGTTGTTGCTGCAAGGTATTTGTTGGAGCAACACAAGGTCAGGCTGACCTCCATTATTCGTCTGTAAACGACCCAACTGAAACCAATAGTTTTAGTGCTGGAACACCAGTGTAAGTGAGATTCAAATCAGGACCCTGGAGTATTAATTTACTTTATTGTCATATCTTGATAGGTGGTTAGTAGGTACTTAACTATTAACTATTAATGTTGCTGCTTTATTTATTACACAGAAATATGTCGTAGGGGTTTCCATGGTGTTTCTTCAGGTGAAGGGCTTGGAAGGAAAACAGAGCAAGACATGCACACCACAGATGTTTGGAGCAACAGTGACTGGGACAACACAAGTCTTCAGACTCTCAATAGAGTTGGTCAATACCTTTGCAAACCACAGTCCAGAAATCATATACATAAAAATATCACCCTGCAGAAAACTGTTAGTGTGCGATTTCAGATTACTCTGATTTTCTTCAAAGTGAAATTACAAACTGGAATGGGCTGAGGGGAGTGTGAGAGCTTTGTTGGCTTAAAATCTAACTCAAAATATCAATAGAGTCCGCCTGGGCAAAGAACAGCCCAGGGAAAGAGAGCAGTGGAGTGCCAAGCAGAGACATTCCCAGACATTGTTTATAATTTGCCCTGTGCAAGTCTGAAGTCATGGTGTCCCTGCTCACTACCTGTGCATTGTTTTCCTTTCTCTAAGCTTGTTGTCCCTGCCTTTACCTTCCCAAGGGCACATCCTTCACCATTCCATATCTCCATCTGTGCTAATCATGGAGCCACAAGGCACCCAAAGGGCCATCAACCTTATCACCATTTCAGTGTTTGACTATGGCTTGAGTCCACTGATGCTCATGTTGGATGGAGACTGCTCAAAAAACACAATTCTGGCTGCATGTGAGGCAGCTTGGGATGTCAGAACCCTCTCACAGCACTTGTGTGCCCATCAGTGTGGTGCTGGGCCACCCATCCTGGCTGTGCAGGCAGACACTTGCCTCCCTGTGCTCATTCCCTCACACAACCATGCAGAAAGTCTGTCTTTAATGCCAAAAGATCTCAGACATTATCCCCAAGCTGGTTGCCTGCACTGGGTTTAGGTGGGAGCTCTGTGTAAATGTGGGTGGTGGTTGTTCTGCTCTTTACTGAGCTCAACAGCTCAGGTTGAGCCTCACTGCTCGTGTGATGAAACATCATCTTCACCCCACCAATGCCTCTACCTGGTTTGAACAGGGGCAGTCTGCCTGTTTTTCTACTTTTCTGTCTTTTGGGGGACTTTTTTCTGGTGCTGCATATATATACCCAGGAGGGGTGAGTGTTGCCAGATCAAAGGGATGCCAAATGAACCACATTTAAAAAAATCTAAAAATTTCACAAGCATTGAATAATTTTATTACTCAATGAGGATGTTAATGCAGCACGCAAGTTGCATTTTTTCCTCTCCTATCACAGTCAATGAGAATCATATGAAAAACACTTAGAAAAACAGCACAACCCAAAACACTGGTCAGCTGCCAGATAGGAAATCCAGGATCAGACGGATGAGGTGGGCAGGCTGGCACTGGGAGCTGGTCTCATGTGCTTGGAGCTGCTCCATATGCTTGGAGCGTATTTGCACCTGAAGGAATGAAAAGACCTTTTTCTTTGTATTGATTATTCCTGTTGGTGGTGGTGGTGGTTTTTTTAATTAAGTCCCCATCTTTTATTCACGCACACACAAGCTGGCTTTCCATTTGATAAGCTCTGGCTCATTTATTCTCCTTTCAGCAAACCCCTCTGTCTCTTCTTCCCTGCCCAACACTTGAATCAGTCCACACCTTCAGAAGCAGAATTAAGTTATTTTCCACTTTATGACAGACTAACCTGCAAATATAAGAGAGCTGGCACATTTTCATTTCTTAAAAAACAGTCATTAATCAGAGAAAGAATTTATTTTTGTTCTCTCTGTTTAGAAAATCCATGTTGCAATATATCTTATTATTTATTAAACTCCAAAGTCTGACTCAGACTGACTCTTGCAGTATGCCTCCCATCACCCCCTTAAATTATTACTCATATTTGAAACAATGGGCTTTGAACCTCTGACACAAAAAGTTTCCAATACTTTGTTCCTTCAGCTCTTTGAAGCGGTTGAGTTCACTAACTGGCTCCATTATTTGTTTCAATGTCTGTCTTTTTGACTTTTCAAAAGCCAATAAAGCAATATGCTTCACTGAATGTGCTCACATACACACAGGCACGGAAAACTGGGGCATGTAAACTGAAACAAGGTGTAAATTCAGTTACTTCTCTGAGGAATGATGTGCTGCAGGGTGGACGTGCTTGGCTGGGACCTGCTGGTCCATGCTGTGTTTTGGGTTGGCAGTGACACCCCAGATAGGGCTTGAGCACCCTGAGACCCCCCTAACACCCCTGTAGCACCCTGTGACAGGGCTGATATGTTTAATACCTTCAAAGTTCAGCACTAAGCCTTAAAGGCTGCTCTTTCAAACAGGCTTTGTGAAATATCACTTTGCTGGCGGATGGATCCAGATTAAACCGGCTCTGCAATTATGTTGCATTATAATTACAGTGAAAACTATTTGTTCTACAAAAGAAAGTGCATCTGGTGAGTTGTGACCTGAGGAAGAACAGCAGATGGTGTCCTCAGCGCAGGGTTTCTGCATCACAATTTCCTAAGACTCCTGCACTGACCCGATTTTGTTCCCATTGCAAAGCACCTGTCCTTTGGTCAAGTGCAGGTCAAGCTGGACCTCGTGTACAGCTCTCCCCAGTCACCCTTTGTTCCTTTTTCCAAGAAGAAAGTGCTTGGCAAAGAGGGAGGGAATCTGTACTCAGGTCTGAATGCTGCAAAGCACAAAAATATCGTAAGGACTATTTATCCTCAGGACTGAATATTCTCAATTGTATAGGATATACTTCATCAAACAAACCTGGTCTGTGCCTTGAGAAGAGGATTTTACTGTTCTTTGATGTTGAAAGTCAGAAACTGCAAGCTTTTTCCTCCTCTGTAGAAAAGATAAAATGGATCTAGTCTGTAGCATACAAAGAAAGACGAAGTTCGTTAAATGGGAGAAAGGAAATTAGAGGTGCATCTGCAATGGCAGAAAATCTGGTTAGTGGGCAATTAGTTATTTTCATAAATTTTTATTGTTTTGTTATCGCTTTCTTATAACCTCCCCACCATCTCTCAGAGGCTGATAGGTCCTTACTGGCTTCATATTTTTTTAAAGCCCTCATTAACTCTGTCAGGGCTCTCAGCTGACTCCCTTTGGCACGTAAATACCCCGACTCCCCTCCTGGCTGAGTTCCCCTGCTGAGGGCACCCAAGACCGCGGGAAGAACCTTTTTTTCCCTTAAGTGGCTTCATTTATCAATCTGCAGCTGGGAGCTGAAGGTGGGAACAGGCTGAGCACTTCCAGAACAAGAACAGGCACCATGGGACTGGGGAAGAGACTCCAGTCTGCTGGTGGGTGTGCTTGGGTAATGGTTTTCACTTTTCTGTCTTTTATACCCCAAAATCTGTATGCAGAAAGTGAGCCCAACAATGTTGAGTTACAACCAAAAGTTATAATGTGACTTTTTTTTTTTTTTCCCTGCTGTAGTTAGGGAGGAAAAAAATAATTACCTTAAGAATCTTTTATCTCTGTAAGGAGAAAGTAGTTAAAAAATGCAGATAAAAGGTTTTGGGCAGCTTCTGTTTACTTTGAGCCTGATACCACTGATTTGCAGACAGGTAAAAAAACTAAACTAGCACTATTTTTTTTTTTTTTTTAAGTCTTCTGTCATTATCATCTGCAGGAGAAGACAGGTGACATCAAAAATTAGTGCTGCTCTTTAGCAAAGGTGGAAGATGCCTGTAAGAATATGCATAAATTGGGGTTAAGAGTAATGGAGTGCCCTGTTCACTCCCTGCCGCAGCTTCACCCTCAAAGGAGCTGAATTTACATAAGTTAATAATGAGGAACTAAAAACTTAAATGATGACTTGGTAGCTTATGATTATAATAAGCTTCTCCAAATCCATATGACTGGGGAGGTGCATAGGTTAGACTGCTGCAGTAGGAGACAGGAGGTTTATTAATATTTTAAATGAAATAACGCAGACTGACGCAGACTTGAAGATCTGGGGGGATTTGACTAGATGATCCTTAAAGGTCTTTTCCAAACCAAACCATTCTCTGCTCTGACCCTGGCAATGAGGGTTCAGCTGTGTTGAAAATCTTTACGGCAAAACGGTAGAGGGTGAGGAAATATTTGTGCTTTCTCTGCCTTATTTCTTTTAATTTTCGTACAAAATGGTGTGCTAGTAAAACTTGTTGAAAGCCCAGAAAGAATTATACTTTCACAGGCTCTTTATTAACTACGTACTTTAATTATTCTGCTTTGTAAGGTCACGTAAGAAAAAGTGTGTCTTTCAAACACGCTCACGATTTGTCTTCTGTGTGTTGGAGAAAATGTACAGCTGAATTTTGGAGCAGTGCCCTGTTCTTTGGACAGCTCTAACGTCACCACAGAAATCTCTGGTTTGGGCCCTGAGGCTTAATTTTAAACCCATCTTGGGTGTGTTGCTGGAACAAGCCCAGGCAGGGGATGGAGGAGACCCAGTGATGCATGGTCCTAATCACTGACCTCCAGGGCAGGGATCTGCTGGTGGGTGCTAAGTGTCTTGAAGACTGTTCCCTGTTGTGATAAGGGATAATGAGGGGGAGGTGTGTCCTTAGCTCTGCCAAGAGCCCCTCAGGAGTGCACAGGCTGCTCTTCCAGTGACGCCTGTAGGCACTGGTGGCCTCTGTACAAAGAAAACATCAGTCAAGGGATGTGTGAGGAAGTTTCCCAGAAAACCTTCTGACATAAAGAATTTCCACAAACAGGAGGAAAAAATTAAACAGGGTTAAGCAGCTGAATGCATTAACTGGCTGCATATCTAGTTATATATCATTATCTAGACGTAGCATTTCATACCTGTTGAAGATGTCCCTGCTCATTCCAGGAGATTTGGATTAGATGACCTTTAAAGGTCCCTTCCAACCCAAACTATCGCATGGTTCTATATCCAACACCATTATGTGCTGCAAAAAGCATCACCCTACCCACACAGGAGGCAACAGTGAACTTTATCTGCTCTAACACTTGAAAGGCTGCTTAGTTTGGCATGTGCTGGCTCCAGGGAGACTGCTGACAGGGTTACAGTGAAGGAGGTAATTATTTTCATGGGTTGATGAGAATAAGTCTCAAGCCAAGTCACAGAGAGCCACCCCTGAGAAGCTAAAGCTGGGAACCAGACCTGCTGATGGCAGGATGAGAGGATGGGAGCTGCACTTATCCAGGCCTGGTGAAAACAGCACAAAATACATCTTGTTGTAGCACAACGAGATTTGGAAATTTTGGCCTTGTGCAATTTCTTTGTTAAGGGAATAAAAGAAATTTCACAAATGCTTTCTCTGCAGAGATCTGAATGGAATTTGTGACTTGGTTTTTAAGCACTCCCAGATCACAGACACGCAGTAATGACATTTCCCTCTTCACCTCCTCTTGTAAAGTGTCCTTTTTTGTGAATATATATGTATATATATTTTGTGGCAGGTTATTTCGTCTGTTTGATATTGTGCATCTGCTTTGATATTTCATGTCCTTCATGTGCTGCAGCCCATTGCAAAGGCAGTGCTGACTGGGCTGGGTTACTACCTCCTTTCTACTTGTGCCAGGGCTTCAGCTGCTTGTTTGCTCTGTGTGTGTGTGCATATATATCTATATGCACATTATCCCTGCTCTCTCTGCTCCTGTCATGTTGTCCTTTTCTCTTAGCACATGGGAAGGTGACTGCCATTCTCCTCTTTGCTTTGGAGTTCAGCTGTTTAGAATCACAGTGCTTATTAATGATCATTTATGTGGATATTGAGGGTTCACCTTGAAACAGTGAATTTCAGAAACCTAATTTCAAAACTTCTTGGTGTCTGAGTATCTGGTGCTACAACACAGAGCAGAGGGGACGTGTTTAGTCTGGAGGAAAGGAGGTTGTAGCCAAGTGGGGGTCAGTCCCTTCTTCCAGGTGACAACTGAGAGGACAAGAGGAAATGGCCTTAAGTTGCACCAGAGGAGATTTAGAATGGATATTAGGAAAAATTTCTTCACTAAAAGGGCTATCAGGTCCTGCCACAGGCTGCCCAGGGTAGTGGTGGAGTCCCCATCCCTGGAGGGATTTAAAAGCCTTGTGGATGTGGCACTTGGGGATCTGGGTTAGTGGTGGCCTTGGCAGTGCTGGTGAATGGCTGGACTTGATGGTCTCAGTGGAATTTTCCGGACAAAATGATTCTGTGTGCAAAGTATTCCAGAGCTGGCACAAAACCTTCTCAGGTGTGAAAACTTTTTGAGTGTGCTGGGGTTTGAGTCATACTCTATTAGGTGATTTTGGCTCTTAATCTTCATATTACAAAATGAAAAAAATCTCTCTGATCTATCAGTACATACAGTGACATGAAACAAGTCCACAAGTGTGAAAGAGAGTTAACCATGAACTACTGCAGTGTCCACGTGGAAATAGAGTTCAAACAAGAATAGTGACAAGCTTGGAAATTGGCC
The DNA here is from genome assembly GCF_003945595.2 of Pipra filicauda. Taxonomy (NCBI): domain Eukaryota; kingdom Metazoa; phylum Chordata; class Aves; order Passeriformes; family Pipridae; genus Pipra; species Pipra filicauda. Next base: position 1,078,188 of record NW_024104327.1, on the reverse strand, counting down.
TGAAAATGGAAAAGTCTAGCACCTTAGTTTACCCCAGCATGGAACTTGTGTGCCAGTGCCTACCTGGGCACCCGAAGTCAGTCTTGCTTCAACGTGGAAGGTGTCAATATAAAAGATGTTGGTGGAACCTGAATTCAGACATGAGAGAGAATTTCCAGGGGAGATGGCGAACTTTTATTATAACTATGTTGAATTTTCCAATCCTGGAAGCTTTGCTTTTTTAAAGCCCCAACATTCAACTATGGGTATAAATGCTGCTATCCAGTCTGACCAGCCTCAATGTGAGAGCAGTAGGACCTGGAATCACCAGACCAAAATCCAGCTGTTTACCATGGGAAGTGCTAGTGCAAAAAAAAGTGTTAAACTTGGTTTGCTCTTTGGCTGTGCTGTAACAGAATTTGTTGGTCGTTTTGCCAGCAGCAGGTAGTCAAAGCAGGTTTTGTCTTGAAGTTCTGAAACACCTGGCACAGGCTGCCCAGAGAAGCTGTGGCTGCCCCATCCCTGGAAGTGTTCAAGGCCAGGATGGACAGGGCTTGGAGCAACTTGGTCTAGTGGAAGGTGTCCCTGACCATGGCAGGGGGTTGGAATAATATAATCCTTAAGGTCCCTTCCAACCCAAACTGTGATTCCATGACCTGAGCATTTTCTTCTTGCCCACTGTTGCAGGAGGGAGAGTCCCTGTGCAGCTGTGATGGAGTCACCTATGGACAAATAACACCAAGGATGCTGGGGAAGGGAACTGAGGATACCTGTGGAAGGAGCTGGCATGGTGCATTTTGAGGAAACTTATTTGCATGTGTACAGCTACTTACAGCTGTATTCAGATAAGGAATAGGAAGCAGTGAGTCCTGCTGGAAATAACTAGATCAAGTCTGACAGCGTGAGAGTAAATCCATGGCACAGACAGATAAGAGTATTGCTATTTCTTGGGTTAGGTCTGCATCCTTGTTAACTCTGACAGCTTTTCTATTCATTTTTTTTTGTCAGCTTAATAGGAAGTTTTGTATTTGTTTGCTGTTATCTAGGCAAGTTCAGCTGCAATTACTTTACTTTTATCCTTGCCCAGACACACGTATATATGCTTGCACTCTTGTTTCTTGGCAGCTTGTAACAACGCCTCTAATCCTCTTTGGCAGAAGTCTTCTCAACTAATTCTCTTAGAAAAAAAAATAAAATTTGGTGGTGATAATTTTATTGCTGATACAAGAATGGAGGTGAAAAAAAAATACCTGAAAGAAGAAAGTTTGGCCAGAAGTTGATTTTCAGTACTTCTTTATGTATGTGTGCTGCAAAGCCTTAATACCTTTTCAAGATAAGGAGCTCTGGGAGGACGAGGGTGGTATTTATGAGAGGTAGACAATGCTACCAGGGTGACTCAGAGATTTGATGTGAATAAAGAGAGAAATAAACCCATTCAGCCCACATGTGTTTACACAGTCTCACAGGTACCACTTCAAATCCCATGTCAGAGTTTGGATGGGGCTTGTAGGACTGATAATATTTCCAGTCTGTAAAAGAACTGCAGAAGATTTTCTTTGATGCCTTCTTAACATCAGGTCCTGGAAATTCTGCCTTTGCCTGTGTCGTAAGCTTTCTGGGGTTGATTAGTGTTTGAAAGGGTGAAAAGATGAAGAGAACACAATGTTTGTACAGGATTGAAAAAACAAAGCTTTGATTTTTCTTTTTTTTTTTTTTAATTTTATTTTGAAAGGAAATAAAATTCCATCAATTTTGCACCTGTTCTTAGCTCTCCCTCCTCTCTGATTTCTAATGCACAGTATTTTCAGCTGTGGTCAATCAATGACTGGTGCATTTCGCTCAACACCCAAAACTTTTGGGGTTTGGTGCATGTTGTTGCTGGTGACTCATTGATGAGGATTTAGGATTAGCAGGACAGCTCAAGGAGTCAGGAGCTGTCCCCAGCTTGGCTGTGGTGACCTGCCTGGTGCTCATGGCCACACTCCTGCCCTTTTCCTATCAGCTCTGTGTCTCTCCTGTCTACACAGGTCCTTTGGAGCGAGGACTTTCCCTCTCCATGTGGTTTCTGCAGCATTCAGCACAGCAGAGACTCAGTCTCAGCTGGAAACACTAATGTCACTGCGGAACAACTATGGAATTACAAATGAAGACAATTTTCTCCCTATTATCTGAGAACAGAGTGTGCAAAGGCTTCTCCGGTACTGGATACACTGCTAACGACTATCTTGAAAGCTAAAACAACATCTGTAGGCACAGAAAGTACTTCAGGTGCAGAACACAGGTGTGTCTGGGTGTTGCTGCTGGGAAGTTTCTGCCTGAGGATGTGCAGGGGTGCAGCTGGGCCAGGCAGCTTCTCCATCCCCCAGGACAGGAGGTTCAGAGGCAGCCCAGGGAGGTTGAGTGATGCTTTAGCAGGCTTTGAGGAAAGGCTGTGGGCATGTGGGAGAGGAACTCAATGACTGTTTCAGAGGTAATTTGGCAGCATCTGAAGAGCTGTGTGTCTGGGTCCTTCTGGGGTTACTGAATTAGATTCTTCTCTTTTATCAGACAGAGCAAAGGTAGTTAAGAGAATTTGCACATTTGCTGCAAATGTCCCCAAATTCAACAACAATTTCTGCTTCTCTTGTATCTGACACGTAGATCTGATATGGAAATTGGAGAAGTTGTGCCCAGAAAAGCTGGGGCTGTCTCATCCTTGGAAGTGTCCAAGGCCAGGTTGGATGGGGCCTGGAGCAACCTGGGACAGTGGAAGGTGTCCCTGCCCACGGCAGGGCTTGGAACTGGATGAGCTTTAAGGTCCCTTCCAACCCAAATAATTCTGTGATTCCATGAAATCCCCTGAAAGCTTAGCTGCATTGGAGGACATGCATCGGGGTTTGCATATTTACTGTCATCAACTGTGAATCTCAACTCTGCAAACACTTATTCCTGCTATGGAGTGTCAGCAGTGGTATTGGCTTCACTGGCAGCAAAAAATTCTCATTGGGATCATACTGTTTAGTGGTTGGGCTCAATGACCTTGGAGGCTTTTCCAACCTTAATGGCTCTATGATTCAATGCTTGCATTAAATTTTAAATGTACTTAGATTTAGTAGCCTGTCCATACGTTTAAATAAAAAAAAAAATTAAAATGGTGTTCTTTAGTTATGTAACTTCTAAATAAACAGAGCTGTAGAAACATTCGTTAGCTTTGATTTTAATTTACTGTATAACAGCCTACTTCATAATAAATGATGTTGTATGATTTGGTTGTAATTTTGAATTTGTCAGGAAGCTCAAAGCCAAATCACTGAACTTAATGGTAGTTCTGCAATCAGTTTTACTATATGTCAAATCAGAGGAGCCATTATTGAATTTTAAAAGGCTAAATTACTGTGTTGTTTGTATTAAATCTTAATGCTGTTTCGAATAGTGGGAATGCTTTCCCTTGGAGGTATGTGCTGGAAAAGGTTTCTGTTCTGTTTTCGAATAGAAAAACCAAGCAGGGTTTCAGCGAAATTGCTAAAATTCCAATTTTGAAGGGGTTAGGTACATCCAAAAGTAATTTCAAACCTGTCCTAAAGGAAAGAATATATTTCCCATGTTGGATATAGTGCTGTAGTACAGTCCTTTTTATGAATTGGGAGAATTTAGTGGTGCACTGTAATGATGTCAGTCACAGAAGTTCATGTACTGATGTGGCTTATCATTAAGGGGAGGGGAAAAAAATACATTTACATTCCTTTAGGGATAGAAAAGGAAGGGAAACTGCCCTACACTTGCTTGCTTTGAAGCAGCCTCACTTTCCCTGACTACAGCAAGGTCTGCTGAAAGCACTGTGAGAGCATCATCTGGGATTCCTCAGGATGGGCTGGAAACTAGTAGATGGCTACATGTATAATATTCTTAGACCTTCTAAAATTGGGAATGGGGATGGATTTTTATTTCTTCCCCAGAAGCTCAAGTCTTTCCAGAGTCTTGATGTCCTAGACTGATCGTTTCTGAGTTTGTATTTTAAAATAAATATGTAATTTTTTAAAAAAATAATCTCTTCCCATAAAGCACTCCTGGAGCTAAGACCATGCCTCGCTAAGTCAAAACAAGCCTCCTTGCCTTGGCAAGGTGCCTCCCTCTGCTGACACTGGTGCTGTGGGGTTACATGCCTGGTCCCCAGAAAGGAAAGGCTTCATCAGCCAGTGGTGCAAATGGTCAATGCTTGTGGCCAAGGAAGGGGGTGACATGGGACTCCTTTGCCATATTGATATCCCTGCTTTGCTAAATCAGCCTGGGCAAGTGCTGTAATAAATTCATTATCTCCCCAAGCCTGAAATTACCCGTTCAGAGGGTGGCAAAGCTTCTGGGCTTGACTATTTGCTGTAAGGGTTGGTTTCTCTTTAAGTTCTCTGGTATGTTTGAAGAAAACCAGACACGCACAGCAAAGTGACTAAGATTGATTGTTTCCATCACTTTCAATGCAGATGATGGCAAGAAAGTAACCTGGCCCAATTTTTCCATTGTTTTCCCAAACACAGTCCAGATCCCAGAATGGTTTGTTTTGGAAGGAACCTTCAAGCTCATCCAGTTCCCACCCCCTGCCAAGGGCAGGGACACCTTCCACTGGACCAGGCTGCTCAGAGCCCCATCCAGCCTGGCTCTGTATGTTTCCAGGAGTGGGGTATCCACCACAACAGAGAATTTTTGTGGCTTCTTCTGGGTTTGCTAAAAGAGGTCCATGTCTGAGGACCCCAGAGCCGGATGCACTTCTCATGTGAGGATGTACTCATGATTTGCCGTAGCAAATTTCTGCCTGGTAGGTTTTTCTTTTTCTCTTCTAAAGTTTTTGTCTCTTCATGTGGTTCATAGGCCAGCGAAGCTTCTCACGTGCAGGAGAGCACTGGCCCATGGCATCCCTGGTGTGCTGGGAGAGCTTTCCTATCTCCCTCAGGTGGTGCATAACAGCAATAGATATAATGGACTCATTTGGATAATTTAGTACTTGCTTAGTGTATCTGGTTTCTCTAGTGACACCCTGATGTTCATGCTTGACTGCCCCACCTCTCAGATAATAAATGAAATAGGTTTCACCTTGTTGGCAGCACTGGCATTTGGCCCATTATCTTTCCTGACATTGTGTACCTGAGAAATTAAATTACCTAGTTTCCTGGCTACCTCCCTAATGAATGCCATTAATTAATATGCTTTTCAAAGGGAGAGGTATATTTATTCTTAATCCAAGGGAGAATCTCTTTCCTTGTCTGTCTGTGAGCAGAGTGCCCAGGTGGGAGCAGGTTGGTCAATTTGCAGAAGACTTGTCCATATGAGTGCTCACTAAACATGCCCTTTGGCTCCTAACTTGTTTTACAGCACTTTTTTGGGGGAAAGATCTAGTCCCAAGAGCATCCAGGTTAATTAAAATGATGATTACCTCTGCAGGTGGTGGATCAATGTAGCCAAATATGTGCTGCTCATGATGCAGCGAGAAGATGGATGGAAGTGCAGCTTGATCCTTCGGTAAGAATTAGCAGGAAAGTGTGGACCTGCCACCTTCCCTCCCTTTTTCCCATCAAATTTCCTCTCCCCAGTGAAGTGGCAGCCTGACATATGGATGGATGTGGGGCTGCTAACCCAAGCTGGGGAGAGGTTTGAAAACCACACATCTTGGAGGTCAGGGATGGCTTTGAACATTCTTCTGGATGAAGAAAAATGCCCTCAGCTAGGCAGGAAAAAGATTAGGGCTGGGGCAGTGGGTGCTGGGATAGTTGTGTCCCCCTCTGTTTGAGAAAGATGGTACTGGAGCGAGAAGGGAGACACTCGGGGTGTTGGGGATATTGGGCTGGGATAGCTCCTGTCCTCCAGTGTTTGACAGGGTGGGTTGGAATGACTTGATACAGGCACAAATTCCCACCTCTGAGCTGTCCCAATGCCTTGGCAAGGGAGAAACCAAGCAGGGCCTGATGCTGTGGGTGGTTCCTTGGCCTGTGAGCAAACAGTGGTGCTGGGGCTCTGCAGGGAGGAGCAGCCACCTGAATGCCAGCAGCAGTGCCATGCTGAGTGTCCCTGGGACAGGAGCAAAGCCCGTGGGGTTGCTCAGACCTGCTCTGACTCATGTGGTGCTTCAAGCATCAGTTGGTTCCAGTGACATCAGCCCTTCAATTCATGTTTTAAACCTCACCACGTTCAATACCTTGCAGAACTGAACTCTTTGGGTTCTTCAACCCTGCTGACGTGCCTGAAGAAAGCTGCTTTTCTCCTCGTACCTCTACCACTTAGTCACTTCTGCTGCTGCCCCTCATTGAGATCTGTGGTGCTCTTCATCGTGGGGAAAGAACAGTGTCCCTTTGAAATACTTAAAGCTAATATGAGTCACAGCTTTTTTAAGAAACACTGGATTTTTTTTAGTCTTCTGGCAGAACGGGCATATCAGGAAGTTTTAGGATGCAAGCAGGTAGGTTGATCTGTCCTGGAGGAGACTTAAAATAACCCTGCACAAGGTGAGGAAGAAGACTCATCAGTGGGATGTTCAGTACTTGGTACAGAAGTGGCTGGTTCTCAGAATCCCTCTTCCCACTTTTCATTGTCCAAATATATATTATGATCAAAAGGAAAAGATGAATTGCAGTCTTGGGGCTGAATCTCTCATTTTCTTGAAATCAGCATGACCTGAACTGTTAGTCTTTAAGGAAAAAGTCTCTTCAGTAGGAAACCAGGTCCAATGTCAGTAATTGTAGCTAATGCCTTAGCTAGGGCTGCCTGCACAATTGGTTTAAATAGAAATAATGTCCTTTAAGCTGTTTAGCTGATAGTTTAGTCCCTCAAGCATTGGAGTTATACCTTGTACACTTGAAACTCCTGATCTCTGTGGGTCTTACTTTCTTATCACTTTCCTAAAAGGCAGCTGGAGTCACAGATGAAAATGTAACAAGTCCTTTTATCATTTTTTCATGTTGATAAACTCCCTTGAAGGGAGTTTGGATTACATTCTGCTCAAATCCCTGTTGAACAACACCTTTGATGACAGAGTTTGACTTCGCAGCATTAGAACCCCTCTTTTTATGCAAAAAGCTGCAAATAGAGACATTTTTTTGAGCTTGTATTTGCTGGGTACATGTAGGCTCAGCATGACTTTAGAAGGACACATAATCATAGCCATGATCACAGTTCAATCTGTTTTTAATTGTTGTTAATCAATTCTTAGCAGTGCTTAAACCTCGTGAATTAAATTGATTAAAAAAAGAGCACCTCTTTCACCAGACTTATTCTTTTAAGGGTTCACTTTTATACTAACAGCATCAAGATGCATTTTCTCAGACTTGTGGCTTCTAAAATGATTCATGGCTGTGAATAAACCTTAATAGATTACTGCATGCATAACTTGCCAGCTGTGGGCATCTGGAGCAGATCCTACAGTTCTGGAAGGAGCCTTCAAACTGGAGGCACTGCAGCTCCAGGGAAAAGCAGATGAGGGCATCACACTCCTTATTTCTATTGAAAGTCTAAAAAGAGAAAAGACCTCTGGGAAATTATAGAACAGTTTGGGTTGGGAGGGACCTTAAAGACCATCTCATTTCAACCCCCTGCCATGGGCAGGAACACCTTCTACTAGACCAGGTTGCCCCAACCCTGTCCAACTTGGCCTTGAACACTTCCAGGGATGGGGCAGCCACAGCAAAGAATTTCTTCCCAGTATCTAACCTAAACCTACCCTTTTTTCACTTTGTTGAGCCCACACTGAGTTCTGTGCTCCTGCAGCTCCTCTGGCACCTGAAGATGGATAGGTATTGTTTCCTGCCTGAGTGGCTCCATCTTGGGTGGTGCAGCTTTGCTCCAGGAGGTGCCAGAGATGCCAGAGGGGTCTGTGCTCTGATGCCTGTTTGTTCAGGCAGTGGGGGAGGCTTCATTCTGCACTGTGGAAAAAGTCCCACAAACACCTGTGTCAACATGGATTTAAGATCCCAGCTTCAATCAACTTCTCTTTAAAGAAAATGGATATATATATAGATATATAGATATATAGATATATAGATATAAATATAATTTTTTACCCAGGCGAATTCTGTTAGAGAGCCTTCATGTTTTATTCCTGTTTTCAAGGCTTTTTCTTACAACCTTGAGTGAAGCAGTTTCCCTGATCTTGAGTCTGGGACAGCTACAGTCGTTGCAGTTTCGAGGCCTCAGGGTCTTTAAGAATGTCCCCGCTGATGGATGCCTGCGGTTCCCAGGGACCAGGGACTGCTACTCCTCTCTGTGGGACACTTAACATCTCACTGCGTTCTGCTAGGAAATATTTCTCTTGACTAAACCCCGTTTTACCAGCAGAGGCCGATATGCCCATGTGCTTGAAGGCAGGGAGCTCCCACTGAAACCCACGGACATATTAAAACCTCTCCAGCCTGCCTAAGATGGATTAGTCTCTGTACCCCAGAATCCCCAAACCACCTCTCGCTGAGCCGCTGGGCTGGTGGGATGGCAATGCAGATTTTGTTATTTGACTTTAAAGAAAAAATGTTTAAAAAAATGTAGCGAGTAGCCATCTGGGGCTGGAATGAAAAGCCAAGCTGTTTGTAGGCACTGTGAGGTCTGATTAAACCTGTCATGACTGGTGCTGCAACACTGGCAAGCAGCTCCCCCAGCACCTCCTCTGCCCAGCCTGGTGTAATCCTGTGCATCACTCATGTGCATGGCAGAGAAATGAAATGTCTCCGTTAGAGCAGTCCTTTGGTATTTATTCTCGTGGCATTAAATAAATTTATTTTCCAAAGGAGGTGGACTGTGTGTACATATATTGTAAGTATGTGACATGCTGGGGCTGCAGGGAGTATTTTCAAGAAACTATTCAGAGATAAGGGTAGATCCTGCTTTAATAGCAAGTACATGCACAGCAAAAATTATGAAATCTGAGGCTGTGCTCTTGGTGTTGCAGATGCCCTGGGTAGAGCACTGTGTGCTTCAAACTCGCCCAAAGCTCTAGTAACTGGAGATCAAAGTTGCCCATTTTTTCTACATTATACCCCAACCTTTACCTCCCACTGGAGCAATAGGGGAGGGAAAGCAAAACAGCTGCTTCATAAAGCAGCTGGGAAACTGCTTTGTCTGTATCTGACCTGTGCCTGCTGTCTGCCCCTGGCAGGGAGTTTCTTTGCCCTCGTCTCTTTTGGTCACCGAAAGAGCATCAAAACTCACAGACCATGCATGCAGACAACGACTTCTTCTTTAAATTGCCCCAGACTGTGCAAAGAGGATGACAGACTTCCCTAACCACAAGTGCAGAGCAGCATGTGTTGAAAAATAACTTCTGAAACAGGAGGCTACCCTGCACCTGCCCCGGGAAGGAGACTGGAACAAATGTTTCTTTGGGATATATCAGCTGTGTCGCAATGCCAAATGGGTATGGACATCTGGATTTTATGGTAATAGGTGCAAAATAGGAATGACATAGAAGAGAATGAACTAAAGAAACGGTTTGTTCCTGCATTGCCTAATATTTATGTAGTAATTACTATTATTAATAATATCACTACATAAAAATGGTTAATTCCAGGTTAAGCATGGTACAGGCTTTAACATTCTAGGAAAAAAAGGAATCAGGTGAGTCAGGACCTTGAAAAGCCAGGTTTTGACCTCTTGTACTCCACCAAATCTGTTCTAATTCAAGAATTCCCCCTGGAACATGGTGGTCTGGTGGGTTCTGGCCTAAGCCTTTTTGGGATGGAGTATTTGGGGAAAGCACTTGCTGAATGAGGTGTAAGAGTATAAATCCATATAAATACTGCTGACAGTTTTAAGTAATGGTTCTCACCAATAGCTTGGTTGCTTTCCTAGTAGTTCTTTATGCACCAATAAACCCCATTGTTCTTCTCCCAGCTGTTATTCACAAAAAGAACAAAAGAGAGCCGGAGTGTTCTGGCACATTTCTTTTTAATTAAAATAAAACAACAGACAAAGGAAGCGTGTGGAGCAAAGTTTGTCTAAGACATGGCAAATGTCTCTTCTCCCCCATAATTTTAGCCCATTGGATAGAGGTGATTTATTTCTTGCTTATACTTGAGGTCCTGCTCTGCTGCACCAGGAGAAAGTGAAGTGTAAGGCTGGAAGTACCTCAGAGGGATGGTTGTCCCTGGGAGAACTACCCTGGACTCCCACGGGTGCTTTTGGTGCCTCAGATTGTTCTTCCTGACACATGACACATTAATTGCAATATTTCTGCAAATGTAGTTGGGTCTCAGCCCTCACTGGGGCTGCACCAGCATGAGCATCTTAAAATTGAGCCCAGAGCATCCTAAAACTGAATCTCTCAGTGCAGGAGGGGAAAAGGGCACTTCTCCTACTCTAAGAGCTCTACTGTCCAAGGCAGGTTTTGGTTTTTTTTCCTAGTGAGGTTGGTGAAACACTGACAAAGGTTGCCCAGACAGGCTGTGGCAGCCCCACCCCTGAGAACATTCAAGACCAGGTTGGACTGCGCTTGGAGTAATAAGGTCTCACTGAAGATGTCCCTGCCCACAGCAGGGGGTTGGAACAAGATGAACTTTAAAGGTCCCTTCCAACCCAAACCCTTCTGTGATTCTGTGCTGTCAGCATTTTGCTGCATAGAGCTGGAGCTGTTCAGAGCAGCAGCACTCAGGGACTTGGTGTGATGAACTGTTTACCTTGTGAAAGCATAACAAAGATATGAGCTTTGTTTTTCTGAGAGATCCCGAGATTTTTATTTTTTTCTGAAGGCATGTTTTCATTCTGTGCTGTGGGATTATTTTTTATTTTTTCCTTGGTGGAAAGGACTGGCTTTTCTGCAGCTAACCACCTAAATCCATCTCCCAAATTTAAGATGCAATATTTATGCCTGTGACTTCTGCTGTGGGCTGATGGCTGACCCAGGTAGGGGAAAGGTAAGAGGAATGCACTGTGCTGCAAAGTATCTGCCTGGGGAAATGTGCTGCATCATCAAATATCCCTGCAGGCTCCCCGAGATCCTTGGGATAGTGCCTTTGGAGCAGCGTGCCCTTGGTGCCCACTGAGCCAACAGTCCCATACTCACCCTTAAAAGTGTCATACAGAGATGCACCCTCTGCCTTTCTGCTGCTTTCCAGAAAACAAAGACTTGGCAATAATCAGATTATTTCAGGCACAATGCAGGTCCTGCAGTGCTGATGTCCCAGGATTTTGGCAAGTGGGAGCTGTATCATAAGGACATATAGTGCTTATTTCATTTTCTTTATGATTTGAAGAGCTTGGAAAAATCATTCTGGTGTTTAATCCCAAACCTGTGCTTTAACCTACTTGGAAGCTGTCCCTGAATAATCCATTTTAAAATGCTTAATAGAAAGATTTTCATTCAGCAAACAGAGACCATTAAAAATACAGTGCTTTTAAAAATATTATTCACATCAAATTGTTGGAAACTAATGCCAAACACCTGCTAGGGAAGGAGGGGCAGACCCCACCAACCGTGCAGCCTCTGGCTTGGTCCTCTCCATCCATTTCTTCCCAGTGCAACACTGTTGCCATCCTCCTTGGGCTCCACATCCTATCATCAAAACATCTGTTCCCTGTGTTCCTGATCACCCAACACCGATGCCATCCCCTCCCTCCAGCTTGGATCATGGAAACCCCCCAGGTTTATCTAGGAAGAGTTTTAAATCATGTACATTAAAGACCTACCACGGAGGAAACCTCTGACTTACCAGTGCTCAGGATATATTAACCATCAAGCAAATCACACTTAATTTATCATCTGAGGAAGCTGTGGGCTGAGTTATCCCACAGACAGAATGGGTGGGGCAGGAGGTTCTCTATCACCATCTTACAGCCCTGCCATGAATCCAGCTCTTCTAATAGTGGGATTTAGTGCCAGGCTGACTGCCCTTCTTGCTTTATGTATCCTTGTTCTACACCAGAGAAATTCAGTATGGTTTTCTATACACAATTTTAATTAAACTTAATTTCCTGTGATAAAGCCTATAACCTTTGAAGGAAAGAAGTAATATTTTTCTTCTATCCTCTTCTTATTCTGTCATGATTTAAATCATCAGCTCTTTACTGCAGCTGAGATTGATCTGATCTCATGGTGTTTGTCCTTCCCTTATCTGACACGAGAGCCTGTTGGAGCCTCTGGATACCAGCCCAGGCTGAGCATTTGTGGCTGTGCACTTACACCATGGTGGGGCTTGGACCATCACTGCATTGTTGGTTCAGGTGAAAAGAGAGAGCTGAAGATTCCTAAGTCCCTTCCTATGTCCCACTAAAATATGCCTCTGGATATGGGACTGAAACACCTCTACTAGATGTCAAGTGAGCCCCATGCTGATGTCCCAGGGTGGGGTGCTGGGCACACTTTATGCTGAGGTGCCCTTCTAACCATGATATTACATCATTCATTTTTCCCATCCTCCACTTATTCTCCTCAATATTCGCCCTTGGGAGTAGTCAGGCAGGAGAGGCTGAGGGAGCTGGGGTTGTTCAGCCTGGAGAAGAGGAGGCTCAGGGGAGACCTCATCACTTTCTACAACTCCCTGACAGGAGGTTGTGCCAGGTGAGGGTTGGTCTCTTCTCCCAGGCAGTGATCAGTAAGACAAGAGGGCATGGTCTTAAGCTCTGCCAGGGGAGGTTTAGGTTGGATATTAGGAAGAAATTCTTTACAGAGAGGGTAATCAAGCACTGGAATGGGCTGCCCAGGGAAGTGGAGGTGTTTAAGGTGAGACTGGATGTGGCATCAGTGCCATGGGCTGGCAACCACAGCGGGGTTGGATCAAGGGCAGGACTTGATGATCTCCGAGGTCCTTTCCAACCCGGCTGATTCTATGATTCTATGATTCTATGATTTGTGCTTGTGCCCAGTTATTAATCTGTTTTATTTCTATTTGGTTGGCCAAGATGGGCAGTTACCAGGGTACCTTGTATAAAGCACACTCAGTGTCTTCTTCTGACTGTTGTATTTATTTATTATCAATTTTTGGAGGTAGACCCCAGTAATGGGCTGGAGGAACTGGATGCAGGAGAGCATTGCTTATGCCACAACATCTCCAGACACAAGTTCTGGGAGTGTTTGTCTTTTCTGGTCGCTGCCCTGGCTGGTCAAAAGGAAAAAAAAAACCAAAAACAAGTGAAGTTGAGACCTTTGCTATCAGTAAGGTGATCCTGACACCATGAATAATGGAGAGGAAATACAGACCAGTGAGATATGGTTGCTCAGTGGGTCTCCTTTTTCACCTGCCCATCTGTCTTATAACCACATGACTGGGTAGAACTGAGTAATTTTTCATGAGGTTTCTGAAGCTGCTACATTTTATGAGGAGCAGGAATGTCTTTGTTTTCCCCCAACCTGGGCTGGCAGGCGAAGGACAAGAAGCAACTTGACCATGTGCCATCACCTGACCGATTTTCCAGGGAGCTACAACCTTGATTGGCACATCGTGATACCATAGACCCAGATTGTCAACTGACCCTGAGCAGAGGCTGAGGCAGCTCTGAAAAAAAAAGGAGAAAGTTCTCAGCACAGACCAATTAATAAATAATAATAAGGAAAAGGAGAAAACCCAAAGACAGGGAGAGGCAGAAGAGAGAGGAAGGTGCCTCAGGCAAGGAAGGTAAGGAAGGCAGGAAGAGGCAGAAGGTGGTGATTTGTTGGCACCTGTGGCTTGGGAAGGACAAGAGAATCCAGGATATATCTACACTGAGCCAGTGGGGAAGAAGGAAATTGTGTAACAAGGGCAGCCCAGCCCTAGGCAGGGAGAGAAGGAGTAAAGGACTTTGGCAACTGGGAAGGCGGCAGAAGATTAAGGCGCTCCCAGAGTGTTGTTAGAAGTGTAGGGGTGCAAAACAATGACATGAAAGAAAAGACTGAGAAGAACAAAATGGAAGAGGAAGAAGAGGAGGAGGAAGAGGAAGAGGAGGTAGTGGAAGAGGTGGCTGAAGAAGATGAGGAAGATGAAAGTCATGAGAAAAAAACCAAGAAGAAACCAAAGTCTGAGGATTCAGAGATTGATGAGGAAGTGAAGAAAAAGAAAAAGAAAAAAAAAAAGCGGAGGGAGTACAGCAGTGAGGATGAAGATGACTATGAGCGCAGAAAGAAAAAGAAGAAAAAAGGCAAAAAAAGCAAAGACAAGAAGAAGAAGAAGAAAGGTGACAAGTCCAAGAAAGGAAAGGTTGATGATAACTTTTTGGAGATGTATGAACAGGAGCTTCGGGACTATCATTCAGACTCCTCCAATGCGACAGAAGATGAGTACAACAAAAAAAAAGGTCAGCTCCATCCTTCCCCATTTCCCCTCCTTAGCAGGCACTGCTGGCCACTGCAGATGCCCTTGCTGGGATCCTTCCTGGAGTGCAGACGCTAGTTATTCCTGTGTGGAGAATATTTCTAATTAAACAAGAATTTTATCGGTGTGAGGCGTCTGTAGGAGCTTTTCAGTTTACAATGTCGCGTTGCCGTGTGTGTGTTACTGCAATAATTACATTCTCCTAATTAATATTTGCATCGTGGGGCTGTTCAGAAGCTCCACTCAGCAGACTTGCCCTGTGTAAGCAGGATCCACGGCAAAGGTGCACAGTCCTGCTCAATTAGGAGCACGCCGGGGATTTTGGCGGGCAGTGGAACATAGGACTGATGTAGAAGCAGGAGGTCCAGCACACTGAATCTCTCACTCCTTTAAGTAACCAAACAGGCTGGGAAAAATAGTAACAGTAGCCTCTAAACCTTAATGCTGTGTCCCTACAACAAACAGCCCACTTGTTTTATACGCAGACAGTACCTGGTTCAATGCATGGTGAGCTGCGTCTCAAGTTGTACCAGAGGAGGTTTGCACTGGATATTTCTTCAAGGAAAGGGTTGTGCAGACCTGGCAGAGGCTGCCCAGAGCAGTGTTGGAGTCCCCATCCTGGGAGGAATTTAAAAGCTGTGTGGATGTGGCACTTGGGGACATGGGTTAGTGGTGGCCTTGGCAGTGCTGGGGAATGGTTGGACTTGATGATCTTGGAGGGCTTCTCCAATCTAAATGATTCTGTGACTCTATGACTTAAGGTTTTAGATGATGCACTCAGTTTCATTAGAAGACCACGGTGTAGTTCTATGATTAAAAGCCCTTGACATGTAGCAGGATCCTCCCAGGCACAGCAGGGTTATCTCCTCGTGAGAGATGTGGGTGGAAAACAGGCAATGGATGCTGAGGGGTGGTACCAGCAACTGTGCAACTGGACCTTGGCATGACTGGGGCAAGACACTTAACCTGTCAGCACTGTGGTTTCCCCATCAGTTAATTAGAGCAATAACATGTCATGTCTGTGGCAACTGGGAGAACCAAGCCTAAGGAATAGTGTAAAGCACTTGACACTTGTGGTGTGGCTTTGGGTTGACTATAACTCATGGATTTTGTGTGATGGCACTGTAGGGCTGTACTGAGAAAAAAAAAGATTCAGTGGCTCTGAAGCAGAGGAGAAGTGAGCCTCTAATATATATGCTGTATTTAGGCCATGCACATCACCATTTGTGATGGCTCTTAAGGGGAAGAGAGGCTGTCTCATCCCCACTACATTTTTTTATAGTTGAGGGATAATAATTTACACTTTTCAAAGACAGAAGTTTCAACAACTGTTTCTAATAATCTCTCCATGGTCTTCTGATACTAGATACTGGGATGAAATTCTTGACTATGAGGTTGGTAAGGCCCTGGCAAAGGTTGCCCAGAGAAGCTGTGGCTACTCCATCCCTGGAAGTGTCCAAAGCCAGGTTGGACAGGGCTTGGAGCAACCTGGTCTAGTGGAAGGTGTCTCTGCCCATGGAAGGGAGTGGGACTGGATGATCTTTAAGGTCCTTCCCAACCCAAACCATCCTGTGATTCTCTGATTCTTCTTAGCTGTGAACAATTTTTTGCAGGGAAGCTGACAGCTTGTGCTTGAAACACTGGGAAATTAAATACTCCCTATGAGAAATTAAAAGCTTTGATCCAAAACCTGCAACACTTAATATTGTTACTGCCCCAGGATCTCCAAGAAATCCCCAAATGTGGCCAAAAGTCCCCAGGGTGAACCACTTGGGTCATGGACTCTCCTCATGGAGCTGTGGTGCCACTCCCTCAGTTTTCATATATTTATAGAAGGAAGTGCACACGTATGTGAGGGAAGAAACAGAGGGCCAGGGAGAGAAGGGTGTTGGGTAGGACTCACACAGTCAATGAGCCACTGAGGTTTCCCTCCCAGGGAAATCTTTCTACTGTTGCCATTTGGTACCAAGAAGCAAAAGCTCAGGAGCAAACTTCCCTATCCCCTTGCTTGAGTTTCAGCTATTCCCTTTGCCATGCATCATGCTGCTGCTCTCACTATTTTGAGTCAAAAAAAGCCCATTTTTTTGTGCGTCTTAGTTGGAGGATGCTTGCTGCTGCTTTTCTCCCAAAGGACCATTGGGTGAAATGACTGTTGTTGGTCAGGCCTTGGAGAATCCTGTAACCCCTGCAAAAGCCTCCCAGAAGCTTTGAGGCTGTCAGCTGCCTTAGGTACTGGTCAATATTCAGTAGAGGTATATTTCAGTCCACAAGCTGTGATTCCTTTTGCTGTAAAAAAGAAAAGGGAGATGTTATAAATGTTTTATAAGCAAAGAGTCAGTGGTGCCTGTGTCATCTGATGTTCTCTTTATCTTACTGTATTAAAAAACAGGAAAAGGGATCCCCCATCACATTCAGTCAATGACTGAGGAACAAGGCAAATCCAGCTCCTGGGGACAGGAAAACAAAAGATATCAAGTGACTGGGCGATAGTGTATCCGAGAAAATTAAGGCAGAGATAGCAGACATTTTTAACTAAATTGCAGCTGTTGTCCATTCCTGTGATCCTGGTGTTAATGAGATTAGTTATTTATTAATAAACGTTTGCAAAGTTACTTCTACAGTACAGTAAGGAAAGCTACAGGGAGATCTTATTGTGGCCTTGCAATATTTACAGGGGGCTTAAAAGAAACATATAACAGACTTTTTACCAAGGCCCTGTAGTGACAGGATGAGGGGCAATGGCTTTAAGCTTTGAGGGTAGGTTTGGTTGGACGTAAGGGAGAAATTGTTGTCTGTGAGAGTGGTGAGGCCCTGGCACAGGTTGCCCAGAGAAGCTGTGGCTGCCCCATCCCTGGAAGTGTTCAAGCCAAGGTTGGTTGGGGTTTGGAGCAACCTAGGATAGTGGAAGGTGTCCCTGCCCATGGCTGGGGGTGGAACAAGGTGGTGTTTAAGGTTCCTTCCAACCCAAACCATTCTGTGGTTTTGAGTTGCCAACAATAGAGCATAACATACATTTAATCAGTGCAATCAGTGGATTTAAGGTGCAGTAGGTATCCAAAGAGGGTCCACACAGCACCCTGTCTACCCAAACCATCATTAAAGCTTTTACACGTGCCAGATATCTCAGGTTCAGAGTGGGTGTCTGACACTCGAAATCAACCCTTCGAAGGAACTTCCCTCTTTCTTCTTCCATGCCTTTCTCTTCCTATCTCAAATCTTGTCTGTGATTGAGAAGAGTGAGTCTGTCATGATTGTTTATCCTTCTGCTCAGGTCTGGGGTCATAGAATCACAAAGGAAGGGACGAAATGTCACTCTCTCTTTTCTGTGTCACTCCTGCCAAAGCTGCAGATATCTCTGTGTTGGTAGGAAGAAAGAAAATGTTTCCTTTTCCAAACTTGCTTTTATGCCTTTAAATGGGTGTTCCCTGTGGCTGAATTGGTAGCTGCCACCGTGGTGACTCCAGCCCCAGACATGCACAGGCTGTGGCTGATGGTGGAAAGCTCCCACCTGTCCTGTGTCACAGTAAAGTGTTGACTCAGGAGATCTTCAAGCTTCTCTCTTTGATGTAGCTCACCAAGAGGCATATCTCGTTTCAGAGGAAAAGAGTCTTCTTTTTTTGGGTCCTACTGATCTACTGATGATAAAATTCTCCTCTTTTCACACCTCGTTTTTTTCCTAACGAGTTTCAGATATGGGTATTATCTGCCCAGGGAAGTGGTGCAGTCACTGTCCCTGAAAGTGTTCAAAAAGCTGTGGCACTTGGGGACACAGGTTAGTGGTGGCCTTGGCAGTGCTGGGGGAATGTTTGGACACGATGATTTTAGAGGGCTTTTCTAGCCTAAATGATTCTGTGATTCCACGCCACACTGCTGGTCTGTTCCTCTTGCTCAGTGGGTGAAGCCGGACTTCAGTGATCTTGGCAGTGCTGACACTAATTATAAAATGAAGAAAGCTACTCAAGAAATGCATGTTTTTGTTAACACATTGCTTCAAACGGTGATGGAAGGGAGAAACAGCCACTGTTGATTTGTAAATAGATATACAAGCTGCTCATCACTTCTTTTGATGTGTGGCATCCAATTTATTGTGCTATATTTATCACATCACGTTCCTCTGGCGACTGCAGCAAAGGGTTACACAGAGAAAGCATTCAGGACACACTGAGTTTATTGCTAAGTTCTGTTTAATGTAATTTAGCAACAGAGTGGAGGAGGAGAACAAGTGTTGTGTGGTCACCAGCTCTCCTCTGTGCTCTATACAGATCTGCAGAGAGGTCTCTCACACTTCTATCACAGATGATCATCAGTTCCAAAATCACCTCATCTGCACCCTGCACCCACTGATCTTCCCCAGACGAGGCTTTGATTAATAAGACAGATATTTTTAATTCCTCCTCACCACTCAAATGAACTTGGGTTTCTGGCATAAAACATTTGGAGGAGAGTTTTGAAATTGCCAGTAGCAATTTCATGTCTTGTGATCTGGAGGGAGATGCAAACCACACGACCGAGAGAAGGCGACGCTGAACCCTCCTTGGAGCTGTGGTGGATCTTGCCTGCTTGCCTCCCAGCATTTTCCATATCTGCAAACGACCACGTGAAACACAAATTTTCAAAAGTTTAGATAATTTTTTAGCATTTGTCAGATAAGTGTACAAGACTGGAAAAGAGAAGGCTCCAGGTCACCTAACCAGGGCCTCCCAGTTCCTGAAGGGAGCTACAAGAAAGGTGGAAAGGGACTATTTACAAGAGCAGGTGACAAGACAAGGGGGAATGACTTCAAACTGAAAGAGGATAGGTTTAGATTAGATATTAGGAAGAAATTTTTCCCTGTGATGGTGGTGAGGCCCTGGCACAGGTTGCTCAGAGAAGCTGTGGCTGCCCCATCCCTGGAAGTGTTCAAGCTCAGCTTGGACAGGGCTTGGAGCAACCTGTTCTAGTGAAAGGTGTCCTGTCCATGGCTGGGGGTGGGAACAAGATGGTCTTTAAAGTCCTTTCCAACTCAGGCCATTCTGTGATTCTATGAACTCTCAGCTTGTGTGGCAGAACAAGCCAATACCAAATTAGTTGTGATACTAAAGTGTTGAGTATTTTCAGGAGCACTCGTTAATGTTTTTATGTAGGCATCAAAAATCTTCATGCCTGGCTGTTAGACACCCCTCACCACACAGCTGTACAGTCCCACCTGGAGGTGTCATGTCGAAACAGGGCCCTACAAATTGGAAATCAGTGATTAAATGCTGAGGATGGGGCTTTGCAAGGGATCCCTCCAGCTCTTCATAGTCCCTGAACAGCTATCGACCTGCAGCAGGGCTGTCACTAGTCATTGGTATGGAAAAGCAGTACCATAAAGCCATGAGTGCAAATAAGGATTTTGGAGCAAGCTCTTGCTGGTATCTGAAGGTTTAAACCCTTGCAAATGTCAATTTTTGTTTGCAGATGTGTGTTTAGCAAGTGCAGGCACAGGGCTGGGGGGAGTGAGCACTTGTGTACGCCCACGTCTCCCTCTGCCCAGGCAGGACCCTGCAGCCCCAAGCATATGCAGAATTCATTCTTGTTAGGCACACATGATCCATTTGGGATGGCTCAGTCCAGCTGGCAGCACCAAAAACAGCATTGAGGAACAGCTGTAGGTGCCAGGCTGCCAAAGGCATGGCACAGCTGATGCCTGTAAAACCCACACCCCAGAGCAGGAGCTGCAGCTTTCCAGCATTGCTGCTCTCCTCACACCCAAAATACTCAAATCTGAATGGAATGGCAAGTTCAGTTTTATAAGCTCAGTTTTATACCCTTAATTGCCTGTGGCTACCTTTTAGATTGGTTTAGGGCTTGGTCTCGAACAGAAAATATCTGAGAGTACCTGAAGAGAAACTGAACAGGATTTCACTGAGAAGCAGATGTTAAATGCAGATCAATATATTCAATTCTAGACGTGTGTCCCCCCAGCCCATGTATCCCATCAGCGTGGATTAAATTATCTGTAGCATCTAAGGTGTCCTTTCTGAGGAAAGTGTCCCTTCTGAGGAAAGTGACCTTTAGAGGATGCAGGACTAGAACTTAGTCAGACTGGAATAATTAAAGAAGATTAGAGGATTTTTTTTTTCTTTCCAGTTTTTCTTTTCATTTTTCCCTTCTCCCTTTTCCTTCTTCCTTTTTCCCTTTTCCCTTTTCCCTTTCCTTCCTTAAGAAACTAACTGAGATTCATATGTCTTTATCCAAGCTTTTGGGTAGTTTTTCATTCCCTGGTTGCAGAAAGAGAATTGAGGAGCTGCCTTTGCTCACAGGTACAGCAATTCCCTCCACTGATGCATCAAATTCCCAGTTTCAGGACTGCACTGATATTTTAAGGATCATTAGTTTTGTTCCCATTTATATTTTGTTAAATATACATCTTCCAGGCCCTCTGCAAAGCTGTTTATCATCCTGTCCCCAGGAATTTGGACTAGTATCTGAATACTGTTCCATTAAAATAGTAACAGTGCCTCAATCTGAATGGAAAGTGTAGGCAGAAAATAGTACTGAGCTGTAAGTGACTAAGCACAAGCAGGGAACCAGGGCAAACCAGTATTTTATTCCTGCTTAGGTCAATCCCACAGCCTCAGGTGAGGTGGTTTATTCATCTGAATAGGAAACCAGAGACTTGTGGTGGGTTTGGTGTCAAGAACCTCTGATTGGTGCTGGGATGTGGTGATTTACTGGGGGTTTGTTTGTCTTTCAGCTGTCCAGGACATGCAGCCGGGTATGACTTCCAGATTCACAATGTATTTTTGTCTGGTTAAGGCCTCTTCTTGGCTGACTATTGCTGCTCCAAGAAATATTTATTTATTCTCAATGCCTTTTGGGTGCAGATAGTACCCCAGGCATTGTCAGAGGGGTTTTTCTTCCTTGCTGGACACTGCTGTGCAACACGATGACACAGAATGGAAACACTTAAAGAAAGATTGAAAATAATAATTGTGCCTTTTGTTGATGGATTTACACGTACTCCAAGACACGCTAGACACATATCACAAAGTACTTGTGCATTGTTGCTGTAATTGAATGTGGTTATTGGAAAATAGGTCTTTTTGGCACTTTGCCCTCTGATGTTCAGACCTGCTGTATTTTTCAGCATTAGTTTGTTGCTCTCCACTTTTCATCTGTATCGTAGTAGTGTCTCATTCAGACTTTCTCTGTGAACTGTCAGTGCTAATTAGGGCATATTTGTAAAGAAGGAAGAGGTGTGAGATGGGAAAGTCATAGGTTATATAAATTAATTTTATTAATTATTTTTTAAGGTGCTATTTGGGTAGTACAACTATATGTATGTATGTGTATATATATATAAATCTGTATATCTCGAATGCTTAAATTGGGGAGTTATGATTAATTCATAGAATCATAGAGTCTTAGAATGGTTTGGGCTGGAAGGGACCTTAAAGATCACCTATTTCCAACCCCCTGCCATGGGCAGGGACACCTTCCACCAGACCAGATTGCTCCAAACCCCATCCAACAAATTCGTAACGGCATCTAACAGTGCACACGTAAATACAAGCAACACACATAACTTATATTTATAACAAGCTTCTGACAGGCACCAGTCCCTGCTTATGCCAAGCTTCAACCTGAAACAGAGCTAGAAATCAACTCCCAGGAGCAAAATATGCTGGTTTCCTCATCGGAGAGCTGCCAAGGGCACAGTGTCACCCCCCAGCTTGCAGTCGGTGCGTCCATCGTGGGGTGGCTGTCCCTGCTCACAGTACCACCCAGTCCTCACCTGCTGGTGGCTTTGCCAGCTGTTCACTCCTGAATACATTCCTTCTGGATTCGCTGCCTTGGGGGCAAGCAGTTTTGAAACGTGTTATTTTATTGTCGGTGTGTTTTTCCCTGGGAAAACAACTCAGCCTTTCCCCAGGAACAGACTGTGAGAAATGCCTTGCCTTGCTTGTGCCAGGGAACATCCAGGATCCAATGCCTGCAGTGCCCCCAGGCCAAGGATGCTGGGTGTGTATATGCAAAAAAAAAAAAAATATTTGGTGAAATTGCTCTTCTTCCAGCCTGGTTATTGGGGGTTGGGGCTGGCAGCAAGGAGAGCATCTCTCCTTGGTCTTGGTTCTTGTGATGCCTAGATGACTGGAAGAAAGTGGGGATTCTTGTTAGAGTCTGGTGACATAGAATCACAGAATCACAGAACAGTTTGGGTTGGAAGGGACCTTAAAGGTCATCTTGTTCCACCCCCTGCCAAGGGCAGGGACACTTTCCACTAGACCAGGTTGCTCCAAGCCCTGTCCAACCTGGCTTTGGACACTTCCAGGGATGTGGCAGCCACAGCTTCTCTGGGCAACCTTTTCCAGGGCCTCACCACCCTCACAACTAAGAATTTCATCCCAATATCCCATCTAACCCTGCCCACTGTCAGTAGGAAGCCATTCCCCCTTGTCCTGTCCCTCCAGACCCTTGTCCAAAGTCGCTGCTGAGCTTTATTATAGGCACTCTTCAGGTACCAGAAGGCTGCAATTAGGTCACCCCAGAGCCTTCTCTTCTCCAGGCTGAACTATCCCAATTCTTTCAGCCTTTCCTCATAGGAGAGCTGTTCCATCCCTCTAATCACAGACATGATGGACAGCAGGGAATTGCTTCCCGTTGCATTCTGCAGATGCGTTGCTCTACCATACACTTTGTTCAGTGCTGCAGATAAAATCAATTCCATATTTTACCCAGGCTGTGTTATACACTTCCCATTGGACAGCAGTGCCTAATGTTCTTGTCAATAGTTGTGATTCAGAGACATGGCATGTCCTGGCAGGCCCTTCTTGCCTCTGAAAGATGATGAAAGAAATGGAACAGGTTTCTCCTGCTAATGTTTCTCTCCCCTGAGGCACAGTGTTTTCTTCCAACACAATTTAAACTTGAATAACAAAGATGTCGATTTTATTTTAAGCTAATTCTACTTTGCTGTTGCAGCAAAGAACTGAGACGGTTTTCCTGGTGGTGCTCAGGCAAAAGCACTTTTAAGTGATAGCTGGAGCACCAGATGAATCAAGTTTGGCTTCCTATACTGCACAAGAATGAAATGTTGATTTTGCAATAGCTGATGAAGTGAAACAAAGTCCAAACCACAACTACTCTGCCTGTGGTAATGGGCAGGACAGTGTTCAGCTTTGGATTTGTATTTTAAGAACTAAATGATGTTTCAGAGCTCAAAATAATGAAATTTGTATGTGTTAGCAGTAAGTTTGCAGGAAACTTCCCTAATCCATGTCTGTGACTTGCCTCAAAATGCAAGATACTCTTAATTCTGCAATTCTTTATATAATCTATGAATAGCAAGATGTGTAACAGTGTGCAACTGGTCTAAATACTTGTGGAAAAAATCCCTCTCTTTTGCTTTGAATAATTAATTTGGCATCCATGCCAGACTCAAAAGCTGCTTTCCATACAGCATATAAAAAGCAAGCAATCTCTCTTAATGTGGGAGGCCCAAATCTGCTCATAGTTTTGCCGGTATGAATCCAAAGCCATTGTACTCAAGTCAGAGGAGTTAGCCAGGATTTGCCCTAGAGTGAATGAGAGGAGAATTTGACTCATTTTTTATATGACAAGAGATTATTGCCCAAACTGTGGCTTGCTAAAAACCAACAGGCTCCGATTTCAGAGGCCCATCTTCATGGTGGGCAAAGGGTCCTGATTTAACTGTAACCATAAGTATTTAACTGGTGTGTTCACGTGCATAGAGCATCTTTTTGGCAAACATAACCCATAACAGTCAGCACAGACCCTTAAAAGCTTCCAAGTATTTTGCATAAATGTCAAGGTGCTCTTCAGGTGCTCCAAGACAAACACACTCTGAAGTGCTTCAGTAGGAGCCAGAGTGATTGGTGCTTTGCATGAATCAACATGAAGTGAATATTGAGAATAATCAGTGAATTCCCAACTGGAAGTGCAGTGAAGTGCAAACAGCCATTACTGCTGCTGAACTAAATGCATCCTGCTACAGAGATGCATCCGACAGTAGCTCTGAGAGCCATGGCTTCAAAGCAGTTGGTGTTGATTCGGGTTTATATTCGAGATGAATCACAGAATGGGTGAGGTTGGAAGGGACCACAGTGGGTCATCTGGTCCCACCTCCCTGCTCAAGCAGGGCCATCTAAGAGCACATGGCACGGGATTGTGTCCAGGTGGTTCTGGAATATCACCAGTGAAGAGACTCTACACCCTCACTGGGAAGCCTGTTTAGTGCTCTGTTACTGCACAGGAAAGAAGTTCTTCCTCATGTTCAGGTGGAACTTCCTGGGCGTCAGTTTCTCCCTGTTGCCTCTTGTCCCATTGCTCGGCACCACCAAGGAGAGCCTGGCCCATCCTCTGATACTCTCCCTTCAGAAACCTGTGTTTTCTGCTTTCCCTCTTCCTTATCAAACTCTTCCATGACTTCTTGCTAACTTTTCTGTCTTATTCCATCTGCTTAATCATTCTTGTGGCATAACCCTCATTTTTTTTCCTACCAACAGCAGTTAAGGCACCATCATGAGCTCCAGCTCAGTTCTCTGTATGAGAAGTGTGAGAACAGGACTTGTAGTCGCTGCCATAATTGGTGCTGAGCAGTTCCATGTTGTTGAAGTCAGGAAAACCTGAATTTATCAGCCAAAGCACTCTTCTGCCCTGGAGATATTCCTTCCTTATGCAGCTAAGGGAATTTTGCTTGCTCTTGGCTAAAGGATCTCAGTCTCCACTTGTCAGTCTCTACAGCTTTACAATAATTTTGGCAGTCATTTTGAAGCATTTCTCCACTGAATGGATGAATTTATAGTTTCAGCTCTTTCTGCAAGGCAGGGAAATGGATGTAAGTTCTTCCAGCGATGCTGCAATGTAACTCGATACTGATTTTATGCTGTCTGTATCTTGCACTTGAAATGACCATTTTTGAGTGCTTATTTTCGGCAAAGAAACCAGTGTCTGTAATTTCCTTTATTGAGCTTGTATATGCCTGAGAAAAGCAGTAACAGAATTGCAGTGCATAGTAAATCATCCCTGTTTAGCTTGCTGAAGCTTTCACTGGTTTCTGCAGCCTTTGTGCTCGATAGCTGAACAGTGCAGTCAGATGGGGATTCAATATCTACCAGAGGAGATAAGTGAACTAAATTCCACTTCATAGAGATAATATTTGGAACAAAAGGGTCTGTATCAGTAACTGTATTAAAGCTTTGTATTGACTCTGCCTGGTCCATTGGGAGGAAAGCCAGATTTAGAGACTGGGCTGAAAGTCAAGTGTTCCCATATTAACACTTTAGATTACTGTAACCTGGCCATGTTCTGAGCACTCAGAATAGACTTACCTTGACCTTGGGGTGGGGTTATTTGCCATTTAAAAGCACCTAAATGTAGGTGTACTCCTGTGAGCAGTGGCCCATGCAGGAAAATGATATTCAGACTGGGATCCGGTACTCTCTCTTTTGTTTGCTGGCCACTCTTTGGGCCTCTTCTACCCATGGTATGTGATAAACTCAGCCAACACTGTTAGGAAAAGCATAAAGGAGTAGCAGGGATCATAGAATTATTTGAGTTGGAAGGGACCTCTAAGACCATCTAATTCCAACTCTCTGTCACGGACAGGGATAACCCGGAGCCAGGAACCTGGAGCCAGGTTGCTCCAAGCCCCATGGCAGGAGCATCTTAATTTGGCCTAATGAGCTGACCACACAGCAGCTTGAGTGAAGACCTTTGGGGCATCCTCTCCATGTCTGAAGGGAGGTTGGTGACTAGAGCCAATATATGACATGGAGAAACCATGGTAATGTCATGGTTTGCACTTTGTGTTCGACCAAGAAGGAAATAGGGGCACTGTGGGTGCAAAGCTATCCATCCATGGAGAGGGTAAGATCTCTGCCAAAGTACCTCTCAGTGTGTAAGAACAGCAGGAATACAAGGAGTTGGTTTTTACATCATGGGAGACAAAAGGTATTTGCAAAGCTCTGAAGGAAGTTCATGTTTCAATACTTGCAGGCTAAGGTGGGGAAACCATGATCTCTTGAGGTGTGCAGCTGATAGAACGCTGCAGTGTCTGCTTAGAACTGGGGTCTCAGCTGACTCTGTGGAGGAGATACCAATGGGATTGAACCATCCCTCCCAAACTCCACTTTGAGGGCAGATGGTTCTGAGGAGACAAAAGTTTCCCCGCTATAACCCTCAATGATGTCAAACATCTAAAAGCAAAGCCACTACATACTGAGGAACAACCTCATGGGGTGGTTAAGAAATTTCACTAATCCACGGTTCTTGTTGGCTTATGTCATGGATGCTGTTCCCAGCAAAGGGGCTTGGGGTACAAAATGTTGACCTTCATCCCAGCACAGTATCCTTTTCTGCCTGCTGGGTCCTCAAGATGCAGAGATGCTGCAAGCAAATATGATCCCCATAAGATCTCAGGGGCTGATCAAAAACAAAAGACATTCAAAGAAAGGAAACAATCCCAAATCCAGACCACTGAACATTCATGCATTCGAAGGAAATGGTTAAATAAGCTACATTTGTCTCCAGGTGCGTTTTCCAGAAAGAGTTAATACCAATATTAATATTATAGTCTTATTTTGTTCCTGCAAAGGAAATTATGGGCCCTGCATCCATGACATCACTGGAAAGCTGTAACATCATTTGTTTGCACAGCTGGCAAGCCAGCTGTAGTGCTGGGTACTACAGGGGTAGCAGGGCCTTTTCCCCCACCTCCACGGGTGCAATGTGACACTTGTCACATGCAGTGATGTGCTGGTGTCACCAACCCAGACCCTCCTTTTCCCCCTAAGTGCAAAGTTAATTA
Organism: Pipra filicauda; assembly: GCF_003945595.2. Taxonomy (NCBI): domain Eukaryota; kingdom Metazoa; phylum Chordata; class Aves; order Passeriformes; family Pipridae; genus Pipra; species Pipra filicauda. The sequence continues at coordinate 1,051,188 of NW_024104327.1, read as the reverse complement.
AAATGGAGCTAACTGCAGCGTATGCTTGGTAATGACAGGTGCTAATGGAACAGGGCTCAGCACATCTGTCCCAGTAAAATCTGCTTATCCATGTGCTACCTGCTCACTGTGCTGCCTGGAGGTTGAGTCTGGGGTCGTGAACCTAAAGTGCAAAGTTGTATGTGCTCATGGGTTGTGGTTTTTTCAAACTGTGAGACTCCTACTGTGGAAATCAGATGAGGGGCTTGATTTTTGTGGGGGGAAAACTGTGGCTTGTTGATGGTGTCATCTTAGACAGTTTTCTTGTATCCCATCACCTCACTTGTTTGGAGTTGGAAAGCTGAAGTAGATCAATCTGACTTAAAACTTTTGTAACAAAATTAAGGTTAGATGTATAGAAGAGGTGATGTCAATACCTGTAGAGATGCAGCAGACCAGTGTAGGAATGGGTTTCACTTGATAGGCAGATATAACATGACAGGCTCTGCTTGCACATATAACGTGTTAAGTCCTAGCATTTCTCTTGCAGTAAAAAAAAAAAAAAACAAAAAAACTCATTAGAAAATCTGCTTGTACTTTTGAAAGGTTTCTGAGAACTTATAGAGTGTTGTGATGGCTGATTTTTCTGCCTTTTCACAGGAAAAATGCTTTCAGCCACATGCCGGTCTGCCAGTATGAAGCAGAGCACAACTTGACCTCGTCCCTGAAAACAGAGACAGGGTCAAATTTTGCTGAGCCTCTGAGGGGAAAGGAGGAAGGATGCCTTAAAGGCTCTTTTGCCAAATCAAAGCTTAGAATTACTGAGTCATTAGGGTTGGAAAAGACCTCCAAGGTCATCGAGTCCAACCTGTGATTGGTCACATCACCTTGTCAGCAAGACCAGAGCACTGAGTGCCACGTCCAGTTGTTGAATCTTGGAGAGGGATGCTGGGCAGAGAGGGACTGAGTTAGGACAGACTTTGCTGCATGTTTTGCTGCAGGCATTGAGTCTTGCTCATCTGTAGCTACCACTATGGCAGTGCCTGTAGGATGCTCTGACAGTGATAAGTACTTCCACAGTACGGATAAGTCGTAATGCTCTTTGAGATGATCAGACATAAAAGGCTGCTATAAATGAGTGCAGCAATATTATAATGTGAGCTCCCTGTTTCCAAAGCAGAGTCAATACAGCTGAAAACCACGGAGTGAAGGGTGCTGACTCACTGGGGCAGGGTGGATTACAAATCTCCCTCCTGTTAATGGCTAATGCAAACACGTTGTCTGTCTCTCCCTCCTATGCCAAACATCTCCCGTTGGCATGTGGGAACGCTAACAGGAGGAAGGTGAAATGAAAACACTGTTCATACATATCACTCATGTGCAAGCTGTGGATTTCTTTTTTTTTTTTTTTTTTTGAAAACAAGTCTCCTCTTCCCGTAAACGAAATATGCCAAGCCAAAGGATTCTTAAAATGTTGCTGAGCACACATCACAACTTACTGTATTTATTACAATAATGTCCCCCCTTTCTGTCCTATTTACATCAATGGAAAGGTGAGGTTAGCAAAATATTGCCTCTTTTTTTTTTTTTTTCTGACTCAATGCAATAGAGCTGCTGGAAATGAGGAATACTTTTCAATCAGTTTTATGGGAGTGCCCTGGATTTTGCTCTGTCTCCACGTTTTTGGGTTGAAACACTGATTAAATTTCTTCTTGGTGCTGTTTTGAGGGAAGAGCTGTTAGTGGGAAAAACCATTTGATGCTCAGACCAGAGTTCCAATACATTTTTTGTCTCTTTTGAATATATATAGAATACATATGTGAATAAAATAGACATGAGATGTAGTAAGGGAAAGATGGGTGCTAACAAAATGTGTAACAGTTCTAATGCACTCACAAAGGACATTTTTACAGCATTCGTTCTGAGAAATCACATACTCAGCAGTCAGGCTGTGCAGGATGAAATGATGAAAGTTTAGCCTGTCCTCCATTTTATAGGTCTGAGGCTGAAATATTGTTGTTAGCTAATGTCCCTCATGTTGTCTGAAGCCAAAAAGGGCCATGAGGATGCTGTTTTGGCCACAGGCAAAGTGTTACAGTTTCTTCCAGTTTCTTCTGTATTGAGCCAACCAAGACATGTCCTTCACAAAGGTAACCTGTTTTCAAGCCTCAAGTCCTGTTCTAACTTCACTCATCATCCTGTCTAACAGATATGCGTCTGACTGTGATTTGAATCTATCTAATGCTACCTTCTGGCCATTGGATCTTGTCATGCCACTTGAGTAAAAGGCTCTTTTTGAGTAGTTTGTCTCTCAAGGAGATATATTTTTGTGTAAATAAAGTTGTCACTCAATCTAGTACTTGGAAAGATAAATAGATAGAGCTTTTAGACTTTAATTTAAGTGTTTTCCTACCTATTGTCAGGGGAGGTTTGGGCTGGATATCAGGAAAAGGTTCTTCCCCCAGAGGGTGGTCAGGCACTGAACAGGCAATGGTCACAGCACCAAGGCTGACAGAGCCCAAGAAGCCTTTGGACAATGCTCTCAGGATGTGGGTGGGGTTTTGGGGTTGCCCTGTTTGCCCTGAACAGGAGGAGGAGTTGGACTCAACAGTTCTTGTGGGTCCCTTCCAACTGAGAACAGTCTATGATTCTTCTCATGATTTACCATTTTGCCTTTGGTAAAGTCTCCAGAACAACTGAAATGCAAAATTTCTGGCTGTAGTGATGTCTCAGCTTTGACACAAATATCTTATCCGAGCAAACAGCAGAGTGTGCATTGCATTGACATGTGCATTAATGAAAAGTTAAAGCTCAACAGCTTTAACACTTCACATAAATTCATCTGTAACATGTGCACATGCATTATGGTAGGGGAGGCAACGTTTTCACAGAGAAGTGTTTTATTTGCAGCAAAAATCTGTCCTTACCCAATCCCTCTCTGCCCATATAAAGCATCTCCTTCAGTTTTGGTTTGATGTGCTGATTTTCAGTCCGGTTGACCAAGCCCTGCCCAAGAAATGGGTTTGTTTGGGTAGTGGGTGCACAGGCCCATCTCGGGGCTCTGTCTTCCAGATCAGGTTTGGGGATGACTTGTACCTATAACGTATAGGGTGAGGGCATTCTCCTCTTGTCTTGACCTTTCTTTTCTACTTCCACAGTTTATGAGGTGGTGACAGTGACAGGAGATGTCCGGGGAGCAGGAACAGACGCCAATGTCTTTGTTACTCTCTTTGGAGAACACGGGATTACTCCCAAGACCCACCTTACAAGCAAGTGAGTATCTGGAAAGAAATCTGTATCTTTGAGGCCTGTTCTTCAGGGACTATTACTGCATTTTGATGTAGCATAATATGATGCTGATGGATGCAGAGGGAATAAATCTAAAAGGTACTTTGAGATCACCAGGGAAATCTGAATTTTTGCCATTGCATGTTTCTTACCCAACCCCTTGTAAACCTGCATTCCCTTCTGTAGGTGGAAATCTATATTACATAACACTCACACTTGCAAGGTGTGGGGATATTTGCTTCTCATAAAGCTTATTTTAGGACCTCCCGGTTTAGGAGCTGAGAATATTCATTGCTTGTTGGAGTGGGCATGATGGGCTACATTCCCATGCCTAAATCCCACTGAGGTCTCCATGCCAGTCAGGTACAGACACAAATGTCCTTGAATGATTCTGAAGAGTAACTCAGTGAGTTTGAAGTAATGTTGATAGGTAACCACCCACACCCAGGCATAGGAAATCTGAGGCAAGCAGAAATGGAAGAATTTAAACTGACTCCTAATTTAGACTGCTTCCATCCTATCTGCTGTATGCCTTGCTGCCCACTGTTGTGGTTGAACATCACTGTGGTGGCCCTGTTCTATTTTCCTCCAGCTGATGCCAATGCCATCCTGCGGATGCAACTTCCCACTTCATAACACCATGCTGAACTTAGTGGAAGCAATATTTTATAATTTAAGAACGTATTAAGAGACTTTTGACTCTCTAAATAGCTTTTTTTTTTTTTTATTTTTAATTTAAGAAGTGAGCATCAGGGCCAGCAGGTGCTCATTTCCCATAAAAGCAAGATGACTTTCAATAAAGTCCCAGCTCTGCATGTACTAATTTCTCCTTAGCCAGGCAATTGCACTAAGATAAAGCAGAAATCCCTTCTCCACAGGGTGTAAGAGAGGCTGTGTGTATCAGTTTTTTCAGTGTTCTTATTGTTTTGGTTTTCTTGAAAATATGTTTCAAAGTTATTGATCCTGTGCTAATGTCACACGGTAACTTCACATTTTCTCCATTTCTACAGCACCGACAAGAGGTACCTGCAGCTATTTTAAATTTTACCCTCAAAAGAGCTTCTCTTCCCAGTGAAACAACTCAAACATGAGAGTCTGTAAAGAAAATGATATGGGAATGGTAAAGAAAATACATGAAATTTCAGCCCTGTTTGCCATATTTTAAATTCAGAAATCAGAGCTAGGCAAAGGAGTTTTATTATCCAGAATCCCTAGAAACATCAGGGAGAGCTTCCTGATTGTATATTATATATGTGTACAAAATGCTTTGTCTCTATTCTGTGGTTTTCATCCAAACCTCACAACGAACTTACAAAATGAAGTTCTGTTTTCCTTGGCTTAACAGAGAAGGAAACCGAGGCAAGGAGGTAAAAGACGATGTGGAACCATAGCAGGTCAGTGACAGAGTTGGGAGCAGCAGCAGCTCCGCTGAGGAAAGAGCTTCTAGAACCCAAACCTGCCTCGTAGTGTCTGGCAAAGCCATCAAAGCAAGGGCTGCTTTCCAGGGAGTCTTGTGGTCGGCATTTACATAAATAGCCATTTCACTGGGAAAGTGGTCATCTGCTTGTGGCTATGGAAAGAATCCAAATATTAACTTAATATATATATATATATATATATATATATATATGTATACTGTATGCCCTTTAGAGAAGAAGTCAAGAGACCTCCATAACAGATTTGTCAATCAGCTGTGGCCTTAAACAAGCTACTGGTTGTACAGGCACTTTGGTTAATGCCTGCTCTTTCCTCCTGCTCTCACCGCTTTCACTTTGTGAAACAAAAAAAAAGAAAGGACACGCAGGGATTATTTGAGGTTGCAGCAGCAGCACTCAGAGCTTGTTCAGAGCTGGGTTAGCATTTTGGTCTTGGTCCCTGTTGCTGCAGAAAGCAGATGGCTGAGATGTGGTAAGCAAGGATGAAAGGCACGGGAAGGCAACCTTCTGCAGTTCAGGGCTCTCAAAAGTGGTCCCGTAGGAGGTGACCGCTAGAACTGCAACTACAGCTTTCCACAGGGGGTTTCCCAAACATAAGCAAAATTTCTGTGTCTCTAAGCAAAGTCTGGCACGTTGCAGGGCTTCATTGAGGAACAGCAAGAAAAAAGGTAGTCCGGAAGTAGAAGTGTCTGCAGACAAGCTTATTTGACAGTCTTGTCTCATAAATATGATGCAAACCATAAAGTAGTCAGTTTGCCCCCCAAAACTTGTTGTGGAGGTTTGTTAATATGGCAAAAGGATGGAATCTCATGCATCTTTCAACTAAATGTTTACACGAGTTCACCTATGACTGCAAATGCATGACATTTTATGGGAGCTTACATTTCCTCATGTATGACAGACAGCTAAAATATCATGCATTGCCTAAAGATGGTACTACCATTTCAGCTTCTGGTTAGAATAGGTTTTTCTTATTTCTTTCGTGACTGTGTGCTGGTAGTGAAATACATGACATTTCAGGTCTTTGTGTCGTGCGTGGTAAAGGGAAGACATGAATTAATATGTGTTTCTAACACTGGCCAGCAATAAGGTAACTGTGAAAGGCACAAATCTTTGTCCTGACTTGTCAGGAGGAACATCAGTTCTGGAAGTGGCAGCACTCAAAACATGCTCACCTAAAGGGGGCCTACAAGAAAGGGCATGGAGTGAGAGGACAAGGGGGATTGGCTTTAAATTACAGAGGGCAGGGTTGAATTAGGTATTAGGTAGAAATTCTTGACTATGAAGATGGTGAGGCCCTGGTAAAGGTTGCCCAGAGAAGCTGTGGCTGCCACATCCCTGGAAGGGTTCAAGGCCAGCTTGGATGGGGCTCAGAGGAACCCGGTCTAGTGAAAGGTGTCCCTGCCCACGGCAGGGGGTGAAACAAGATGAACTTTAAGATCCCTTCCAACCCAAACCATTCTATGGTTCTGTGATTTATTTAGGCAAGGAGGTTTAGTCAGGTAGTTTTTAGGGCCTGAGAGGGACTAGAATGACTCCACTTTTGCAGTCACCATCTGTCATTTTGGGGGGATGGTAACACTGCTGCTGGAGGTGGTGGATGGGTGCTGGCGAAGTGCCTCTTGGGCCCAGCAGCTCTTGGAGAAATCCCTTTTCAAACCCAGCTCACACAATTCTCCAGTTCCCCACCTGCCACCCTGCACCAGCCACAGCTCAGCCAGAAGGTAAAAGCAGTACCACAAATTAGTTTCTTTCCACTGGCTCCATCACGCCTGAACACCAAGGCATTGCTTGGTAACATTTTGGCAGTTTCCAAGACCTTTTCTACAGGCATGAACTGATTCTCTGGGGTCCAACACTGAACAAGGAGTGCTGATCCTCCACAATATTTTCTCTCTCCATGCTCATGTGCTTTCCAACAGGTTAAGGCCAAGGAACAAACACAAAAGTCATCTGGGAGTGCCACCACCAGCTCATTCACAGCGTTTAGTCCAAATTTATATATTTCTTGCTAGTGCAAATGAAGCCACTTTTCAGTGGCAGGCTTACCTGGTCCAGCTTTTGACAACTGCAATTAATATTCATGGTGAGATTTTTCCTTTGAGGGGAAAAAAAAAGGGGGAAAAGAGAAGATTTAGCAGCTCTGGCAATCTGGAAGGAAGACGAGATAATTGGTGACAGCTGGCTTCTTACTGAATTTGAGGATTATACAATGGAATATTTTTTTTTAAATTTCTGATGCTGAATACTTTTAATTGGCAGTCTCTTCTACCTGGTCTTGGCTGGCTATACAGCGCTTTTCCTGTTCCTAATGCCAGCAAATACATGTGAATTGCAGAGTAAGTATGTGATGGTCTTTAGAGGATGGTAGTCTTTGTAGCTCTGATACAGTTAAGCCGACCCCAGCTGCAGAAGATCTGATTTTGTTGTTTAATGGCTCTGGGATAAATAAATAAATAGAGGAAAGCAGGCTTATTTACTCTGAGTAGTTAATATAATAAGTTAGGAAGGGTTAGATAGTTGGTACAGAAGGTTCTGTTCAGGCTAGGAAGCAAATGAACCCCAAGTGCTGGGTGGGGGAAGGATTCTCACATTCCTCCCAAAGTGCTTCTTCAGAGATGAGCTGCAGTGCTTTTCCTCTAATGCCACGGGATGTTTCCCATCCTAAAGCTGTTTATGTATCTAACTGTGCTCTGATTTACACCCATACAAATCTGCAGCACTTGCAGTGCGCTCTGAAGACTTAATGATCTGGGACGGCGGCGTTAAGCGACGGCACATTCCCTTCTGAAAAAGAGATTAGGTGGGATTCCTCCCCCCCCCCCCCCCCCCCCCCCCCCCCCCCCCCCCCGTCCCTCTGTTGCTCAGGCTTATTACCTAGCCTGTGTCTAGCATTTCAGGAACAAAATACCTGAGACGGCACTTAGATAGCAGCGCTGAACAACCCAAATACAGAAGCCTGTAGAATTGGCCTCTGTATAAATCCAGCGGCACCTACGCAAGTAGCAGCTGGTGGTACAACTACAAGGAAGGTCAAGCCTTTGAGAGAAAAACAGTAAATTGCTTAAAATAGCCAGACTTTTTAGGGAATTCAGCTGCTAGACCTAGGTCCCTGCTGATCAAGTGTCAGCAGCGTTTTTCAGACTGTAAAACATGCCCAGTTTTCCCCACAGGATGAGTATAAGGTGTCTTCCTTGAAAAAACTCAACCATCCTGTCTTGCTCAAAATCCTGCCCCTATCCCAACTCACTAATATAAGTTTTAAAAGTGCATGAGCTCATTCTTGTGAAAAATTTAAAAATATTCCTCCTTGGGAATGGGATGAAAATTTTCAGCAGAGTAAAATTCACCCCCAAGTTTGGCAAAGTGAATGCAACTCAAAATGTAATTTAATATCGGGAAATGATGAGGAAACTTCACAGTCTTGTCACTGGCAGTGTTTGCTTTGTACACAGCTTCTCCAGAAAACAGCCAGACAACCGCAGACAACGAAGACGTCCCTGCCCATGGCAGGGAGGGTTGGAACAAGATGATCTTTAAGGCCTCCTCCAACCCAGGCCATCCTAGAATTCTGTGATAAAGCATAGCCAAGATTATCTAGATTAAACACCACTGCTTTATTTTGTTTATGCATATCACACCACCAAAGATGAAAAACCGGTATTAAGATGCTGCTGCTCCTTGCAGTACAAAGTGAAGGAGCACTTACCCGATGTCTGTCATTAAGGCTGTCTAAATCTGTACCTGTAAAGCTTATGGATAAGGCAGGGGCTGTTTCAGTGCACCTGTAAAGTTTCAGGGGAAGTTCAGACACAGGCTTCCATGGATTTGGGCTGTTGTCTGATTCCTGGGTGTCACCATGCTGCTACACCCCAGAGCAGTTCATCTCATTGTCATGGTTTGAGATAGTCCCAAAATCCAATTCCCTAGCTCCATCCCCCCTCCCACATCTCAACCTAATGTGAGAGAGGTTTTTCCAGACAAAACACACCAGACTCCAAAAGTGGGGGAAAGGGAATATATTACAATGACTGTACAAATAAATATTATAATACATTATACACATGATCACAACTATCTCTACCATGACATATGTATTTACAATGGATCAGATCTCTTCTCCCCTCCAAATAAAAGTCCAGGAGGGAAAGAAGGACAGATCCCTTCCAGTCCTTAAGCAGCAGCATCTTCTAAGGCAGCAGGTTTCTTCTCATCTCATGCAGCAGCTGATAGCTGGCTTTCTGCCAGCGTCCACGAGGGAGGTATTCAAGCTCCCCCAGCCCCATCGCCTCACAACCGGGGGGTCTTCCATGGACTTCGTAACCCCAGACAAGGTCGTTTCACCACGTCATATCACGAAGACACAGGGGAGTCTTCGTGACGGTCTGGTATCTCTTGCAGGGCCTCTGTGCCCTGTCTCTCAGGCTGCCACAGTGGCAGCAGTGCAAGGGGGGAGAGCCAAGGTCAACTCCCCCTGCATTCCTCTCGGAGCTCTCTAGCTCCTTTCTACAGTGCATGTCGCACTTCAAGGCTCTTTCAAGTAAGAGTCCACCATCTTCCTCCTTCCAGGAGGTCTCAAAGGAGTTTTGGGGATCTGGTATCAGTCTTACCCCAAGAACTCTGTAGCTCTCAGCTGCTGGCTCTCCTTTTCCTCGACTCTCCTTCCAGGAGTCTCCTCTGCAGTGCTGCATGTTGCTTCTCTGCTCCTTCAGTTCAGGTTCTTATCTCTGGCTCTCTGCCACCGTTTCTCTGGTCAGCGTCGGCTGCTGCTCTGTGCCCATGGAGAAAACATCTCCCGGCATACTACAGGCACCTAGCCCAGCTTTATGCTGTTCCAGGTCCCTGCAGCCCCCAGCCAGGGGCTGGGAGGGGGCCAGAGGCCCCAAGGGGCTCAGAGCCCCTTCCTCGTGGCTCTACAACATGGCCACCTCTCCTACAACCAAACTACAACTCTTCTTTTCCGGTCTGGTTGTGATATGTTTACATTTCTGCAGGAGCGCCCATTGGGCAGAACTTCAAAACTTCCAGGGGTTTCCACCCCTTGGGGTCTACCACTTCTCTTAGCCTCTGGGGAGAACAAGGTTCAAACCACTACACTCATCCAATCAAATCCTTTCAAGTAGGACCATTTTTTCACTGATTTTTCTGCTTAAGCAGGATTTCTTCTGCTGGTCAATAACGTCCTTGGTACAGAGACATCCACAGTGGCTGTGCTTTTCTGCTGGTTTCTTTTCCATCTGGAGTGTTTTTGGACGTGTGCTGCCTCGTGGTATTTCCAGCCACCCGCTGACTGATGTTGTCAGCTCATGACAGCAGTCTCGGCTAAATATTTGCAGACCAAACTCCCTGGAGTATTTGTTGCTCCAAGAAGGAGGTTAATGATGCTGCTATTGGAACTCTGTGTTAAGAGTAAATATGGTTTGAACGTATGGGGTTTTTTGCAGTTAGGCTGTTTGTAAATTTGCACAGGCCAGTGTCCTCTCTCCAGGAGTGATCGATAGTGGATGTGTAGGGAGGAACAGGAGGATGAGGGCAACACATTGTCAGCGTTTTTCAGATAGTTTTTGCATCTTCTGGCAAGCTGCCATCTTATCCAGAGCCTGATAACACAGATTCACCCAGCCTATAATGTACGTTGGACAACCTGAGGATGAGCAAAGCTGTCTGTACTTCCAAGCCAGCAAAACAGCAGGGATTGCCTAGTGTTCATTCCTGCCACCTTTTCAGACAGTGCTGCCTGAGGGACAGAAGTGGAAATGCTGCATGAAAACAGGATGTGGAGAGAGCCCACTACAGCAATTGCAAATATATGGGGAGGGACAAGGGTTCATTCTGTGTTTTTGGGAAGAAATTTCATTTCCTTCCTGTCCTTCTCAATTCAGCTCTAACTCACCTCGAATCCTATGTTCAATTTTGGGCTCCTCATGACAAGAAAGGGAGGGTCTGGAGCAAGTCCAGAGAAAGGCAATGTTGCTGGGGAAGGGTCTGGAGCAGCAGGAGGGGCTGAGGGAGCTGAGGGGGCTCATCCTGGAGAAAAGGAGGCTCAGGGGGGACCTTCTGGCTCTCTCCAGCTCCTTGACAGGAGGGGGGAGCCAGGTGGGGGTCAGGCTCTACTCCCAGGGAACAAGGGACAGGATGAAAGGAAACGGTCTCAAGCTGCACCAGGAGAGGTTTAGGCTAGATGTTGGGAATAATTTCTTCATGGAAAGGGTTGTCCAGACCTGGCACAGACTGCCCAGGGCAATGTTGGAGTCCCCATCCCTGGAGGGATTTAAAAGCCCTGTGAATGTGGCACCTGGGGACATGGGTTAGTGATGGGCTTGCCAGTGCTGGGGGAATAGCTGGACTTGATATCTTAAAGGACTTTTTCCAACCCAAATGACTTAATATCTCATTCTATGATACGTTAAAACTATGCTGCTCCCCCTGTAGTCCATGAGAAACTCACCCCCGTGAGCTTTGGCTGAGGTGAACCCAACAGCATTTATTTTTTTCTAGAGAGTGGCAGGCTGCAGGATGGTTTTTGCTGTGCGACCTTCGAAATCATCCCCGATACCCAACTCCTCCTAATGCTGCTAAACATCAGTGGCAGGAGCAGGCAGACCTGTGGGCAGCTTTTCAGGGAGATGCAACCAAGAACTGATTCTTTCTAACGGTTTAATGGAGCATCTTTAAAATTTTGTTAGAACTGACATCCACAATAACACTTAGTGCTTCTGTGCAGCCCTTCATCCACAGTGCTTTTTCAGGCAGTTCTGTGTGTAAAAAGCATTTTCAGGTAAAACACCTAATGGAAAGGCAATTTAAATTATTGTTAAGCAGGGATTCAAAGCTAAATTGGTTTAGGTTACTCCATCACTGCTGAAGGTTGTTATTTTTATGCCTCTGCTGTGATCAGTACCCAGGTATTCCCCCTGTTCCTAAGAGCTCAGCAGTAGAAAGGGTGTTCTTAGCTGATCAGAATTGAAGACTATTTTCTACAAACACTCAAAATTTCCATTTCAAATGTGACTTTCATTTAGGTGGTGGGATCTGCTCTTGTTAATTCAACTTTATTTGAAAAAAAAAGTGAATTACTAGTACAAATGTTTATTTTATGTACTTTTGCATATAAAAGTCCATCATTGAGAATTTCTTGCTGTCAACACACCAAGTAGTAGCAAAACTCTCATAGCACTGGGTCTGTTGCCTGTGCCCATGGCCTGCAGAAGAGAGGGATGCAGTGATTTATAAATACTACACTTGAATATGCACCAGTTCTTGCGGTGATTTTGAGCAGAGTGACTTACCCAACCAGGGGACAAAGTGTTCTGAATCATTGTACATTTGCAGCTCTATGAGCAGTGCAGCCTTCAGGCAATTATTCAGCTGAAAGAATCTGAAAACAACTTCAGATACAAAAAAAAAAAAAGAGAGAATTTCGTATACTACTCTTCGACGAAGTTCCTTGGATGTTTCTTACAAAGCAATTGGAAAAAACGCTACAACAGACTATGAAGAAAATAGAGCTGTGAGGCCAATCAAATATGTGAAATAACAAATCCAAGCAAAACGTATTTCACTTGTTGCCTTGGCCTGGTATTTCAGATTAATGATAGTGCTCACATGAAATTCAGCAGATCCTTAGACTAACTAAGCTTATGGTCTAAGGTCCCTGGGTTTGAATCCAGTCAAGCCTGAATGTTGGAACTTTAGTGCTGCAATTTCCAAGTCAGGTTTTTTCCTTCTTTATTTGTCACTGGGCTGTTCAAGGCAGTGTGCTGCACTGTTTTGTGTAATGAGCTCCTTACAGTAATCAGGCTGTGAACGTCTTATCCCAGCCCCAGCCTGGACCAGACTCTGACATGGCCCAGCTGTAATTTCCCTTTTTCTCTCACTCTTACTTTTTTTCAGGCTAAATTTCAGTATAGCCACTCACTGTGAGATATTCCCTCACTCACTCTCTCCCCATGTAATTGGCAATACTAAAACACGCTAGAAGGAAGGACTGGATTTTTTTTTTTCTGTACTATTGATGCTGCAGGTCCATCTCAAGGGAAGAGACTTGTCAAATTCTTCCTACCTTTCGCCAGCAAGACTTCCCAGGGGTTTGAGTCCTGGACTATGTCACATTTTCCAATGCTTCTCCAAGCTATTTCAGGATGCACAAAGCATCTGCTCAGTGAGCACTTTTCAGATGCACTCCAAAAGGAGGTTTCCTCCCCACCATCCCTCCCAGCAACTAAAGGAGCCCAGCACAGCGGTGGGACTGTCACAAACCAGCAGCCACTGGTGCACTGAAAGCTTGGGGCTGATTATTCTCACTTAATACTCCTGTGCCATCTCAGTGGCAGCCTGCAGCACTGCATCGATCTCGGGAGCCAATGCGGGGAGAAGCTGCTGTCATTATGATGCTCATTCAAGCCTGACAGACTAATTGCCTCGCACTCACTGGCTGTTTTCTCTCCGACAGCCAGGCTGGGGGAGGCTGAGCCGGGTTTAATTGTCTCTCGCAAGGTTAACCATTTTAGCCTTTCCACACTTGGGTGATGCTCCTGGCGTAGTGTTTGAAACAGCAGAATGGAACAGGAGGAGGAGGAGGAGGAGGAGGAAGGCTGGGCATGGGGGTGTGGGGAACACAAAATAACCTGTAAACAAGGCACACGTGATGTGGAGCAAAACCGAACCTCCTTGCTGGGAGTATTAATATTCATTAACTTTCTGAGCACAAGCCTCTTGTCACTGCGGCTTTTTGCTGCTGAAGTGCTGTGGCTTTTTGTTCATTTTAATATGACTTCTGGATTTTGCTGTGTTTAATCATCCGTAGCCGTGCTTAGCGGCCCAGGGAGGGCAGGTGGGAGAGGCTGCGTCTTCAGAGCAAGGTTGGGCTTTGCTTTGATGTTATTCATAGTGTTTTTGTGGAAAGAACGAGCTTAGAAAAGGATGGAGGTGCTTTGCCAAGGATCACGCCGCAGGCTAGAGGCAGAAATGAGAATTAAATTCTACATCCCCTGACCTGGGCCAATAGACTTCATATTGCTTTTCCACTTGTGCCTGTGAAATACAAACAGCATGCTTAACACTTCACCAAAAAAGTCCAACTACTCCCAGTCCTACCATCATTTTACTTTGGGTGAGATGCAAATCACGGGAGAAAGCGCTGAAGCAAGTTTTAGAACCTGTTAAAAAACTGATGGGAGATGGACCCGTAAAGTTGGATGTGGTTGGATGCTTTTCTCTCTGGCTGAGCTCTGGGCATATCTGTGGCTCCACAGGGAACTTGCTGGGCTGTGGACCCCCTTTGCTCCAACTCCAGGAGCGGGCCTGCTTGATGTCTGGAGGCGAGGATGGCAGGAGAGGACGTGCCTGGGAGTGGGAAACTTGAGGTGAAAAGCATATTGCATTTCCCCCAAAGCTTCCATCTCAGCTTCTGTAAGGGCTCTTAGCGGTCGAGAAGGGAAAAAATCTGTTACGTGTCAGGACTTAAAGCATCCAAAACTTCTCACAAGAGAGAGGGTATTGAAAAGCAGGCCTTTCCAGTACTAGGAATGACACTTCTTCATCCTTAAGCACTAGTGCTCTGTCAGGCCACCACGCGTGCTTGCTGACAAGGTTGCTGGTTTTTCACCACGGCTTTTGATGCATGTGCATTACAGGAGCAGCACGGCCTTTGAGAGGAGCAAAACAGACGTGTTCCGAGTGAAAACCAATAACGTCGGACAAATAAAGAAAATAAGGTACCTGCGCAACAGTTGCTACCACAGCACCTTCTCTGCGAGGTGCTAATCGGATGACAGGCTGTAGAGGTTTTAGCACTGCCATGTTTTATTCATCATTCGTTAACGTGCTCCCATCAAGGTGAAGTTAAGGGGTGGTAAAAGCTTGTTTACTCTCTAAGATTTGAACTGAAGCGTGAAATCACCTACGGTATTGCTTATAACTATCCATGCTCCCCACCAAGAATTGTATTTCTGTCATGTGCAATCATGGGGAAAAACGTTTAGGACTGTTTTTATGTCCCAGTGGAGGTAAATGGGGTTTACTATCCACTTGTGCTGAATTAGTGTCATGTAAATGATGATTATAATGTTTAACCACCATGTGACCAACCGCTATAAAATTAAAAATTAATAAGTAGTACAAAGAAAGCTGTGAAGAGGTGGTTAAAACAAAATAAGAGGGAGAAGAGAGCAGAAGGGATACAGGGTGGGAAGGGAGTCCCTTATGTTTTAGATATGAAGTGCAAGGTGAATGAACGCATGTGCTGAACGAACGTGGAGAGCTGTGTATGTTTGCGTGCATCTCCTTGCAGGTAACAGCCCACAGATTCACCTATGATATCCATCCACAAATATACTGTTACTTTTAAAATACCCTGCAAAAAAATACCCTGTATTTCCTGTAAGTCTTTTGAAACACTTTGGGTAGACGGCTACAAACAGGCGTTCTGTGTATAGTTGCTCTAAGCCCTGCCTAATACACAACATTCCACAAAATCTACGGTGCTAGTGGCCAGTCTTAATCAAAACACCAAAACCAGGGTTGTTCTTCCTCTAGGATTGAGCACGACAACACTGGACTGAACGCGGGCTGGTTCCTCGACCGCGTGATCGTGACCGACATGAACAGACCCCACCTCCGCTTCTACTTCCCCTGCAACAACTGGCTGAGCAAGGAGGATGGGGATGGACTGTATGTCAGAGACCTCGTCGGCAGCCTCAACCCCATGGATGTGCCCAAAAGTAAGGTTTTTTTAAAAAAAAATAAAAAAAAAAAAAGCTTGGCTTTCCCATGCTTTGTAAGAAAGGACAGGGTTGCTTTGAGATGATTTCGTTATATGAAAAGTAATTGCATAGTCTAAGCTGATTTGAGTTTTCTTTATTGCCAGTGGAGAGAGATATAGGAAGATGCAAAATACCTCCAGAGGGTAATTTCTTCTTCCAGTGTTAGATCTGACAGCTTAGGGTGGGATAAATCACTGCTTGGAGAAGCTCCACTTGCTGATTGAATACTGAAGGATCCATGACGACAACATTAAATTAGATTAAATGGTCACATGTAGATGAGAGGTATCCTACCCTGGTATCTTCGAGTGCTATCCAAAGAGGCAGCATGGTTTCAGTCCCCTGTATAAAACTGAGTGTTTCCAGGCTCTGGTGATGTCCTGCAGGAAATTTCCGCAAAGAAGCAAACAAACCCTCTTGCTGTAACTCTGCGCTAGTTTGCTGTATGTGTATGATATCGATATTGAGCTGGTGCCTGTTTTTCAGAGTGGTTTTAAGCTAATGATGTTGAAACAAAGCCAGGACAGCTTGCAAACTCAAATTGGTATCAGCGTGTAGGCCATGTGGTGATGTATACTGCCCGTAACGTGAGTGGGAAGGCGATCAAGATGTGAAAGGGGAGCCAGCAAACCAGTCTCAGGTGCGATGTCAGCGGTTTATCCGCAAGTGCTAATGAGGAAAACGAGTGGTGTTTTCCTGATGGCCTCATCAGTGCACTGCTCCTTTTCCGGGAGCTTGGTTTTGGGCATGGAACTGAAGTACACCCGCCACCAGCTGCAGGTCCGTGGGAAAAGAGAGGTGTATAGTTTGGTGCTAAAAAGGAGAAACTTGTGCTTTTTCTAGTATCTCATCTTGCTGAGTACAGGTAGTAGATTTCTTGCAATAATGTGCTGACACAACCACTTAGGAGCAACCCTTTGGTGAAACCAGTTTGTTGCCAACCTTAATACAGTGCTGTGAGCATTGACAGATGCTCTAGAAGGGCAAAGTATTGTTATTTTTATTGAGGTCCTGTTTGAAGTTAACACTGCAACAATAAACCAAATTGACCCTGAATTGTTAAGTAATTTTGCCCTACTGAGATACAACCTTCTAAAACAGTTTTGGCATGTTGGATATGTAGGTATTAAAAGATACTGTGTGTGAACTAGTGTGCACAGATAATATTCATTGACAGGAAATGTAGGTGGGAGCATTTTAGAAATGCAGACATCCCCAGGGTGGCTGCCACAGGGGAATGAGATAACGTCTGGAGATATTATCTGCCGAAAACCCACCCAGTTACTGCTGGGGCTGTGTGTTCTGAAGTATTTTGCTGCTTTTTTCATCCAATTGGTTTGTGAAATGGAGAAGTTAGGGACAGTCTTAATGTTAAGAATTAAGAGGCAGGGAGGGTCTGGAGAAAGTCAAAGCAATACACAATTAAGGAGAGGTTCTCTTGAGGAGGAAGTCAACCATTCAATCTTAATAGATCTTTAAATGACACAACGCCTTATCTGAATTTATTATTGCCCCTGCCTGGGAGAGATGATTCAAGGGAACTCATGTGATTTCCTCCATCCTGTTCAACACCTGTCTCACAGCAGGAAAGGACTCGTGGGCTAAACCCTCAGCTGGTACAAAAGAGCGCAGCTCCACTGAAATTTCTGGAACAATTTTGCATTTCACCAGCCAGGCAGCAACTCCTGAGTGCTCGCTCTTCTGGAGGAGTGGTTTTGGGTTACAGACGAGAACTGCTCACTCTGTGCTTCGTACAGGATAAATACAAATAAGATTGTCTCCCGAGGGCGAAAGAAAAGGTTTAACCAGGCATTTGTCAGAAGGGCATCTGTTCTCACCACCTTTCAGAGAGAAGAGCCCACTTTTGAGTGGCAGTGGGTGCCCCGCGGCCGCCCATGAGAATATGGGGAGCGGGGCTGGGGCCAGAGCCACGGGTGAAGGGTTGGAAGCCTTCCAGGTGGCAGGTCTGAATCTGTAAGAGAGGGTTAGCTCTGCTATCTCAGGTTGCAGTTCCCCTTGAACCATAATTAATGAAAGATAAACATTCCCAGAGTGCTGTGGTGAACTGTCAGCTGCAAATGTAAATGTATCTGAATTAATTTGCCTCCCTCTGGATCAGTAAAGATCTGAAATGAGATTGTGATATGATTTTCTCTGTACATACAAGTAATTTGCCCTAAATTTGGTTGGGTTTGGGTTTGTTTGGGGTTTGTTTCTTTTTTTTCCCCAATGGATTAAAATAATGGTGTTTACTCTTTACA
Organism: Pipra filicauda; assembly: GCF_003945595.2. NCBI lineage: Eukaryota > Metazoa > Chordata > Aves > Passeriformes > Pipridae > Pipra > Pipra filicauda. The sequence goes on along the minus strand of NW_024104327.1, from coordinate 1,033,482 downwards.
TATTAATATTTTGTAGGCCACTAGGTAACTGAATAATTATGTGGCTTCGTGGGTTTATGTACCTGTAAAGAAAGATTAGTAACTCTCTCCTGTGTTCCCATTAGCAGTGTTCTGTGTGCCATACTCTTCTCCTTTCTGGCTATGTCTCTTCAATCACTGTTTCCCTTTTTTCTTTAGTTTTTCTTTATAAACTACCCAGTCACTGTTGCTGCCAAACTTAGCTTCATGCTTTGCTTTCATGCTCTGTTTGCTGTCACAGTCAGGAATGTTTTTGGAGGTAATCAAACAAGTTTCTTCTGTGTTCCCTCTCCTGCAGCACCTTCAGCTTTTGATCTGCTTCTTGAGAACTTTCCCATCTTTCTCATGAGCATTTTCCTTCCTCCCTTGAACTGGAGGTCAGTGCTGGGACGTGCATCTTCTCTGTGCTATGTGTGGGATGAATTAGGACTTGAGAAAAATGAACTGCTTTTTTTTGGTCATATTTTTCCTTTGTTGAAGAGGCATCTCAAGCATATTTGAAGGGTGCTTGTACCAAAACAGATCATGCTTATGGCGAAACTCAGCCCCTTTCTTGGTGAGGAGCACAGGCCAACCAGAGAATCCCTGCAGGACTGTGATTTTTGAAGAGGTTAATTTAAAGAGAAAAGCAGAGGAGTTATCAAAAAATGCAGAAAATAATATGTAGCAAAACCAGTCAACATATAATGGAAAAAACAGACACACACACTCAAAAAACAAAAGTAAAGTACTTTCCATGATCCAAATAGAGCTACCAAGAATGGCAGCACTACTTAGGAATTGCAGATGCCTGAGTGATTGCATTTACTTATCTGAGAAAAATGTCTCCCATCAGGTTCCCTGTAGAGTGCCACACATTTCTCAAGGAGAACAAGTTACATTTTAAGTGTTCCTGTTTGAATGATCCTCTATTCCCTGTACTCACATCCGTGGCTTCATATGCCAATGGCCCTTTGACAGTAGTAGTGTCACAGATTCTTATTTACCCAGCAGCTGCTACTGGCAGCCTGGATCAATTTACATTACAGGTATTAATTACAAGGAAGGGCTATTGTTCAGCTCTATGCTGCTTCACTTGAGTTTATGAAACCTTAGGATTGTATAACTGTGGCTGAGCCTTTATGCAAGGGACTGGCTCAAAACTGAAGTCAGGTGCTTGTTTTCCTTTGAGTGTTGTGGGTTTTGGGTCACTCTGAGGGTGTCTGATGTCCTACCAAAGCAGTGGAGGAGGAGAGCATTCATAATAGCTGGCAGCTGCATTAATAAGATCTACTGACCCCAATGGAGATGTAAAAGTGCACGAGACTCAGGAGCCAGTCCATAGAATCACAGAATTACTTAGGTTGGAAAAGCTCTCTAAGATCACCAAGTCCAACCATTCTCATGCAACTTCCAAGGCCACCACTAACCCATGTCCCAAATTGCCACATCCACATGGCTGCCCTGGGCAGCTGTATCAGGACAAGACAACCCTTTCCATGAGGAAATTTTCCCAAAGTCCAGTCTAAACCTCCCCTGACACAGCTTGGTCATGAACCATGTTTGTCATGAACCATTTGTGCCCCTCAGTGGACAGACCCTCATGACTCCCCGTCCCATGGTGACTCTCATTTGTCTGGACTTTGCTGGCTCTGTTTCTGCTGCAAGTGGGACACGAGGCCTGAGCTTTTCTCCATCCCTGTGTGTGATGGGTACAGCTTTTTATCATCCAGCTGGAAAGAAGGGAGTCCTGAGAGTTGGTCTTCAGGTGGATTGAAGAGTTTCTCAAGACATAATGCTAAAATATTTTTGCGAGGCTAAATTGTGTCCTGATTCATAAAAGAAGCTGAGGTTTGGTTGGGTTAGATGGTAAGTTGTTTATCCATGGACCATCTTTTCTCTGGGGTGAGCACAGGCAGTTATTCAGCTGGTTGAGGTTAGTCTGGCTTTTCTGCAGTATGACCTCCAGCTATCCTCAGAACAAGGGAAACACATTGGCTGTTCTTGATTTCCCTTGAAACCTCTCTCTAATCAAACAATTCTCTGTACATGCCCTTTACTGTGAGATCATTCATTTACAGAGGGGATGTTCATGCACTCCTTAAAATCACGTTTAAGAGCATAGAGAGCTGAAAACAAATTCAGTCTTCTGTGCAATTGCAGTTTACACTAACCTGTGAAATTTTGCTCAAGTTTTGCAACCTACCTGTCGCAAATAGGACTGATTTCCCTCTGGCTTTTTGGCCATCAGCAACCTGAAATTATTTAGGATTGGACATGATGGACTATAAAAGTGCATGGGACAGCAGCTCATGTCAAACTCTTTCAAGGCTGCCTATTCCCAGTAGGACAGAACTGCTTATGTGACCTCAAACTGTGGAACTTCTTCCACCTCTACTTTTTTGGGTTAAAGTTTAGTCTTATTTGGTCTGTTAATTATGAATGTGAGGAGCACATGTGGGAGAACAACATGTGGCACACCTTGACCTTGAGGATGGGAGAGCCCAACACAGTTTTGTTATGTTTAATTTTCCCATACTTAATTGTCCTGGGAATTGGTCACCTACTGGTTTTTAGTGTTATTACACAAAAAATCGATCACAAGATTAGATCAGGTGTAGCTGTGGGCTACCATCCTGTAGTCTGGATGGTCCTTTGCAGGCAGACATGAAATTTCTGCCTTGACAAGAACATGCTTTGAACTGGAAGGTTGCTGGCTGTGCCAGTTCTGACCTGATTAGGGATTGATATATGATGCATCTGAGAGTTTGCATGGATATGTCCCAAGGGTAATGGTTGTAAGATCACAATGAGCAGCTGGGAACTGGATCCCACTAAAGGCAGATGCGTGGTGAAATGTCCCTGTGTGCTTGTGCAGGCAGAGGGAAGTCTCGGCTTTAAAAAAAATTAGAACAATATTTATTATAATTACAAATGACAGAAGTTCAGATGATCAAGTTGCAGGTCAGTCCCAATCCATTAGTCTTTCAAAAGTTTCCTTGAATCACAGGTCTGCCCTCATGTGGGGCAGAGTTAATGAGATCACCCAAGGAGAGTGTGTGTTCATGGTGGGTCAGAGGGGAAGACCATGGACATAGAGAGCCACAGAACAGCTTCCTTTGAAGGCAGGAATGGCAGTCAGTGCAGGCTTTACGAAGGCAATCTGCGCATTTGAAGAAGCAGCCTGTGCTGGACTTCTCTGTCCACTGTGCACTTGAAACCACCTGTGCAAGCACACACAGAGTTAACATACTCCAGGTATTCTCCGAGGTTTCTAAATCCACTAGGACCTAAAACTCATATATTTGAGTGAGAATCTGAGCTGTGTTATTTCTTTCCTCTGTAAAGGAGGCTTGTCCTAAGACTTCACAGTTCATTGTCCAGAGTTTTACTGTTGGCTGACTCAAAGGCTTATGAGGCATTGACCTGGCTGTGGCTTGAGGAAACACTCAGCCAAGTCCTTCCTGCTGCCATGGGATGTGCATGTCCCTAAGGGCTGAGCTGGATCCGAACTGGAGCTGTGGCCAATATTTCTCAATAACGTGGTGGTGGTAGAAGCTCTGGTAAGGGGCAGCATTTGAGATCTGAGGCACCAGTCGATGATGCCCTGTGGGCTTTGCAACCTCATTTTATGAAACATGAACAGTCTGGAGAGCTGGGCTTGTGGCTGAGCCCCCATCTCTGGAAGGATTTAAAAGGTGTGTAAATGTGGCATGTGGGGACATGGGTTAGTGGTGGCCTTGGCAGTGCTGGGGGAACAGTCTGACTTGTTGATCTTAGAGGGCTTTTCCGGCCTAAATGATTTCATGATTCCCAGGGTCGTGTTTCAAAATTAGGTCTCAAAGTTTGGAAACTTTCATGATCAGAAAAATGAAAAGAGATTATTTCTGAGGACATAGAAGTGGAAGGAGAGGGAATGAAATATTAATAAGTGTTACCTGCTCATCAAAATTCATCTTTATTTACATTGAGAACTGGAAGTGTATAATCAGCCCAGGAAAATGCAGCTAAATATATTTATGAAATAAATATGAGTTGTTTACTTTCGAGTAATGGTGAATACCCTCTGTGTTAAGGATGAGGCCTTGCTGCATGCTGAAGCATTCAATAAACAAGGTTTGTAGAGGGAGTAATATCTTTTACCACCCCATTGATAACGTGAGGGGAAAAAATTGTCAAGCTATCTGGCATACTGAGTACCCAGAAATGTCTTTTATCTTTGGTTAAAAATACTCCAGTTGGTCTCATAAGCACTTTACTCTCCCTGCAAACTTTGCCCATCTTATACCACTGTGTCCAAAATGAGGCAGCTATGGACATTTTACTTGTAATGTATTTTTTTGCCTGTTGTTTTATCTCTAAAGATAGGTAAAAGGAAAGAGAAATTGAAATACAGAAATAAAAAGAAACACTAGTGACTTGTAAACCACAAGGAAGACAGGATGCACAGAGCTCTGAAATGGGATGGAAATAGAGATTTGTAATTCATATCAAGGACTTCATGTTTCAAGAGAAAGAATTTTGAAGAGGCATGAGACATCTCTGTGTATAGATCTATGTGTACCCAATACAAAACAGATAGTACAGCACGTTTGTGAAGATGTGGGATAATTTTGACTAATTATGTCTATATATGGAAATTAATTCAGCTATCAGTTTTAAAATAGAGTAACTTTTAAAAAGATACGATTTATTCAAAGCAAGACTTAAGTAGAGTGAGAATAATAAGGTTTTTAACAATACTGTAAAATTATTTTACTCCTATTTCTGAGCAAAAGTGTTTAACCCAAGAGGATATTTTCAGTGATTTCTTCAGTTTTGATAATATCAGACCTGAGGAAAGCAGAAAACAGATAATTTCTTTTGTGAAATGTCTGCCTTTTTTTGCTGTTGTTTTTTGGTTGGTTTTGTTTTGTTGTGGTTGCTTTTTTTTTTTTAATGGGGTTTTTTTTAATGGGCTTCCACCCTGGGGCTGAACTAATGCAAAGTAACGATAAATCTTGGAGAATTAGATGAATAATGATTTCTGCACTGCTGTCACAAGGTGGGTTGCCCCTGTGCTAAGCTCTCTGCTTCTGCAGCTAAACCACTATTGTCTCCTGAGCAAGGTCATTTAAAGCTCACTTCAAAAAGTCATCATTGCTTTGAAGTCGCAGTAGGAACATCAGTTTAGCATATCCTACAAGCAAAGCCTCCTGCATGTGGTAGATTGCCTCTCACAGGCTCTGCAGAGGGATGATCCAGGCTGAATCCTAATACATTAACTGTTTTGATGCACACTTTGATTCCACGTCAGAGCCACAGAAAACGGAGCTGAATCCCACGGTCTCTGGCCTGGGTGGGGAGGCTCAGTGTCAGAGTTAATTACGGGAGGGGCACAAGGCAGAGGTCGAGGGTGGTGCAGTACTCAACAGAGCAAACTCTCTTATCACAGAGTCACAGAATACCCTGAGTCTGAAGGCACCTCCAAGGAACATCAAGGCCAACTCCTGGCCCTGCACAGGACAACCCCAAGGGTCCCACCGTGTGCCTGAGAGCGTTGTCCGAACACTTGTTGAATCGTTTCTTTCTCCCGTGTGTTGTGGCCTCCTTGGGTGACAGCAATAGTGTCTCTTAAGAAGACACTTTCACAGGGCTCTTATGAGATTAAAGAAATGCTGAACGAGGGCCACGCCATCCTTGGTGCTGTCTCTAAATATGGGCACCCCAGAGGCATCCAGGGGCTCCTCAGCATTTCTCCCTTGCTAACAAGGTGTTTTGGCAGAGGTTGTCATGGCCAAATGCCACAGAATTTGGGTTAAAAGGGGCCTTTAAAGACCATCTAGTCCAACACCCTGCAATGAGCAGGGACATCTTCAACTAGATCAGGTTGCTCAGAGCCCTGTCCAATGCACAACTCTTCCTTATTCAGCATCCCCTGTGCTCCAGGTGTGCTTGTAACCTGCATTTCCACTGTTCCCCACCTCTGAAGGCACAGCTCATTAATAAAGGCAGCTGTCAATTACCCTTGAAAGACATTAATTACTTTTGAGCTCTAAACCAACCTTTTGAATTCAGTGCTCTCCAGGATGGGGAAAAAAAGTCTTCTTTATCTGTGTGCAGATTGCTTTGTCTAAGAGCAAGACACGATTTTGAGACAGATCTGGCTGCTGATGAGCTCAGCAAGGCTCCACTGCTTTTGCAGGGGTTGTTTTAAGTGCTCAATACTTTTTGCTCTGTGTGGCTGTCTCTAGGGTCCCTGCTACTGTGTCAGAGAGACGTGTAATGGTCAGGGCCGGGTGAGCTTTCCCCTCTGCAGTGTTCGCAGAGACTGAATTGCTGGACATGGAAAAGCAGCAGGGCACCTCCACCACGTCAGCAGAAGCTCGTCTAGGAAGAGGAGGTGTTATCCTGGTGGGATGGGCTCTCTCTCAGGACAGACAAGAACTAAATTCAAATGTTTGCTGTGAACCAAGCGTGTTGGGAGGCCAGGCCCCAGCTTTGTGCCCTAACCATAGGCTGTCTGACATTTTAAGGCTGCTCTAAGAACTCTGTCACTGAGGAACATGCTGTCACCACTGGTATAAAGGAGCTTCCATTTTGACAAGTCAGTCCTTTCCATCAAGAAGAGATTTTGTCAGAAAGTTTCTGGTGGGATGGAATGAGTGACTCGATCTGACATCAAGGAACCAAAGCATATGGATGTTAAACCACCTTCCCGAGCTCCTGCAAGAAGACTGTGGCAGACTCAGGTTGAAATTGTACCTCGTCTACAGATTCAAGCCCCTGCCTCTCCCTCTAGCAACGATTCTTTTCACTTTTCGCACAAACCACAAAAGTATTTCTTCTCCAGCAGCAATTCAGAGACAGTGGCAGTGCCTCTCCCCCACCTCCACGCCTTCCCAAATCTGCCTGCTCAGTGCTGAGCAGCAGAGAGTGGATCTCAAACATTACCGCCCTTGGAAGCACTGTGAAAACAGAAGGATAATTGCTAAAAGTTGCCCTGTGAGAAGACTCCGTTGCTGCCTATGGCTTAGTTCCCTGCTTTTAACTCTGAGTGTTTTGCCTCTGAGGGCCGTGGCATTTCTCAGATGTTGGATGCTGAGGGGCTGCCCTGCTCCGTGGCAGGTCGTGCACACGGCAGGTAGGCAGGGCTGTCTAGCTGGGAATTCACTGTGCCCTGCAGGAGGTGATAACACTAGGTAATGAAGCGCAGCCGACTTTGTTTTCCTGCCCAAATCTCCTGCTTCTGCTGCTACAAACTCGGCAGACTGTGTGTAAACACCCTACCTAATGCTCCAGATAACAGTTGCTACAGGATTTCTTTAGGCAATCGCATCCTATGGTGGTTCAAGTGACCATGATATCGTATTGCTAAATAAATGGCATTAACAGATGAATATCACACAGCTGAACAGTCACCTGCAGCTTGCAGGTGGAAGGATTTGACTGGGATATATCCACGTGTTTTCCATGGCTGGGGGCAGGACAGGGGCTGCACAAGTGCACCCAGGGGTGCTGGGTCTGGATGAAAAGATTCTGAGCAATATGCTGGGTTAGTGCTGCCCCCAGCTCATCGGAATGGCATTGGGAACAGCCTGGATGGGGAATACTGGGAGGCAGGAGACCAGCAGCCTCATTCCCTTTGCCCCCCAGGAGCAGCATTAGGAGTGCAACACATTCACAAAAATAATTCTCTTGGGTCTCGTATGGAGAGAGCCTGACTCCAGCCCACAGTGCAAGATTAACCTTTCCTCCTCGCTGTTGAGAAGCTGAGGCTGAGTTAATCAGCAACAGGCAAGCTGATGGACTGTCACACCTCTGCTAAATTAATGCAGTGGGGTTACATCAGTGCCACCCCACTGCTTCGCAGGGATGGCATCCTGGCAATGTCTTCAAATGCTTCTTTGGGACAGCTTTGTCTGCGTCAGTGTGTTGGATGAGAGATGTCAGAGGGAGCTGAGTTGTCTCTTAGTGGAGCAGACACCCAACTGTAAAGAGAAGGAAGGTGCTCTAACCACAGAGGGCATTTGCACTTGTGTTGCAATGGGAAGAGGAAAGACAGCAGAAAATAGCTACTGCTCTTCCTACTGATTTTTCTTAGCTGTTCTACTCTTGGCATCTTGCAGTTCATGCCTCTGAAGCTGCTAATTTTGCTCCTAGGAAAGCTCCCCTCCCCGTGCCTGTGCTGCAGTGAGCCTGCACTGCTCGATGGAGGCACAGCTTTTACATTAGCATTTTGCATGTTCACAGTGCTAGGAGAAGCATTCAGGAAAAAAAATATCCAGGCAACATCTTGATCCCTGTTTTGCAGATGAAGTCAGAGCCATGTATTGAAATTAATAAAAAAAAAAAAAGGCAAGTTGGTATTTTTGAAAAGATGCTGCTGCTAAGGGCTTAAAGAATCATCCACCCATGCTCAAAATGAAGAGTGCTTGACTTAAGCCAGATCTCTGCCTGGCTGCAATGAGAGCTTTTTCTTGCATGCTTTTAGCAGCTGAATCTTCACTGTTTTTTTTGAGAGGTAACTTTCCTTCCTATTTAAATTTTCACATCCACCACGTCATTCTGTAAGATGTGCTGATGTATAAAGCAAAGAACCCCTGAGCAGCATGAAATGCTCCTGTCCCTGCTGCAACTGAGTGTTGAATTGCTTAGAGAGGGAGAGAGTTCTGGTAAAAATTCGGTGTGGCTCAGGACTGATCTTGTTTGCTTCCTGGAGATGGAGGAGCAACGATTTTCCTGTATGCAGACCTGAGAGGTCCTGACCCAAGGTATGGGGTCAAGCTACAGTGCACAGTTTCATAGTTGTAAACGTGAAAAAAATAAAAGGGAAAACCTGATAAACAGAGGCTAGGCATGATCCCATAGTCTGTGAAGCAGGGATTTGCCATCACTTCTGCCAAGGACCTCTACTGCTCTTGGAGTGGCTTTGCCCATGGAAACACATCAGCACGGAGAACGGGCCTGCCAGCACGTGTTCTGCACTCCAGCCTTGCTTACACTTTAGGGGGCAACATAAACCCCTCACAACACAGTGCCCTGTGATTGCCACCAGCTCAAAATGACCCACCTGTGGTCTCAGGAATCAGTTCTGCCACGGGGCTCTCTGTGCTGACACTCTGTGTCACTCTGTGTGTGTATAGAGCCCTTGGGACCGCTTAGTGTTCCGAGCAGGTTGTCAGAGGATGTCATTCTGTACCTTAGATTTGAAATACAGCCATGTTGAGAAACCTGTCAAGGTGTTTGATCTGGCAAATAGTTTTACCAATGTTTTTCTTGCTGACCAGACGTTATTTTTGCAGAAGCTGTACAAGGTGTCCTCCCTGCCCTGTGTTTGGTCACTGCTCCTCATTGCTCTTCATGGACTTGTTCTCTGCATGTCCTCCTTGATGCTCTGCATGCATTCAGGCATCCTTCTGGTCTGTATTTCAAGTGGCATAAACCCTTATCCTACAAGGGCAATCTAAGTTCGGCTACTGTTGCTTGTCCTTTTGAGGACCCTTTTATCCCATCGGGTTCTTCTGGCTCCTGAAAAGTGGAGTGGAAAATTAATCACTGACATGAGAAAAAAATATTCTAGAGGACGTGCATAGAGCAAAGCTTCTGGAAAAATGTGGTCTGTGATTAAAGATCTCACAGTGGGTCAATTTTAGTTAGAGCAGCTTAGTGGCCAAGTGGGAGCTGTAAATTGCACCATCTCCATCCTTGGCTAATGCAAATGAACTCTTTTGGTGTTGGTGCAGCTCTAGCAGGTTGTTAGAGCTCTGTGAACTGAAGCAAAAGAGTTAAAGAGAATCATTAAGGCATTTTCTCCCTTGTCTGAGCCTGGACCTGTCCTCCTCTTTCTTGTTATTTAGTATTTATTGCAGTTTTATCGTTATTATTTTATTTGCAGTGGCATGTTTTGCGATGGGGCGCCAAGGATGTCAGCTCGATTTTCAGCCTTTTCCCAGCACAGTCATTAAACTGTGACAGGTGATTTTCCCTTCTGTTTAGGCTCTGCTTTTGTATACCTCACCCTGGGAGCTGAGAGCATCATTATAATTCAGGGGATGGTCCAAAAACCGCTTTTCATATGTTTGCTCTCACATCCTCTGCCTCAGCAGGGGCATGTGCACCAAAGTGTCTGCTGTTTTTTAGAATAATTTTTAATATGCACTGGTTATGGTGGAAGAGCTGGGGGACCTGTTCTGGGAATGGTAACCCAGTGTTTGTGATATTCCATGGCTCCTGAGGGAATCCATTTCTGGAGTTGGCTGGGAAGCCCAGAGAAGGTTTTCCCCTAAATTTGCACCTGCAAATCATGAATCACAGTTAACAGTTGGACTTGAAGATCTTAGAGGTCTTTATCAGCCTTAATGATTCTGTGGTGCAGAAAATTTTGTTTCTGCAAAGGGTGTGCATGTGAGACCTGTGCATTTGAGCCTTTCATGGGAGCAGAGTGTCTGGGACTCAGAAATAAAGAGCTGAAGTAGCACAGAGCTTTCAGTGTCAGCTGCCCAGGGCTCAGTAACAGAGACTTTGTTGAGGGCGTATCATGTGCTGTTCAGCTGTAGATTTTGCATTCCTTTTCATCAGTTTTGTTTTGTGTCTTGCTGTCTGCCTCCAGCACTGGTTTTTATGGAAGATACAGCACCACATGTTTGTCACGGCTGTTTGCCTGGAGGAGCAAGGTAGTCAGGTAGACTTGAGTAGTAGGTTCTGAAATTTGGCCCAAATAAAGTCACACTGCAGGTCATGGGAGTTTTCTTATTAGTTTCAGAAGAAGCCGAGCTCTCGTTGGCTGTCCTTGGGAACAAAATGAGTCCCACTCTGATCCATCTGAAGAACTTGCTTTTCAAACTCACCTACATGACATGTGTGAAGTGTTTGTGGTGTGGCTCACCCACAGGGTTTTTGTGTTGCTTTTTGCCACACATGGTGTATCTTCACAGTGTCACAGCTCCTTGGATTTACTCCTGTTTCCCCATCAAATGAAAAAGATTGGATTTTTTTTTTTTAAGCTCAGCAGGGTGGGTACCTTCACATTTTTGTGTTCATGCAGTGACTGACCTTTCATAGAATCATAGAACCAGAAAATGGTTTGGGTTGGAAGGGACCCTAAGGATTATATTATTCCAAGCCCCTGCCATGGACAGGGTCACCTTCTAGGTTGTTCCAAGCCCTGTCCAACCTTGGACACTTCCAGGGATGGGGCAGCCACAGCTTCTCTGGGCAACCTGTGCCAGCCCCTCACCACTCTCACAGTCAAGAATTTCTTCTGTGTATCTGATCTGAATTTCCCCTTGTTCACTTTGATTCCATTACTCCTTGTTCTATCACTACACTACTATTTCCTCAAAGTACTTGTCACCAGCCAGGCTTAATATAAACTAAACTGCAGAAATAGCTCTAGGACAGCACTGGGATCAGAGGGGTCAGGTCTGAGCTTGGGCAGACGGCTGGCTCTGTAACTCTGTAACTCCTTGACATCTGGAGAAAGCAAAGCTTGTATGTAGGTCCTAGTTCATTTAACGCCCTTTTATCAACATGAAGATTTTCCCTTTCTCATCTACTTCACCTTTCAATGTCAAGGCCAGGAACTGAGTGATCTGTGCTCTTGCCCTGGGCAGTGAATACGCAGTGTCGGAGTTCTGCCTATGGATTTTATTCCTCATATGGAGAAGAGGGTCAGTGTTCCAAGAGCCATCGTTCAGACAAGCTTTCAAGAGAGTATCAGCCCAGCCTGAGTTGTTTTGTGACGTTATGTTCTGTATCAAACCTCTGAGTTATTAATGTGTTGTGATTTGTGCCTCTCTCCTTGCAGTCAATAAGTACGTGGTCCGGGTTTTCACTGGTGAAGTCAGCGGCAGTGGAACAGATGCAGATGTCTTCATTAACATCTTCGGTGAGAAAGGAGACACAGGTATTCAAATGCAAATAATTTCCTAAAATATTTCCTCCTGCTCTGCAGGACTGTGATCTGAACAACTCACAAAGGCGACATGGCAAACGCGGAATAATTTGGCTGAGTGAAGGGCACAACAAATGGTGGTTTTAGCTCTGGGGCTTCTCACATCCACATCCACTGGAAGCTGCGACTGCAGTGCAGCAGTCATGGCTGGGCTGTGACCGAAGTTACCTAGCACTAAAAAACCCAAACCCTGGGGAAATGCAGCATAAACCACCAGCAGGAAGCAGTGGAGGAAGTGCCAGTCCACTTAAGCATCCAACACCGATGTGTATTTACAGTGCATGCATTGAGAGCTCTCTGTCTCATTTTCTGGGTCCCTGCACGGGTAATGATGTCCCTTCTGTGCGGCAAATGTTGGGGCTGAGCCTACCTGGCCATTTGGAAAAATAATCTCACCAAGGTTTGTGTGAGTTGGCTTTAAAGCAATGGTGTTAGCTTTTTTATTTCTTTTATTTTTTTTAATGTAGATTGTATGCAAAAGTGGTCTGGAAACATTAAATTAGTCCTTTAAAAAAATATTTTTAACTGAAAAATAATAAAATATGTGCCTGAACCAAACTCTTGGGGCCATGGAGAAAAGTGGGTGGAAATTCCTGGAGACCCAGAGAGCAAATATTCTCTCGCTTCTACACTGCACCTATCCTATCAAATTCAAGAAATAATGATATTATGTCTGCCAAGTATCCTTGAACAGATGATGAAAGCTAGTGGATGGGGCTCATCCTTGATTAATCCTCCAGATTTTTACAAGGGGATTCATCTGATCTCACTGAAGACATCCAAAAAGTGGGAGTCTAAATCTAAACTGGTTGTCCTGGCACTCTGTCATATCTACACAAAGAAATAACACCCTTGCCCACTGACACTTTTCCCTACACTGGTGCTTTGGGTGAGTTCAATCCAACTCACAGCATCGCTCACGCAGGAGCAACGTTGGCTGCAACCACAGTCAGAGCTTTAATACTTTTCATAAAGACAGACTCCTGTGAGATCAGGAAAAAGCCAACAGCCCTGGCTGGGTCCTAATTTGAAAATAAATCCTTCCTGTCGGATGCAGCAAAGAATTCCGTGTCCTGAAATGTCAAAATCTGCAGCTTGTGACCAAAGCCTTTTTTTTGAACAGTTTGGAGATTTTCAAAGACATTAAAAATAAAAGGGAAATGTGGTGATATTAAAAAAAAAAAAGGAAAAAAGAAAAGATTTAAGAGCCATCTGGATATATATTTCTGAAAGCTCTGAGAGCTGTAAGTAACTGTGACATTAGAATGGAAATCCTGGTCTTTTGTGTGCTCGAGAAAAGGTACCCTTTTTATTAGAATATAAAGTCCCCTGCCTTTACCTTGAATCCTGGTTGCAGAGAGCTGATACCTGGGGAATATTTGATTCAGCCAGTGATGACATTCCTAAATATTCCTTTACTTACAAACACACATGTGCCAGTAACCCTTTCCTCCTTGGAGTTATTATTTATTATTGTTTATTTGTTTGTTTAATCTCATTTTATTTTTTATCTTTTTTTCCCCCTCAGGTGTGAGGAGACTGGACAATGACAAAGACAACTTTGAAAAAGGAGCAGAGGACAAGTTCACACTTGATGCTCCAAATCTGGGAAAATTAAGAAAGATTAATATAGGGCATAATAACAAGGGAGGCTCTGCTGGCTGGTTCCTTGCAAAGGTTAGTTACTCGTGAGAAATGCAATATAAGCGTGCCAGGGGTCAAAATATCCCACTTACCCTCTCAGGGGTCTGGTACCAAGAAAATGTAAGGATAATTGCTGGTGATACAAGTTACTGAGAGAGTCACAAATCAAGTTTTCACCTTTCCGGAAGTTTCCTCTTCAGGACTTGCTTTTTCTGCAGAGCAAAGAGGGCTGATGAAGTGCTGGCAGCAGCCTGGTGCGCGCCAGCATGGTGCATCTCAACCAGGTGCAGCAAATTCAAATTGGACAATTAGAATTCCAGTTGAGCAGTTTGGTTTCAAACTAAAAGAGGGCTGATCTGGATTAGACATAAGGAATAAGTTTGTGGGTTTTTTTACAATGAAGGTGGTAAAACACTGGCACAGGTCCTGTCTCAATCACAGCAGTTTGTTTGACCAAGGAGGATGAATTCTCCAAGCCAGGGCCTCCAAGCCCCCTCTCATTCTGTTGACTTAACTCATTACCAAGACCATAAAGATACCAGAGTCTAAGAAATATCTGTTGGGTCTGTTCACACTGGAAATTTGCAGACTTACAGCTTGGCCAAGTTTAAGTGATTTGTCATTGGCACAGCAAAAGAGATATACCTGCCACAAAGATCCCTTTCTTCCTCTTTCCTGCTCATTTTAATCTGCTGCTATAAGGTAGGAAGGTATTACAGCTTTTAGTGAAATGATTGAAGGAATATTTTAAAAGGAGAAATCTATGACTCTTCCCTCTAGTCTCATTTTCTTTTAATGTTTTTTTAATGTAATTTAACATAGCTGGCTTTAAACCACAGAAGAACTCACCCCAGATTTGTAAATCCTAGGTAAGAGAGTAGTTTGATGGATTACAAATGCAAATATTAGCACATGCTTTTCCACCGTCACCATACAATGCAGGAAAAGTTATGATGTTGTTTGTCCATGAAAAATGCAGAAATGAAAAACAGAGCAGTTGTGCTCAGTGTAACAGAGCACAGTGAGGGGAAAAAAAGCACAGAAAAAGAACCTCATTCTAACGTCACAGGTGATGTGACTCCTAAGCCTGGAGTAGTGATGACTTGCAGCCAACACGTTAACCCTGCCACAAGCCTCCAAGATGTTTGTGGTTAAGTGGAAAGCAACTTTTAGCTTGCAAATTCATCTGGAAGTTCAGGGAACTGAGCTAAAATATCTCAGTTATTGTCTACTGTTGGTAGGTGGTTTTGTGTGAGTTGCTCCAATACTTGGAGGCTCTAGCGTTCTCACTCCTGAATGAACCTGTTCTCAAGTTTCTTGTGTTTTCAGTGTGGCTTATCCTCAGAGATGGTTTTCTGCCTCTAAATTTATGAATAAACCCATTAGAAGGAACCCAAAGAGGATCAGCTGGTAGAGAGGAATCATAGTGTTGATATTTCTCCTGAACCTCGTCTGTTTTATTCTCTAACACTCCAGCACGGCACTGCTCTCTCATCCTGACAACCCCAGCCCTGGCAGATGCTGATGTCTACGAAGGCACAGCGAGAATCAGTGATGCTACAGGCAACAGCACGGTGGTGGGATGAGTGACAGGAGGGGAAGCTCTGTTTTCCAGAGAATGGCTTCATAAATTTATCCAAAAAGACAGATTTCAGATTCTCCCTGTTTGTTGAGAAAAGTGTCAAGGGCTTTCTATCCACAAAAGCGATTTTTTTTTTTCCTCCTCTGAGGCATAAGCCATGCAGAGGAATAGAGATTTTGATTTCTTCTCTTCTTACCAAAAGTCTTCAGTACCCTTCTCTGCTGTTTTAAGATACTACAGTAACTCTATCTGTGGCAGGCTTCGGGAGCCCAGAAGAAGATATTGGTAAGAAACACCTCAGGAGGAAGTGCAAAAAACTACCATCTAGTATTAAAGGGGAAGATTGTTCCCTGGCTTGTTTTATTAAAATATCACCGAATCCTATGGTTTGGTTTGACAGGGGCCTTCAAGAGAATCTATTTCCAACCCCCTGCCATGGGCAAGGGATGCCTTCCGCCAGACCAGGTTGCTCCAAACCCTGTCCAACTTCCAGGGATGGGGCAGCCACAGCTTCTCTGGGCAACCTGTGCCAGGGCCTCACCACCCTCACAGCCAGGAATTACTTCCCAATATCCCATCTAACCCTGCCCTCTGGCAGTGGGAAGCCATTCCCCCTTGTCCTATCAGTTCAGACCCTCATCCCAAATCCCTCTCCAGCTCTCCTGTAGCCCCTTTAGGCACTGGAAGGGGCTCTCAGGTCTCCCTGGAGCTTCTCTTCTCCAGATGAACCCCCCCAGCTCTCCCAGCCTGGCTCCAGAGCAGAGGGGCTTCAACCCTTGGAGCATCTCCACGGCCTCCTGTGGACTCTCTCCAGCAGCTCCACGTCCCTGTGCTGTTGTTCCCCAGGGCTGGAGGCAGCTCTGCAGGGGAGTCTCACCTGAGGGGGCAGAGGGGCAGAATCCCCCCCTCCCCTGCTGCCCACGCTGTGGGATCAGCCCAGGGCACGGGGGTTTCTGTGTTGGGTTATGTCCATCCTCTCACCCACCAACCCCTCCAGGACCTTCTCCCCAGGGCTGCTCTTGATCTGTTCTCTGTCCAGCCTGTGTTTGCGCTTTGAATTGCCCCAACCCAGGTGCGGGATCTTGCACTTGGCCTGGTTGAACTTCATAATGTTTGCACAGCTCCACCTCATTGGTGGTCCAAAGAGCCAAATCCCTCCAAATTAGAAGCTGTTCCTGCTGCAGGGTATCGCGGCTGCCTTTGCAATGGTTCCACCCTGGAATAACTGATCGGGATAAAGTGATGTTACTAGGTCACACGAGCTGATCTGATGGTCTTGATTTGCCCTGGAATTCCTAGATGTTATTTTATAACAAGGCCCTAGAGCAGAGAGAAAGAACACAGCCTGTTCCCAAGGCAGAACAAAGAGCTGTCGCTCAGCCGATGGAGAAGAGTAGCCAGCAAACATGCTCTGGAGAGAGGGAAGACAGGCCAACCAGCTGGTCTTGATAGCAGAGACATCTGGTCTCGTACACCACGAGAGATGCAGAGTGGGTTCACTGGATAAAAAATGCAAAAGGAAAAAGCTGGTTTTTTACTCACTGACTGTCTGAAATTGTATCAGTACTAATTAGGGAGTGGACAGGGATCTGCTCGAGTATTGAGTATGTTAAATACCAGGCCAGAGTGTGTACATTAAGCTTCTGCTCTTCTGCCACCCCTCGTGTAACACCTTTGCTTTTTCCTTTTTTTTTTTTTTTTTATTTTCCAAAGTGCTGTTTCTTTTTTCTCTCAGGTGATCATTGAGGACATTGGCAATAAGTGTGTGTACCAATTCCCGGTTGGACGCTGGTTTGCTTTAGATGAAGACGATGGAAAAATCCAGAGGGACATTCTTGTTGGGGGCACCGAAGCCACAGGTAAATTTGTAGGCTGAATCTGTGGTGGGAAATGGGAAGTTAATGCTGTTAGCCATGTTTTCTTGAGAAGACTGAATGCTTATGCTTAGGGAGATCTGCAGTGAACCATCTGCTCGTAGCAGGATGTTTTGTACAAGAGTCCCTGAATTACCACTTTATTTCCCCCCTTTTTATCTCATTGGTGAACCTGTGCAGGACCTACAAGCTGGTTTATCACCTGAGGCACCTGGATAAGGGCCTTATGGGCAGAGGATGAAAGATCCAGCTTGTACTTCAGCAAGTCTCTCACCAGTTTCTAGGGAGTGGTTTGCTATTTCCACAGTCACCAGTGTGCCACACAGTAGCGAATATTGTACTTCGTGTTCTTGTCTGGGGAACTACGCATCCTTTTACAAAATGAGAAAGGCAGTGCTGATCCCTAAATCAGTCTTTCTTATTATCCAGCATTGTTAAAGCAAAGACAACCAAAATTTATGTCTCTGTTAAAAGAAACTTGCATGTAAAGTCAACAAAAGAACTCACCACAAGGCAGAAGATTATTTGGATAGTGTTCTGCCTGTATTTATTTATTTATTAGCATAAAGGCAAACACTTTGACCATGCATGTAACAGCTGTTCTTTACTTCTTTGCATGGTCTTCAGCATCTGCAGTCCTTGTATTCCCCCTGCATGTGCATGAGGAAAGTGGTCTGGATGCAGATTCCTGACTTCAGGATGCTTGTTAAGAAAAATTAGGGGAAGATGGGAAAGAAAACAGAAATGTAATTCATTTGGTAAAAGCTTCCTTTATTTTTTACCATTCATGACTGTGCATTCTTTTTTCCTGCTCTCATGAGTTTTGTTGAAGATACATCCAATAGTAAAGCATGCTTGAGTTGAGTTTTTAATGTAAATTTCAAAGGGAGGATAATTTAGACAAGAGTGAATTCTGATGTTTCTACTTCATCCGAAGTCCCTATTGAAATTTCTGGCTGATTTAATCAAAGAACTTGTCTTGGGCCCCAACTACTTTTTACATGCTCCCTAAGACATTGTTAGAGTGTTTTACGTGTCTACTTTGTGCCATGAGACAGGTCTAAGGTGTACTTGCCTATGAGCCTTCTGAGAGGTAAGGTTGTAGGAAGAAGTGTTTTCTTTCTTAGACCAACAGTTTGAGCTAGGAAAAAAACCCCAGAAAACCAAATAGGACACTTTTATGCACACTGGGTTCCCTTCAGAAATATTTTTCTTTCTTCCAGCTGAGTTAGTATCTCTCCCAAACCTTGCTTTGCTGAGAACTTCGGGCTCTCACAGTGACTGTGGAGGTCCTGGTGGCTTCAGCAGCATTATAAACTGCTGATTTGAAGCTTCCAGATTTTTGTGATGCTGCAGATCTTGCCACCACTGTTTAAATCAGCACTTTTCCATCCTCTCAGCGCTCCCTGACACATTTAGTGCTTGGTATCTCTCAAAATCCACCTACTTAGTTGCCAATTCAGTTTTATCGCCTTTCTTCACCTAATCATCACCACATGGTGAATAAAAAAACCATTGGGCCATATGATAGGGATTTTGTCACCCCAAGCCTGTTTCTCTTGGACAGTCTGAAGATAGATGTGTATTTTTCATAGTTACGTGTGGGACAAAAACAAATGAAGCATTGCACTATGTCTAAGTCAAAAGTCAAAATAGATCAGAGGGAAACCAATAGAGTCCGACCTAAATCCAATCAAAATCATAATTCTCAGACTCCTTTCCTCCCTTCTTTTTTTCCTAACTAAACTCCTGATTCCTTCAGGTATTGTGTACAACGTGGCTGTAGTGACAGGAGATATCAGAGGAGCTGGCACAAACTCCAAGATCCACATAATCCTCCACGGCTCCAAAGGCTTAAAGAACAGTGGGAAGATTTTCTTGGAAGGAGGAGAATTTGAGCGTGCCAGGACAGATCTCTTTAACGTGGAGATAGCTGCTCTTCTCAGCCCTCTCAGCAGGGTCAGCATTGGGCATGATAATTGTGGAGTCAGTTCTGGATGGTTCTGTGAGAAGGTGAGACTAAAATTATCATAAACTCGAAGAATCATTTAGGTTGGAGAAGACCTCTGAAGTCACGGAGTCCCAGCACTAAGCCAACACTGCCAAGTTTTTTTGTCTGTAGGCAGCTGCTGTCAGACTGTCTCCTGACCCCACCCTGACCCCAACAACCAAGTGCAGTTTAAAAATAAATAAATAAACCTGCTTTTGTTTGGATGGCAATATCCACGACTTAACAAGTCAATACTATACATCATGCACGGGAGTAGCTGATTGCCTCAAAGGCACATTAGATGCATAAGTCAATCACTCGCTAATTGGGTTGATTGCCCCTCTGCTGTCACAAAGAGAGAGATTATTGTTTGCTCAGCTCCAAAAGCACCTTCAGATGTTCGCCCAAGGGGCCGGACAGAATTGCAGCCTTGGATTGTGCTGAGCGTTTCAAAGTTATCACCTCCGTTCAGACTTCCGTGAAGTTTCTAGATGCTGCTCTGGAGCTCAGAAATTATTTAAAAAAAAAGAAAATCCAAAAAAACCCCAAACAAACAAACAAGCAAAAAACCCCAGAAACTAACAAAACAATACAAAACCAAACACAAACAAACAAACAAAACCCAAACCAAAAAACTAAAACAACCCATCAACAAAAAGTGGCTGGGAGGTAGTGGGGCAATATGTGATGTGAGATCATGTGCAAGGCCAGCAGGAGGTGATGGGAGGATAGGGAGGGGGGCAGCTACCTATCCTGAAGCTATGTGGAAATGCAGTTTTCCTGGAAAGCAAAGTCAGCTTAGAATGTGTTTGAAGGCTTTTGGTATCTTGTGTGTTCTGCAAAGCCCTGCCATGCACTGGTGTGGTGCAGGGCTGGCTCCTGCTGCCACCCTGCCTGCTCCTGTTCCCTTCCCCTCCTGGTGTTTCACCTCTTCTTGGTTGACCCTTTTTGATGTGCTGCTGCAAAAATGGGAATAACAGGACGGATGGGTTGTAACTGTACTGCAAATTGGGAACTGTGCAACCAGTCCTGTTCACGTTGGTCCAGAAAACCTGATTTTGAGAGCAGGACCAAGATCTCCAGCTCTGTCTCTGCTTTGTTATTTAAATTTTTGGGATCGAGGGGGGGGGGGGTGGGCTGCCAGTAGCAGAATATTCAACCCCATTTTCCCAATCTCTTTTCCCAGGTGGTGGTTTACTGCCCATTCACTGGTATTGAGCAAACCTTCCCATGTGGGAAATGGCTGGATGAAGATGAAGGAGACGGTCTTATAGAGCGGGAACTCTATGAAATGGTCTCTTTACGCCAGAAGAGACTGAAAAGTAGGTAAAAGCGTCCAGGGCCTCCTGTGACCATCACCCCCTCTCCCACAAGCAACATGAGTGTCACCTGAGTGACATGGGACGACCTGTAGTCAGGTAGAGGTGAACTGAGTCATTGAGTCACAGGATGGTTTGGCTTGGGAGGGATGTTTACAGACCATCTCATTCCAACACCCTGCCATGGGCAGGGACACCTTCCACTATCCCAGGTTGCTCCAAGCCCCACCCAGTCTGGCCTGGGACACTTCCAGGGATCCAGGGGCAGCCACAGCTTCTCTGGGCAACCTGGGCCAAGGTTTCACCACCCTCACAGCCAGGAATTCCTTCCCAATATCCCATCTAACCCTGCTCTCTGACAGTGGGAAGCCATTCCCCCTTGTCCTGTCCCTCCATTCTTTGTCCCCAGTCCCTCTCCAGCTCTCCTGGAGCCCCTTTAGGCACTGGAAGGGGCTCTCAGGTCTCCTCCTGGAGCCTTCTCTTCTGCAGGTGAACACCCCGAGCTGTCCCAGCCTGGCTCCAGAGCAGAGGGGCTCCAGCCCTTGGAGCATCTCCGTGGCCTCCTCTGGACTCTCTCCAGCAGCAACACATCCTTCTGATGTTGTGGCATGAGCTTCAGCTTTGAACATCCTGCTTTGGGAAGTTTAAAATGAAACTTCTACAATATTTTAAAGAATTACTCTCATTTTCTTAGGGGAAGAGGTTTGACCTGTCAGCCTTCCTAGGTTCACTGTGCTTGAGGTTTCCTCAGCCACCATCTTATGTTTGCAGACAAGCCAGGCTACATTTCCTATCACTACAGAAGCAAAGTTTTCTTGTTTGAGGTGGAAACAAAACCTAAATACAGTACGAAGACAACCCCGAGAGAAAAAAAAAAAAAATGGGAAGAAAAACAAAACTCTTCCTGCTAACTTCAACTTCTTTTTTATTCTTGACCTTAGAAAAATAACCAGCGTAAGTCCTGTCCAGCTACTAAATGTGCCTCCCGAGGCACAGGGGTGCTGAATTTGAAGGCTTCTCTCTAGAGGGAGGCAATGGCACACGTTTGCAGGGAGGAGCTGCTCTGTGCCTTGCCGAGCAGTGCACGGGCATGTTCATCATGCTCGTCCATCCACACGGGCTCCAGCACCGGCCTCGCTTCGCTGGCTGGTTTTGCACCAAGAAAAACACATCAGTTGCCCGTCTCGCCTGCGCCAGTGCCTGTGTGTGTAAACAGAATCTTTTAATTAGGATAATGGACACAGCTTAATCCGCGTGCTTCGGGTGGGCTCCTGCTTAAACAGCAGTTCATTTAAATAAGCTTTATCTAAATGTTAGTCAGTGTTATAACCACACTGCGCCTCCGACTCGGTCCATTTAGCTAAAGCATCTGCAACCTTTAACCCTCTATTATCAGCTCTGATTGTTATTGACAGGCTAATTCCCCTGCCACTGCAGTGCAGGAGATAGACAGGGAGCATTAGCCTTGAGAAATCTGTGACCTTTAGCTGCCAGATTATAGAAGCGTAAGACTTGGAGTTAGAAAAGACCTATTATGTCATCTCGCCTATCTTCCTGTGCATACAGGACTGTCCCTTTCTGTAGAGCTGATCAAAGCTGGGCTGAACCTAACTTGGGGTATCCATGGTGAAACATCTCCCAGCACAGCATCTGCAAGCTGCTCCCACAGCAGATTGCAGCTCCGTGTGTAGCTTGTATTTATTCTGTTGGGGTTTTTAGGGTTTTTTTTTTTTTTTTTTTTTTTCACTCCCTCCCTTCCTCATCTTGAATGTTATGCTGGAAACTGTTGTGTCAGGTTTAGGTCTCCCTGGTGTTTGTGACCTGGGGAGTATTTGCTCTGGCTCTGAGAATTTCCTGACTGCCTGGATGCCTTGATGTGAAGGCACAGAAAACAGGGGAATGTGCCCCATGAGCCATAGGAGGAGGAGGATGGGCATTTGGGGAAATGCCTGGTCACCTCCAGAAGCTGCTGCCCTAGCTCACCCATGTTTCTCCCTGTGTGGTTTCTCCCTGACAGCCTTCTATCTGCATTTAATCCTGGTACAAGGTCCCATTTCCCCCTCCACACAGGCATCACTCCTCTTTTCCTTCAGCAAGAGGTCAGGGAGGCCAAACCAGAGAGATGAGAGCAGTCTCTGGTGTCTGAATTGCCCTTGCTCTTTTCCCCAGGGAGACCAGGCTTCTCTATCACATGTTATCCACAGAACTGCCTTTGCTTCATTTCTGCTCATATAAAACCTGCTGGTGCTTTTCAGAAAGAAGTGGTCATGAACATTTTGTATATTATTAAAACAGGGACAAAACTTTTTCTAAGAGTTCCCTCTTCCCTTCATTTTTTTTTCAGTAGCTCTTACCCCCCCTTTTTTTTTTTTACAGTCAAACACTGAGTAGATCGGTAAAAATCTAATTTATATGCATGTCATCATATTTTTATATTCCATTCTGGGCTCTGAAGGTCAAGCCGTGCTGGTATGGGCTCAGGCGTACTGAAAGGGTTAGGAATTCTCTCATTAAGATTTGTTAATAATTCAGCTGATGTCTGAGAGAGGAAAGAAGGCTGTTCCCTCTCCTGCAGGTGCTGCAAGGCCTGCAGAAGCGACACACATTATCATCAATAAAGAATGCAGATGAGGGGCTCTTTAGAAGAAATAATGTCACCTCTATATATGCAACCACTCTCTCATATGAAAATCAATGTAAACTTGCTGGTCTTATGGTTAAAATAAAGAGAAGACTTAAGAGATAAAAAATTTGCAGCTTGGCCACAATCTTTTGGCGCGTCACGTAGCATTAAAAAAAAGTGCTGACTGAAGCTGGGTGGGATTTAGGCATTTAAGTAATTTAAAAACTTTTGGAAAATATCTTTGCATTGCTCTTGAGTGTGTTTGCCCCCCATGGTGCAGCCTCGCTAGGGATAGCTGAGTGGCCTCTGAGCCAGCCTGTTTTGCAAACAGGGTCTGGGGTAGCTAGTGCAGTCTCAGGAAGGCTCATTAGCTCAGGATGAGGTGATTCCATGTCTATATAGTACTGCTCCTTGTTCCAGACATAGATCCAGGAAGTTGAGGGGCTACCTGGAGCTGCATTGCACCGTGTTCAAGTAACTGGAGACTCTTTCCCTTTGGCAAAAGGAAAGCTGAATATTTCCTTGGCTTTATGGTTTGTGAAGCTAGAATTGTTTGACAAGTATACTAAAATTACAGGGATGGAGCACATTCCTGCATTACCCTGTTACTAATGTATAACAGAAGAATATAGGTTACCTGACAAGTGGTGATTTTTGTTTTTTCCTAATTTTCTTTTAAATGAAATCACAGAATTGTATTTCCAGCCAATCTCATTCCTTTAAGTCATATAACAGCTGATTATGTTTGTGCAGAAAAAGAGGAAATGTCTTGGTCTTCTTTCATATCATCCTGCCCTCTCTACCTATCAGAGGAAATAATGAGAATTATGGTTTTTTACCAGGTTACCCTTAAAACTTACTTTTAAAAACAAATACCTCAAACCTTTCTTTCTAGAGAACCCCTGGTCTCTGTGGATCTGGACAAGTGACATTAAGAATGCAGGGACAGATGCCACCATCTTCTTCCAGATTTATGGAGACAAGGGGAAGTCAGATGAGATGAAGCTGGACAACAATTCAGACAACTTTGAAACTGGACAGACTGACAAGTTCATGGTATGAATCTTGTCCAAGTGGTAAATTTGGCTTGGCATTGTTTTCCAGGTCATTAGCTTCAACCCTGCATGGAAAATCATCAGCATGAGATCTTTACCTTGGTAAATCCTACTGTATTGGAGGTGAAGTTTGGTGGTGATGCAAATGACATGGCTTGTCTTCTACAAACAGGGATTAGGCTTAGTTATTGACTCCTCTCTGATTTAGCTCTGAAAAGATGTTCGGAGTTGTCGTTTGTGTGCATCTTTTGCTGACATACAGTAATGGATAATGCACTTTTTTTCCCCTCTATAGATTGAGCTCCCTGATCTGGGCACATTTTATAAGCTTCGGATATGGCATGAGAAAAGAAATCCTTTCGCTGGCTGGCATCTGAATAAGGTGAGGGGACAGCAAGGGAAGATAGATCTGAAAAGCCAGACTGGTCAGAGAGGTCTGCAGAGCCAGTCCTGGGTCACTGCTCCCCAGCTGCCAGTAGAGTTTGATGTGCTGCAGTGGTCAGAGGTGCCTCCCTGTCAGGCTGAGGAGTGGAAGCCTGGAGAAAAGGAGGCTTAGAGGGAAACTTCTCACTCTACAACTCCCTGAAAGGAGGTCTTAGCCCAGTGAGATTTGATCTCTTCTCCCAGGTAACTAGTGACAGGAAAAGAGGAAACAGCCTCAAGTTGCACCAGGGAAGGTTTAGATTGGATATTAGGAAAGATTTCTTCATGGAAAGGGTTGTCCAGACCTAGCACAGCTGCCCAGGGCAGTGGTGGAGTCCCCATCCCTGGAGGGATTTACAAGCTGTGTCAATGTGGCACTTGGGGGACATGGGTTAGTGGTGGTCTTGGCAGTGCTGGGAGAATGGTTGGACTTAATTACCTTGGAGGGCTTTTCTGACCTAAAAGATTCTGTGTATAGGAAATCAGAGTAATGGGAAGAGGCAGCTCCCAACAGCCCAGATTGGTGGTGAAAACCACATTTTCCAATCCTTCCAGTGTCAGACCACTGTAGTCCCATCTCACTGCTACCAGGGTGTTTTTCCTTGCTCTTCCTACTCTCAGACATCATTACTGTACAGAGACGCAAACCCACTCCTTCTATGGCCTGTTTAGACTGTCCATAACAAAAAACTGATTATAGCAGAGAACTGCTGCACAGTGGAGAATCACCTGCCCCGAAATGCTGACAGGAGGTGATCACCTGCAGACTGGAGGAGGCCACGGAGACTGTGCAGAGGAGAGCAGCACTGAGCTGTTTGGGAAATTAAAAGGATGATCTGCTTGAACCTCAGGCATATGTCTTTTGCTCTGCCAGCATTGATTACCGTGCTATCAACCTTCCCCTGGGTTGTCTAGGCAGCGAGTTCAGCTCTAAGTTTCACCCATACTCCTCCTGAGCAGCTTGAAAGGCATTCCCTGCGCTTAAGAAAACACACGCTTAGCTCTGCATCTGTAAACAACTGTGTTGATAAACCACAATTCAGCGCTTGGAGGTTTTTCTCACGTGCCTCTAATGCGGTTTGACAGATCCTGTTCTCCTGCATTGTCATGGAGTTGCAAAAGCATCCGCAGCCAACACCCACTTCCAGTGGGAAGAGGGCAACGAATACTGCTGTTGTCAGCATATGGTGGGGGAAGGTGTCTGACTGTGGTCTTTATCAGAAAGAAGACTTTGGGCAACTGCAATCATCTGTGTTGTTTCTTGCTCATCAAATGATGAACAAGAATGCTTGTATAGTTATGTATTTCCCTGTGGTATCCTATTTTCCTGCACAAAAACTGTGTTCAGGAAGGACGAGAAGGATCTGGCAGTGTGTCTAGGATTCATTTTTGGCCAAACTGTCTAAGCAAACGTGGTTAAGATGCATGAAATGCATTAATGATCTTATGGTTGGACTCAAGGATATTGCATGTCTTTTTCGACCTAAATGATTCTATGATTCTCTGACTCCATGAAATCAACCTGTCCATGTACAACCAGTCTGATGTTTTCTGGATGCATCAGCCTCATGGCACATGAATCACACCACTTGTACATCCATTTTATTCTCTAGGAACTTAGATGAAGCCTTAAATGATCCAGTCCTCACACGTTTCATGCTTCGTGTCAGTTCAGGCTTTTATTTTCTATGACAAGAACATAAAGCAGCCACACTGGTCAGGCCAAAAGTCCATCTAGTTCATCTAGAGAAGTGAAAGAAAAGGACAAGCACTTAAGATACTTCCTCCTAACGTTCTTCCAGTTTTTGACTATTTAATTGGACTCTTACTTCCTGAACAGATCTACCAAATACAAAGCATTTAATAGATTTTTCTTCCAGCCAATTGTTCAAAGTTTCCAGCCTCCCCTTGAGCAGTTAAACTTTTAGCAATCATAATAGCTTTTGGCAAGGACTTCACAGGCTGGTTGTACCCTTTTGTTTGCTTACAACTTTGTTCCACGAGCATCATTTGGTGCCCTGTATTTCTTGTGGCGGAATAATGAACAGTTGACCCCTCTTTGCCTTCTTCATGTCACCTGTGATTTTATAGACCTTCATTGTACCCTTCCTTCACCAGACAACTGCAGACCACTATCTTATTTGCTCATTACTCCTTTGGAAGCTACTTCAGATCTTTGGCCAAGCTTGCTGCCATTTTTGGGGTGTTTTCTCATGCACTGATTCTGAGCAGTGAGAACCAGCAGCACAAGCCCCACCCACGATTTGCTCCGTGGGTCTATACAGTGTCTTGTGATGAGAAGTTTTAAGTGCCACAGAGTCCTTCAAAACTTTCACAACACCGTGGAGTGATGGGAGAGAGGAGGAATGAAAAGCCATCAGCTATGACTTTGCTCTGTGCATCACTACAGTGCACAAGTCGGAATTACAGCCTCATTATTAATGTGTTTTGTTTCTCTGCTGCTACCTGCTCTTGCCTCCCTGGCAAAAGCCTGTCAGGAGCTTATTGCTTCTTTGTCTTTAAGCCTCTGAACTCATGCAGTGTTTTGGTTTAATGAAGGTAACTCTGCTGAAAACGCTGACAAAAGAAAAGTATTCGTTCAACTGTGGCCGCTGGCTCGATATAAATGAAGATGACAACGAGATCGTGAGGGAGCTCCCTGCGGAGGGATCTCTGGTGTCTGAAGTCATGCCAGGTGAGAGCCACGGGCTCTGTGCAGGGCTCTTGCTTAGGACCTGAATAGAAAGAAACCCTCTTTGTGTGAGAGATGCACAGGCAGACCGATGCAATTCAATTAACTTCTCTTTCTGGCACTTTCTCTCTGCAGTATTTTCTGTGTGCATCATTAGCTGCATGAAGCCTCAGAAATCCCAGGGTTTTTTTGCTCCTTTTTTTTTTTTTTTTTAGCAAATTTCTCTGTGATGGGAAATGGGAGAGATCTGGCCCCAGCACAATTGCTTCCAGAGTTAGCTGAGTTTTTTTAAAACTGGTGGGTTTTTTTCCAGTCTCCCTTAAAATGTGAAATGCAAGGTCTGAGGGATGTTCATGGAAAGCAAGCTTAGCTGAAATGCAATCTACAATTTAACAATCGTGTTTAAAGTTTTATTTAGTTATATGCAAATTTATGCAGCTGTATGTATAAATAAATATATAGGAAGTCGCACAGAACAGTAGTGCAAAAGCAAATGCATCTTTCAGTATGTATAAGCAATCCAAGCTATTTATTCATTTAATTGATCTGGAGATTTAATTAAGGAAAGCTGCAGAACTTTGCACTGGCTTCCTGAAGCGGCCACTTCTACCTTGACCTTGTGTCACAAGAACTAAATGTATTTAGGGGGAGAGTTTAGGAGGGCAGAATATCTCAAGGGCTGAATATCTCAAGGTGGCCAGTGGGATTTTTCATATTTCCACCCACACTCTGTAGACCACAAGTCCCCTGTTTTCTGAAATTTCTGCTTTCGGTGATCTGCATGCAGCAGAGCAGTTCCTCAGGAGAGGAAGAGTACTTGTAATTGCAGATGTTATTAAAATGTAAATAAACCTGGTTTTGAAATGTATTTTTAATCAACTGTGGAGAGGGCAGCTTGGGTCCTCACACAGGCACTTCCCTGTGAGGAGCAGTTGTGCTGAACAGAGTCGAGGTGCAGCACCTGCGTGTTGGGCTTGCAGGTGGGTTTTGGAGGGAGGGTGGGAGCAACACTTCTTGTCCCTTCCCTGTGCCAGAGAAGAAAATCCCTCTCTCAAACGTTGGTCTATGGGCTGGTTCTTCCTTGTGATATTTCTTCCTGGAAATCCTTCACCCAATGGGATGGGAGGGCGGAGGTGAGGGCAGGGTTGGGGGAGGAAGGTGGCAGCTCAAAATCCACCCAGAAAAATCCTAAATAAAGATCTCAAAGGTGGCAAGGACACCGTCCAAACTCCTGCATAAAGTTTGGAGTCTTGCATGATCTTGGAGGCTTTTCCCAGCCTCAATGGTTTTATGATTTTATGATTCTAGGATTATAAGGATCTCAAGGGGATGGGGCCAACTGGGCTTGTCTTGCTCCATAAATCCAACATGAAAAGCCCATTCCTCAGATCTGTGAGCACTTGTCCCTTTTTAACTCTTTCTGTCTTCCTGCCATGCCCCTGGAAGCTGAAAATGTTGTTTTCCCCAAACACTTTACCAGGTCCCCCATCACCAGGACTGTTTTGGGAAGGCAGGAGGGGAGGTAGCAGGACTGGGACCTCAACAAGGCTGTGCACTCCAACTCATGAGGCTTTACTTGGAGTGGTCAACATCTTTATGTCCTTCTTTGGTGGGCTTTTATGGGTCCTCTTACCGTTTCGTGTCTTCCTATTTTGGCTTGTTTTCTTCCCCTGGCGATAACCAGGAAGTGTAAAAAGCCAATACATCAACACAAGTACCAGCTGGGAGCACGGACACTTAAAGTTAATTACGGGCCTGCCGAAAGACGCAGTAAATTTCAACGGCAATTAATCGCGTGGCTGAAATTGTTTTATTAATTTATGTCTCCCCCAGTGATAAAATACCGTGTGACAGTCTGCACGGGGACCGTCAGCGGGAGTGGCACAGATGCCAACGTCTTCGTCTGCCTCATCGGCGACCAGGGGGACACGGGCGAGCGCGTCCTCTACAACTGCATCAACACCGTCAATAAATTTGAAAAAGGCAACGTAAGTTCGCACGGCAGCACCTTGAGGCGGGTTTTAAAGCGTGTGATGGTTTTGTAAATTTCATTCGGTTTACCTTTTTCTTTTTTTTTTTTTTTTTTTTTTTTTCTTATTCCTTCTCTTTCTTTGAGGCGGTGTGTTTGTAAACTCAGCTGATTTCTTTGCCAGCTCGGGCTAGGGCGGCAGGGGAGAAATAAATCATGTGGACACATCATCGTACAACAGGTTGCAGCTGGAGGGAGGCTTAGGTCAGGGACAGTGTGCCCTTGCTTGATGTCTGTATGTTCATAAAAGAGTCTCTTGGTTTGCTCCCCAGATAAGTGCTGACTGCTGAAATTGCATCTCCAGATTGGAGTAGGCTTTCAGGAAATTTTCCAAGAATAAAAGGGGAGCCTTTCCTCCTCCATCAATACAGAAAAATTTGGCTCCTGGGGCAAAGGAAGAAAAAGCATCTTATTTGATGTGAAATTCAGAACCGAAAGATTAACATGTTTCCTTTATATTTCCTCCAGTCTCCCTCAACCATCCTGCACTCAATTTTTGTGTCTTAGTTTCAAAGAGGTTTTCAATATATTTTTGTATGTCTGTGTCCTGAATAGAAGGGGGTGGAAATGGCCTGAAGTGAAGACAAAGCTTATTCCCTGAAAAGCTGGAGATAATGAAGAAGTCAAATTGTAGTTAAAGCCTTTGCAGCATTGGCAGTATCAGCAAGCATATAGTGTGCTGATCTGATCTATGGGGTCAACCTACTTAATATGTATCCAATTTTGGATCTCTAGGGTCCAACTTAGACTAGTAAAATGTAATCAATATCTCCAGAAAGAGATTTTGAGAATCTGATCACAGAACTCTGCAGATTTCCCATGTCTTCTGTCATTACTTGATTGAAGGTTCAGAGTGGAGGGAAAATGAAGATAAAAGGAAGTCATGTTTTCAAAATAGACCGTTGAATTTAGGCTTCTGAAATATGCATTAGCACATTGAATTTGCCTTTGGCTGTCCAGAATTTCAAATTCTTCACTGAAATCACTGAATTTTTTTAGACTTTGAAACAACTTTCCTCCAGTATTTCTTTTGCTTGTAAGGTCTGTATGTGGAAATGTGGCAATCACAAAGTGTGAGGGTCCATTCTGCTGTTAAATGATAGGTTTGCACACATGTACATTTCAAACATCTTATTTTTTGCCTATGCATTTAAACTGTAGATATTTTAGTTTTAAAATGTAGGTCCAAGCTATGAAGTGTGGTATTTTGTCATTTGGTGAAGCCTAGTTAAGTCAAAATGGTAGCAAAATTAGATATGTTTTGATGGTGGTTTGAAGACTGTTTCAGTGCAGTTCCAAAGAAAGATGCTTGGTTCACAGAGAATACAACTATGTTAAACACAGATGAAGGCTATTTTATGGGATACTCCCAAAAATGAGTTATAGGCTAACTTACAAGAAGGAGGATAAAAAGGGAAACATAATTTTGGCAATCAACTCATGTGATTAATAGTATGCAAATGATGTAACCAAACTGGAAACTGCTAATGGAAAACTGCTGTCCTGGCATGAGGAGCTGAAAGCTGATGAATGAATTGGAAGAATTGATCCTGACAGACTTAGGGCTCATATATTCAAGAGACTGAATGAGTATATCTGCACTGATTAACTCAGATACCCTGTTAAAAAGAAATGCAGCTTAGTCAGTGCGATCTCTAATCTACAGCCACTTAAACCAACAGTACCTTGATTACCAATTTAACTTAAAAAGTTTGCCTGCAGATGTAAACTAACAGCCTGTGTAGAAAGTAAGATTTAAAGATGCCTCTAAATTAGGTGTTTGCCCTGTTTGGTTCCAGTTAGTTACTTACTCATTAATTTATATCAGCCATTAATAAGTAAGGTGAGCATCAGGCCTAATGAATTAAACTACATTGGCTTTGACTGACTCAGTGAGGTTTTGATACCTTAAATCCCCAATTCAGCAGTTCTGAGTATGTAAGTAACATTGACATATGTGAGCCCATCATTAACACTTCAGACAGTGGCAATATGTTTAGTTGTCTTTATTTTAAGAGCCAGTTTGGAGTCCCGAATGATGAAAAAATTACTATTGTTTTAATGAATTTCAGTATTTACATAAATACTGCCTTGCCACCATGCTTTCTGGGAGCTAGCTGGATATATGCTACCACCATATGTGCTTTTGGGAGATGAAGGACAACTGAATGACAGTGGTTAGGTTTCTCTTACCTAGAAAGGCATCTCAGCCAGATGGTAACCACAGCAGTCAGTTCTCTTTGTTGGGCTCATATGCTGCAGATATGCTGTGTGTTTACACCCAGTATTTACCATACATGTGCCATGTGTGTGTGTGTCTGTACATGTGCCACAGATACTTGTCTGGCCTGATTCTCACAGGAGTAACTCGCTCTTTTAATACATTTCTCTTCCTTCAGCTGTTGAGAACTGCTGGTCCCAGTACACTCTTGGGTAACAGAGCCCTGGTCTTGAAGGGCCATCACCTGGGGTAGTCTCTAGGTTGGTGCTTTGAGACCTTTTCCAGGGAAGGAAAAAAAAAAAAGAGATAAAATCCATGTCTCTCATGGGGTATTAAGGGTATTTACCTCTCAACACAACACATGGAGCAGCTGGAGATACCCCTGTGCAGCCCTGCCCATACTGGCATGCCAGGAAATTAAAATGGGGTAAATTGTGCTCAGTAGTCCATGTCATTTGAATTTAACACAGAGTAATGTCTTTGAACTGTACCTCTCACTCTGTAGATTTGGTCTGAAGTGACCTGCTTTGGATTTTCCACAAAGCTCATTTCTGAGCAGGAGTTTGAACTTGGATTTCCTGCCTCTCTCTATGAACTTCTTAATAACCAAATTACTTCTCTTTTTTACAGTTGTGGAGGGCATGCAATGACATGGGAGATTTAAAATGCTGGCAGATCATATATTTACAAACCTAATGTTATACATCTAGGACAAATATTCGAGGTTTCATTCTTCGGTAAATTCGTGCTTTCTCCTTCATCCTGTGAAGAATTATCTTGCAGCATGCTGATGATGTTGGTTTGATTGCAATAATAAATTTGGGTTGTTGGTTTGCTTTTAGGGAGAAATATTACCTTACCTTTTTTGTTCTCCTTCTCAAAGGCTGATGAATTCTTCGTCGAAGCAGTAACGCTGAAGCAGGTGAGGAGGGTGAGGATAGGGCATGATGGCAAAGGAGGAAGCAGTGGCTGGTACCTTGCCAAAGTGATAGTGAGGGAAGAAGGACAGCCAGAAAGTGAGGCTGTGGAATTCCCCTGCTACAGGTACTGGAAAAACAATGCTTGCAAATTATGCCTCTGTCTATGCATTTGCCAGACTTTGAAGAGCCTAGTTGTTGGTCCATGACTGGAATTTTCTGAGCACAGCTTCATCCTTTTTATTTATTCATTAGTTCATTTATTTTTGCTAAGCCTGAAAGCAAAGAGTGTGGCTTGGGAGGTTTAAGATACAGCTAACTCCCCTTACCAAATGAACAGCAATCTGAATTATGAACTTCTCAGCAATTAGCTCAGCAATGCAGAGAATTTACAAAAGATAAAAACACAACCTTCCAGTACCACATCCAGTGTCACTGCACTTGCCTGCTGCAGAAACACACTCTGCAATCTGCTGGTGTTATTGCATGTGTGGAACGAGGTTCTGGTCCCTCACATGCACATCCCATCTTTCCAGGAGCAATGGGATGCTATTTTTGTGTTAAGAGAATGCAAAATTTTTATCCTGCCATCTCAAGAGCTCCTTGCATGAGGGGGAATGCAGAGATAGTGGTACAGCAGAGGGCTGTAACTTACCTCTATGGGTAGGTTATAAATGTATTCTTCTCTTCCCTAGACAATCAAGTGGCCAAAAGAAATGAGTTGTACTGAGGCTACTTGTGGGGAGCAAGATGCACAATCTATTCTGGCACTAACTAGGCTCTGCTTCAACATTGCAGCACAAACTAGAGAGAACTAGATTGAAAACACGAGAGATTAACTTCAGAGTAGTTCAGGGTCCTGTAAAGTCATGCTTACCCTCCTGGGTGTCCACCCTGTAGGATGAACCTTCACTGAGCTCCATTTCACAACACTAAGCATCTGTTCTAAAAGTTCATCTCCTGGGGACCAATGGAATTGTAAAACTCAAACACAATTATTTTTAAACTGCAAACAAAGATAAAGTCTCTAATCTGGTTACTTGTCTCTGGTCTTGGAAGAATTCCACTATGATGAGGGGAGTCAGCCAAACACAAAACAGGAGCCAGCCCCAGCCTCTCTGCATTGCTAAAGCCACGTCACTTCAGAGAGCAAACTCACTGGGGAGACAGCACGGAGCAGCAGATGCAATGTCATCTTGGTTGTGAAAAGCAAACCAGTTTCTCCCTTCTCAAAGAACAAACCACCACGTAGTCATTTCTGCCTTTTGATCCATATTTAACGGCCATATGTTTTACTGAGTTAAAGCGAGCAGGCTAGACAGGTTTTTCCTTGGACATGAAGTGTCCACGTGAAGAGCTGTTTTGCTCAGACTCCTCAGAGATATTTCTGTGTCTAACTGCACCGTGCATCTGGCTTATTTTAAATACTTCCTTTTGAGCTGTCTCCTTACATGACTGTTTAACTGGGTGTCTTCCCTCAGCTTGGAGAGATGACCCCATTCCCTTTAGCTTCACACCTGCGGATCAGGAACATCAGAATCCAGAGGGCATTCCCCCTCAGGCCAGGGACTGAAAAAGGAAGGAGAAAGAAAACCCAAGGGCTTATCCCCAAAATATTCATGGGGTGAATTAAGGCTTCAGGTTGCCAGAGGTGGAATTCCACTCTTCTTATCTTTCTAAATGTCTCTTCTCCCAAGCGGTATCAGCGTTGTTGTGTGGCTCTATTTGCTGTCCTTGTGCCAGCATTATCTCTTCCTCTCAGATTGAGAAGGTCACATGACTGATCACCATCAAGCACAGGGACAGCTGCTCCCTCTCATTATCTTTGATGCCCGTGTCTCTCGGGAGACTGAGGCATCATCGCAGAGTACGGGTGTCGTCATGGAGTCTGGAGACATCTGAGGGCGAAGGTGCTCACCCACTGCATCCTCCATGTGAGGGACAAACATTTCCATGACCTGCAGTGTTTGGATGTTCCTCTCCAGTCCTGTAGGCCAGGGACAGCTTATGTACTTGCTGCTTTGGTGGGAGCTCAGAAAGTCCTGCTTCACCTGCCTCTTCAGAGCCAAGATATTGAAGAAGACTTGACCAAGAAGAGGCAATGCAAGTGAGGTTAGTTAGAGACTCCATCCAAGGGACACCAGGGAACATTCTGCTTGGCCAGTAGACATGTTGTCCTCACTGCCTTTATCTCCAAGACCTGACTAACTTCCACTCTTCTACACAGCACAGTTCCATAGTCTGGAGAAAACCCATTTTGCTGCTAAGTTCTTACTGAAAGCTGCTCTACTGACCTTCTGCCATTTAGCTGCTTCTGTGAGACAGCTGAAGGACAAAATGCCTCCTAGCAGAAACATATCTCACCTGTGCAGAAAGCTTCACAGACTTCTTACCTCTGTACAAACTAGGCTGCAGAACCATGCGGGGAGCAGATGCTCCAGCAAAGAGCTGGCTAACCAGCTTCCACTGCAGCTGATGTCTTTAAGATACCCTCATAGATCTTCATTGCACAGAGCTCTCTGAGGTCTCTGTTCTTGTTATTTACATATTCATATACACGACTGTGTTTTGCCTTTTAATCTGAAAGCTTTTTTTTATGACTCTGTAGGATCATCTATTACCTAGTAATCACAAGAGCTCTATGAGAAGAACTACCTTTGTTGTACAAGGGAACCAGCAGAGATAAAGAGAAGCTAAGTGGATTAATTGTGAGTTTGTGTCAGATTCAGGTAGAGCATCAAGGAATAATGACTCCCAGGCCTGTGCTTTCAACTCTCTAAACAGTTAGCTTAGAGTCAGTGATTTTTAAAGTGGTCATTTGATCTGTGCTTGCAAGAAGTAAATGCAAGTGTCTTCTCCAAGTGTGATTTGCAGAATTACTAGTACATCACTTGGATGCACTGCAGTACTATTTCCCCCTTACAATCACGTAGCATTATAATATCAGTGCTTTTAGGTACTGAGCACTGAATCTTTCAGTGGCATCCCTGAACTTTATAATACCGGATGGGGTTTAGGCACTGTGACGATGAATTCCATTAGAAAGTTCAAAATTAAGGAGCAAACCTTTCACCCCAGAAGGGGAGCCAAACTTTTTTGAAGATCAGAACTGAGTTCTTCAGGTTTCATTTTCTCCTCAAAGTGCTCTGGAAGTCCAGGAATGGACTAGCGGATGTTCTCTAAATGCCTATTTTTTATAGTATTTATATCCCAGACAGAAATGAATTTTCGATCAGGCAAAGTCGTGAGTTCGTGACAGGATAGAATTTTACACACTATAAATCATTACAGCTCCACTGAAATCTTCAGTGATACGTCATTAATTTTTTTCTAAGCATATGGCCCTCACCGTCCTAATTTTTATCCAGCACAAGCATAAGGGAACATCATTAATTCTCTGAAGAACAACAGACAGACCATGAATGGGATGATGCACTAGGAGACTCCTGTGAAAGAGCATTTACTCGATCAAATGCCAAAAATGTTCATCATGTAAACTAACCAGAGAAACCTCCTTTTCTTACCTAAAAATAATGTGAAATGTCTATCTATTCTACACATTTCTGTATATAGGTTATATTTAAAGACACACATAAATACATATGTATCTCTGAATCTAATGGATGTGCTAGTCATTCTAACTGCATGCAGGCTGGATTTCAAATGTTCATGATGTCATACCTTATTTTTTACAGTGCTCCCCTCACTCTCTGATCCTCTAGAAGTGGCTTTCATGCTATATTTGCGTCCTCTTTGAGTTTTTGGTCATAAAATATCTCTTTAAAACCAAGTATGTGACACAGGACACAACTACACCCTTGCAAAACCCACAGTGGCATGTGAATTACATTCAGTGATATAATCTAGAAGCTCTGATAAAACAAAAGATTTTGACAGGTCTTTTGTACTAGGAATATGATGGCACTGTACTGAAAAATTCTATTTTCTGCAGCCTGATGTGTTTATAATTTGTCAATCCATTTGCATTCTCTGTAAGGCTATAAACCCCTGGTTGCAATTTGCTTCTCAGTGACACGCTATTGGAATTACATTGAGGTAAAATTAAGGATATTGCTCCATGTGTTCTGAAGGGAGGGAATGCAGTGGCATTGCTCATCCAGATATTTCCTCTGTCACTAGAGTAATCTCCTCGAGAAAATAGTTCTGCCATTCCTGCCTGTTCTCTTGGCTGAAACAATGTAAGGAGCCTTTAGCCACTTCTGCTGATAAACCTCTCTCTTCCTCCTCTGTCCAAAACATGCTCCTTCTCTTGCCATCAGTATCTACCAACATTGGTAGAATGGGAATTTCTTTATCTAGGAGTGTGTCCTCCTTTTCTGATTCTTTTTTGTCACCTGTCCTCACTGCAGAAGCAGATATCACTTGCTGTTCTGCACACAGAGATCTGTTTCTTGTGGGATATATTTTTATCCTGCCACCTTGGTGCAAAAGCACTTCACCTGGATACATCCCAGGTATCCCTAAAACACCAGCAATGGTGAAGGTGACAGAAAACAGCAGCATGTCCACTGGCAACAGAAACAGCAGCTTGCAGGACACAAAAACCAGCAGCAGGTGAGCAGAAGTGTGCCTACCTTGTGAGCTTCTGCCTTCCTGAAGAACGTGCTGAATTCAGTGGCCCTGGGGTGGTGGAGTTCAGGCTCGAGTTTTGTGGGTCCTCCCAGTTAACATCCATGTACACAGAAGCATCTTGACTTTTGGGATGATGCCATTGGATACCTGTCCAAGGATGTGAATCCAGAGCCAGCATCAAAGAACTACATGATACAAAGGTATAAAGGACCAGTTCGCACAGGTAAAATAAAAATCCCCCAACCCTAAAACATCAGTAAAGGCTTCCTTTCTTAAGACAAGGTGATATCTTAGCATGCTCCCCTTGCACTCTACCCTCGCTCAATTCTTGATGACAATTTCATGTACTCCCCACAGATTTTCCTGCTCCCCTATCCCACTATACCTCTCAGCCTCTCCTGAGGCACACCATCACATCTGATGCCCTCATCTGATGGTGTTTGTGTGATCATCACATGTTCATGTGTTCGTCACCTTCACGCTGACCACCTTAGCTTTTAGGCCTTTCCAAGCCCATCTGCACAAGACCACCTGCTTTGCAGAGTGAAAGGGAAGAATACAGGGTAGGCTGCATACCCGACAACCTCCCGAAGCTCAGAGGGGAGCTGGGGCTGGAGACGTGTGTCTGCGTGCTGGGAGTTCTGCGCACCTCTTTTGCATGAGAACATTTGCTGGTCGTGCTTCTGGGGCTGGCTGGCTGTAGCTCACGTTTGGTTTTCTTTCCTGGTGCTGTTTTTTGACATGGTTTCTTTGTGCTTTTTGTTTCCCTCTGGGTGGGAAGAGAGAGGACGAGACTGAAAATATAATATTTCTTCAGATGGATAAAATGGAGTCATTTTGGTCTTCCAAAATATCTGGTTCCTTCTTTGTTCAACTGGTCATGACTGTAAGCTTTGCTGGCTTGTTACCAGCAAGGTGCCGTAGGTTTGATCCAGCTCTCAGTGGGCATTTGTTCATGTCCTCAAATCCTTGTTATGAGGGTCATTTTCTGGTTTCCATACGTGCTGACTCACCATCAAAATCAAAGATGGAAAATTAAATGGAAAGTAAGCTCCTCTCCTTTTTTGGCATCCAGGTCAGCCAAGGACAATGTATATGTCACGGTGGCAACTGTGTGGGCGCCTTTAAAAAGGAAGTTTCTAGGGGTTTGTTTTTCCTCTTTCTAGTCCTGGGAATTATTATAGCCATTTAAATACCCTGCATGACCCGGCAGAGATTGCTCACTTGTCCTTTTCTCGCCCCTGCTGGTTTTAAGCAGTATTTTTAGCTGCAAAAGATGCTGCTGCAGATAGATGCATACCTGGGAACAATGGGCACTCTGGGAACTGCTCCTGCTGTGGCGGCACCACTGTGGGAAACCTGACCCTAGACAGATGCTTACAGGAATATCCTGAGTCCTGCAGCAGTCTGGGTTTGAAGTGGAAAGTCAGAAACCTCTGCCAGGGCCCTTGCTGTTGTCATACAAGGGTGGCTGTATGGACATTATGGGGTTGGGGCTGGGAATCCTTTATCCCTGAGGCTGAAGGAGCAGCTGTGAAGGTTACCAGATTAGCAATGTGTTCCCCCCCATTTTGGGAGGGGACTTTCACGGGGGAACAAGGGGAGAAGGACAAGGGGAGAGTGACCTTGAGCTGAAGGTGGGCAGGTTTAGATCAGATATCAAGAAGGAAATTCTTTACTGTCAGGGTGGTGAGGCCCTGGCACAGATTGCCCAGAGAGGCTGCAGATTCCCCATCCCTGGAAGTGTTCTAAGCCAGGCTTGACTGGGCTTGGAGCAACCTGGTCTAGTGAAAGATGTCCCTGCCCATGGCAGGGGATAGAACAAGATGAGCTTTAAGGTCCCTTGCAACTCAAACCGTTCTATGATTTTCCTTTCAGAATTTTTTCCCTTGAGATCATGTTACAGCTTGCTTTGTGCCCAGCTCTTTTTTTTTTTTTTAATTAATCTAGTTGAATCATTAAAGCAATGTTGAGAAACACAGGAAATCCTTCCTTTTTGCTGGTGGCAGCTGCCTGCACATTCCCAACCCTGAAAATGGGAACAACATAATTCATCCCCTTCCTGGTGGAGAAAAAAGGGATAGAAACACTTACCTGTAAGGAAGGGAAAAGAGATGATAAACTAATGTACAGAAAGACTGAAAAAAAGAGGGGCTTTAGTAACCTACATGCTATAAAGGTTGCAATCAAGGGTGTTAGTAATAAAGGCTGCAAGTCTCTCTGGTCAATGAAGGTCAGTGATTTCAAGAGACTGAGACTGGCTGTTCACAGGAATAACTTGTGGTTGTGGAGTTTGTGCTTTTTAGGCAGATGGACATCACAGCAGATGTTTATCCACTGTGAGCAGGGCTCTCTCTCTCTCCTTGGAAAAATGGAGGTTTAAAGCGTGGCTGCCGTATGGTCTGGTCAAGTTCCTGCTAAGTTAACAGAGATACAGAACCCTGTAAAAATATCTTTTTTGACTATGTTGTGGATTTGGAGTGTGTGCGGAGCCAGCCTAGATTTTCAAAGGTCTAACAGGTGCTAATTATTCAGAGATAACTTACTTCTTTTTGTAAACCAGATGGCTTGACAAAAATGAGGACGATGGTCAGATTGTCCGAGAATTAGTGCCTGCTGGGGAGTCACCAATGCTAAAAAGTGAGTTCAGCTTGGAAAAAAAAAGGTCGGGGTTTGAGCTGTACATGCAAATGTTTACTTGCTTTATTCTTCTTAATAATTCTTGTCAGTTCGCAGTAAATCTACTGGGCTTTTTTTTTTTGCCACTCTTATGAAAGAAACTGCAGTAGGTCACTCAGCTGGAAATGCCTCTGACTCTTAAATTCCAGTTTATGAATGGGATTAATTTGTATAATAGAGCATAATTGCAACATTATATGTGTAGAAAGAAACTTTGATTTCTAATGTTGTGATTTGTTTAAGAACTGCTTTCTTGTAGAGCTTTCTCTGAAGGATCTTGAATTGCCACTACTTTAGTAGACTAAATTCCATTGAATAATTGTGTTCACAGAAGAAAATCACCAAAAGTGTTATATTGGCCTTTTCTGGAGAACCAGGGCTCCAATACTACAATTTTCTTTAGAAAATGGTGCCTACAGATCTCAGGTTGAGATGATTTTTGTTTTGTTTTAGGAAAAAAAAAAAAGTAAAATGTATTGAATTGAATTGTAAGTATAAAAAAGAGTTAAATATTCTCACTTGCCTAAGTGCATTTGTATGGCTTGGGTAATCATCTAACAGTGAGAGGGAGGCATACAGAATATTATATGCTTACTAGTGTAAGTGTTGGATCTCTTATGTTCTGGTAAATAACTCCAAGGTGTGACAGCTTCTCCAGCATGGTCCTAAGATGCTGGATGCATGAGTGGAGGGCAAAGTCCTTCCTGTGTCTGTAGCTGGATCCTTCCTCCCCTATATCTTGTTTGAAGCCAGGCTGAGCACTGGAAATGCCACTCACATGTCTGTGTTTTGTACATCTATCTCACTTTAGATGTCAGTTATCACATCAGCGTGAAGACGGGAGATATCCCTGGTGCCAGCTCAGACTCCAAAGTTTTCATCAAACTCTACGGTGAAAAAGCAGACTCCAGCAAAGAGGCTCTCTTAGTCTCTGATAATGATCTAGGCAATTATTTTGAACGTGGTCGAGTGGATGAGTTTACTTTAGATATGAGGGATATTGGAAAGGTAAGAACCAATTGCAGGCGTCTTTGTGCTTCGTACAAGTGTCTGAATTCAGAATCAAATCAACACTCAGAACTGAATGTGATGAAAGAACCTCTGACCTTTACACTGGTTATTAAGGAACACGTTTTACATTGACTATTACATCAGCAGTCTAGTGTACATGCTGGCATGTGAAGAGTGCTTTACATTTATAGTTAAATACATATATAAATTATTTACATGAGCACAGTGGAAGAACAAAGCGCCAGGGTGAGGGGATTGTGGTATATTGAGTAGATTCTGTTGTGTGCGTAAATTCTGTGGGGTTTTTCCCTGCTCTCTTGGTTTTTGTTTGCTTTTTCAAAGATCAAACGAATACTGATTGGACATGACAACGTGGGTCTCCGATCTGGCTGGTTCCTTGCCAGTGTCCAGATCACAGTTCCAGTCCAGGGAAGGCAGTACATGTTCCCCTGCAACCGATGGCTCGACAAAGACGAGGCTGATGGCAGGGTGGAGGTGGAAGTCTACCCCAGTGAGATTGTGCCTATTGAGAAATGTAAGAGGACGTGTGGCTGTTTTATAGCTAGGACTAAAAATGTGTTACTAGCACTCTTGAGGACAAGTGCGTTAG
Source organism: Pipra filicauda (assembly GCF_003945595.2). Lineage (NCBI taxonomy): Eukaryota > Metazoa > Chordata > Aves > Passeriformes > Pipridae > Pipra > Pipra filicauda. The sequence goes on along the minus strand of NW_024104327.1, from coordinate 992,288 downwards.
ACAAGATAGATGCTAAAACCAAAAAGTCCCCACCCTTACGAGCAAATGTTGTTGAGGAAAGTAAATTATTCTCATGTTTCCTTTTCTGAAAGGAAATGCTCCTGAAAAACATTACGGAGTTTTTCATCTTCATTTCCTGAGACTATATGAAAAAATTGCATCCTGGGCAGCATAACACAGCACAGAGGCAATGTGCTTCTTTGTTGCAATATCAGTGGGTTCTGCTTTTTTCACATTTATCTGGCCCCCTCCCTTTTTTTGTTTTTCACATTCATGTGCCCCGTTGCTGCACCAGACCTGTCCTGTCCTGTCTGTGTTACTCCCATTTCCTGCAAGGGGGAAGCTTTTTGATAAATATGGACCAAATCCCTACTGCCCACTTGACTTTTATCAGTAGACACATTTTCTTTTAAGGTCATGGTTAAAATTTGTCTTCAGATCCTGAGAAAGGATGCTATGTTTTCACCTACTCTCTGTAACACCCTCCCTTTTATTATACTAAGGAGATCCTTTAATCTCTCTGTGGCTAATACTGAAATGAAATTCCCTTTTAAGGCTCTGTTTTGCACCCCTGTGGCACTGGTTTAGCACTTGTAAAAGGCAAACTGTTAGGTTAGTCCTCAGTGAAGACTTCTGCTATCTCACATTTAGTTTGGATAAGAGCAAATGGTTGGCTACGTAGACATTTGTCAAGACAAGGTAATTTAATTTTGAATCTGAACCCTCAGGAATGTTGTTATCTGGGCTTCTCTCCTGATTTAATTGCTTTATTTTTGGACTAGTGATAAACTATGAGGTGTCTGTAGTTACTGGAGACGTGCGAGCCGCAGGCACCAACGCCAAAGTGTTCATGCAGATTTATGGTGAGACTGGCAAAACTGAGCTGATCATCCTGGAAAACAGATCCAACAACTTTGAACGGGGAGCCACAGATATCTTCAAGGTATGATGAAGGCTGTCGCTGCCACTTCTAAGAGGGGAAAGAAAGGACCAGCCAAAAGTGAGACATCGATAGAATAATTGGCCCAATCGTATAAAAAAATTTTTTTAAGAAAATTGCAGGTCTGACAGTATGTGCTGTCCTCTATCCATATTTTTGGGAGCTTTTGTATTTCTTTTGTGAAGTTTTGTGTTTTGTGGAGGGGCTTTCATCTTCTGAGGGGCTGATAGCAAAGGGGCCATTGAAGTCTGTGATCTAATAGCGGTGTTTGTTTACATTTACTTCCAAAAGGGGGTACTCATGTTAGGTCTCAAAAGGCCTTTGAGTGACACTTTGGGATTGACCACATGTTATTGTCCCATTCTGATGTCTAGCTGGGGAAAGAAACCCCACATCTGTATAAGAATATAAGGAATCCCAGCTTGGCGTGTGGTCACACGTGCCATTAACCACCGGTACGTGTGCCAGCCCTGCAGGGGTTGGCAGCTGTAATTTCTGTGAACGTGTGAGAGCCCTGCGGATTTTGCTGTCTGTAGCGCTGTTCCAGTGAGTCACAGTGAGGTGTACAGCACGTTCCTCCTGCTATCAGAATGGTCAGAATTTAGGTTTTATACTTGTTATGCCCCGCTCCACTCAGCGGGCTTAGGGGAAGGTTGTTTGATTTACTTTGGTAGGTGTGTGGGATAAACAACAAAATTCTCAGGAGGCTCAATAACAAACTTTTACTTACAAACTTTAGAACACTAAGGTAGAATAAGGTGCTTGGCAAACTTTAAAATGTAGCCATTTCGATTATTATCATCTATAGAAATGCAGCAATATGAAAGCATAAAATTAACACTTAAGAAAGCGTATGAGGGAAAAGAAGGAAAGAGAAACAAAGGATAAGAGTAGAAAGGTATAGAGTCACCACCCACAAGTTCAGTGACAAGACTTGATTGTTGCAATTTCTGTGATGGCCAAAGTGATGGCCACAGTCTTGATCCATCGAGGACGGGGGAAGCCCAGACACAAATTTCAGTGGGTTAATAAATGCTCAGGCTAGGTGGAAATGCCCAGGTACCTCTCCTGGTGGGGGGAGGAGTTTTACACTGAGCACTTCAAGGGTCTTTGATGGTTCATGGCCCCTTCTAAGACATGATGGCTGCCTTTTCCCTCACTGTAGTCAAGCCAATTATGCCACATCAGATGGCATGAAAAACTTCAGGTCTACAAGCCAATGTCCTGGTACTTCCCTGGAGAAGAGTTTTCACACCTGAGTCATTTGTGTAAGGGAGGACACTGGCATGACAAAAAGTACTATCCCAACCTCTCAGGATCTGCTTCTTGTCAGCCTCTTCCCTTACCTGGCTGAAAACCCAACTTGCAGCCTCTGGTGGTGGGTGTGCACCCACTCTGCACCTGGGCAGCACCCCGGGATTGTTTGAGCCATTAACAATTAACATTTCAGTCTCACACCTCCTTCTGAGCAACCCAGCAGGGTATCTGCAGGGGTGAGAAGCCTTAGACGTAATTCAGGTGGGTGAGCCAGGGCCTGGCTAATCCAGCAAGAGGTCCCAGGCTGATGAGGCTGAGCAGCAGGTTTGGATCACAGCATGGACAGGCATCCTCTCCCTTCTGGACCAGCATCCTTTTCTGCTTCATGAGCTTGGGTTTTCTGCCCAGATAAACAGAGGTCTGGGGTAAAGGAATGCTCTTAGTTCTTGCCCTGTTGAGGTCAGGACATGTCAGAGCCACATGCTTCTGTATTGAAGGAGAGACCAACATCTGGACAGTGAAGCACATAGTCCAGATGGAAGTGGGATTTAAGGCACATCTGTCATATGTGCTCACAGCACAAGGCTCAGCACAGTGGTGCCTACGTCTCCCTTTGAATTTGCAGTCCCACAGAGGCTGGATCTGTCTCATCAGAGCTAAACTTGGAGCTAATTGCTGAAGCTCCCCTGAATCATCAAGACTGGGGTATTCTTCCTGCTGTCACTGGCCAAATGGAGGTGCCTTTATCCACAGCTTTACCAGTTTTTTAATGTGTATTTTTTAGATCAGTTCACCTCCTCCTGCCTCATTTTCTTGCTTTACAGAATGGAGTAACTGATGTTTATCCATTTTTAATGAATTCTCTGGGATTTAAAATGTCTACTACCTTATAAATGTTTGCTTTTTTAAAACTCTCTATAATTTTAAGATTAGGTTTCTCTGATTTTAAAGGAAATAAGCTTTCAAAAATTTATGAGTAAAAGCTATTAGCCAATATCAGATTTATAATAAAGCCATATGTACAGTGTTCTGTTTACATAGCCATGCTTATATCCTCTCTCAGATATTTATTGCTAGATTGGAAAGTTATACCCATTTTCTGTATTTTTTTTTTGTAAGCACACAAGGCAGAAGCTCTGAAACATAAATAGACAGATCTTTCATCTCCTTCATAGTATGAATATCTACAAAAGATATGGGCAAAAATAAGATTCTGTGAGCTACATGCTAATAGGAAATGCTATCAGTTACGGACAAGGCATGCAGGATAATCACAGCAAATCTAAGGGAAAAGCCATGTAAGGAAATACACATTCTTTATGTCGGGACAGCTGGATCAATTTTAGTTTTCTGATAAGCGTCTTGTGGGCAATTGATTTTGTTTTAATCTACAAAATGCTTCTAGACTAAAACCTTACATGCCTAGTTCCAGATTTCAGCCTGAAGCAAATGTTTGCAAGTTTTATAACATAAACAGTGCCTAACAGCATAAACAATGATCAGAAACAAGTCATTGATTGTTGAAGGATTGTGTCGAGTAAAATCTTCTATCCAACTTCATTAGGTAGTAATCTGGACAGATAATCTAAACCAAGAAGGTTTTGTGTCTGCTGTACTGACTAGAGAGATGTAAATCTTCTTACTGATCAGCCTTCTGCCACTGATGCACCGTAACCAGTAGTGATTGTATCCTCTCTGCACACTAGCAAAGTGTGAAAATACTTCTCCAATTTTCTGGATGAGAAGGAAGGAGAAGGTCAGTCCAAACTCAGGGTCTGTGTCAGAGATCAGCTCATCTGAGTTAACTGCCTTTTCATTATGCCATTATTGCCTCTTGCTGGGTTCATGTTTTGTCCTAAATGTAAAATATATCTTATTGTGAATTTTGAAAGGCCTCATGCACTGAGAATCTGTAAAAACCTAGTATGATGTTTTGGAATATTCACTTTTAATGGCAACATAGAGACAATACTGGTGAGGAGAGTAAGGGGGAAGTAGAGAGCCAAATAAACACAGATTCATCTTCTACCCTCACCATGGTTGCCTGGAATGTCTTCAGCTCAGTCTGTTCACATGAGATTTGGTAAGGGGATGTATGAAATGGTAAAGCAGGAACAAAAAAAAGTAAAGGTGAACTTGCATAAAAAATTGTTCTTACCCTTGCTTAGACATTTTGGGTGCTAGAGGCCGTGCTCCCCATTTTTGAGAATACGCTTTGTGAAATTGAGATGTCTTATGTCTCCCTGGGTGACGACTTTTCCTTGGCGACAGAGGGAGGCTGCAGATGTTGGCAAGATCTATAAGATTCGGGTAGGCCATGACGGGACAGGCATTGGGGATGGCTGGTTCCTGGAAAGCGTCACGCTGAAGCGGCTGAAGGCTAAGGAGTCTGATAAAAAGAAGCAGAAGAAGAAGAAGAAGAAGTCTGACGAGGAGGAGGAGGAAGAGGAGGAGGAGGAGGAGGAGGAAGAGGGGACCAAGGTGGACGAAGGAATGGATGTCTACACATTTGTGGCACACCGCTGGTTGGCTAGAGACGAGGGGGATAAGGAGATCGAGGTGGAGCTGGTGCCTGACGGGGAATCTGACCTGGAGGGTAAATATCAGGGGGAATGTGTGTGTGTGTGTGTGTGTGTGTCTGTGTGTCTGTGTGTGTGTGTGTGTGTGTATGTGCATGTATCCAGCAGCTGCATGAAGGATGATAACCACACTGCAGTGCTCGGCAGGACCACTTATTCCCCCTCAACTATCCCACTGCCCAAGGCCTGCAGAGCTTTTTACCCCTTGCTTTGGTTGATCAGTGCTGGGGAGGAAGAGGATGGTGGTTATACTAAGGCAGAGCATGGAGGAGACAGTTTGAAGATGGAATACTGTAAGATTCTCCAAGGATTGTCTGAGGCACTGGGGTCAGGAGTCCCACAGGTTACCACTGTGGCTGAGAGTCTAGCAAGCTGTAACTATCGTTATGGCCGGAGGAAGATGAAGCTGCTCATATTTTAAGCTAGGTGCAAACAAACTCCAGGCAAAACCTTTCTGTGCTGGCATTCTGGGGTTACATGCTTGCAGGGTGAGCCACAGATTTGATGAAGTGTGGCTATTCCTGGGCTCCTCCTGAATTGCCTTTGCAATTTTACTTGCAGAGAATACGTATGAAGTCCGCGTTCTCACTGGGACTGTGTGGGGGGCTGGGACGGATGCTAATGTCTTCTTGAACATCTATGGCTTAGAGAGAGGAGACACGGGTGAGCGCCAGCTGAAAAGGTCGAATAACCTCAACAAGTTTGAAAAGGGACAGGTAATGCATGAACTCAACTCACTCAAGCGAGCAGAAGGCTGGCAGAGCTCTCTCGGTTATCACGCTGGCCAGTCAGTACAACCTCTTCTCTTCAAGGCTTGGCTTCTTTCAGCTTAAAGCTCAAACACATTTTATTTCTGAAATATGTAAAGTAAAATTCCTCAAAACATTTTCCAGGGGAAGTTCATTTGAATAATAAGCCAAACAACCAATTTCCCGTTGCAGACACCTTTTGCATCTGCTTCCTGTAAGCATTCTGGTAATAATGCTTCCTCCCAGGAATACTTGAAAACCACAAACTTTAAATTAATATTGGAGAGCGTTTGTGAGGCAGCTCAAGTATGTAGGTATTTAGGTTGCAAATACTATTCTAAATGTTCCACTCGACCAGTCAGGGAATAAAAACAATATTACACGGTGTGCTGTAATTACATTATAATCCAGTCCAATTAAAGAACATCTCTAGTAGATTGAGTATTTGCCTTAAAAAAGTTTATGAACAATTAACAAGCTACTGTTATAGCCAGGAGTTTTTCAAGGAACAATTTTGAATAACAAAAAAAAAAAAAAAGAAAAAAAAAAAAAGAAAAAAATTATGGAAACAAAAAACAGCTGTGGAAAACTTGCAATCACGAAAAAAAGAGCCTAAGGTTGTTAAATAAGCTGTTAGCTGTGATTTATGAGCTTGGCACCGGTGAAACTGCAACCTGCACAGGGTTCTTCATTCAGTGGGAAGAGCTCCAAGCTGCAAATGTAATGCTCTGTACTCCTGGGAGTACAAACCTGAAGTCTACCAACATATTAATCACATTAAGATGTTTAAACTGTTATGATAGCAAGGACCATCCTGTCACACTAACACAGTTAATAAATGAACCTCTTGATTGTGGTAAGTGACAAAGGGAGGACATTCTGTGTTTTGAAAGAAAGCATATGGACTGTGTTTTGGGGCCATCCTGTGCAGAGCCTGGAGCTGGACTCAGTGATTCTTGTGGGTCTCTTCCAACACTGGTATCCTATGACTCTACACAGAGGTGAACAGGAGAATTTCTGTGGAGTCAGTATGTTTCTGATCAGTTCCAGTTTCAATCTGTGGGAAAATACCAAGCCCGAAAGGAATGATATGTAGGAGAGATGAGTTAAACCTAGAGGAAGCTGAAACTGGGATGAAGTAAAGAGAGGAGTGAAGGGTTGGGCCATCCATGGCTGCTCCATGAAGGAGCCAAGCATGAGTGTTAATGGGAGTCCTCAAAGCTCTGTAGTTATTTTTGTATACACACACAAAGAGTACCAGGAGAACTTACAAATAGCTATTTTTTAATGGGGAAAAGGACTACCCTTGACCATTTACTGCCTTTCTTTCCTGCTTTATGTGCCTTTTGCCTCCTGTGCAGGTGGATGTGTTCACCGTCAAAGCCATTGACCTGGGTGAGCTGAAGAAGCTGCGAATTCGCCATGATAACTCTGGTACCAGCCCAAGCTGGTACCTGGAGAGGGTAGAGATTGTTGACCTCAAGGAGAGCACCACGTGAGCACCCTGCTGCACCCTTTTCGCATGCTCAGAAAAGGGTTCCACGTTCTCAGGAACCTGCAGAGTTGCAGGGAGGCAGAGGAGGTGCAGAAGGGCATCGTCGTAGCTCCTCACCAGCTCACGGGGAACAGGCACCCTTTGGGAGCCTAGTGGTGATTGTGCCATTACACTGAGTGGGGGGCCATTCTGGGGTGCTTGTGTGGGGGGTTTTGCTGTCCCAGCATCTCTGCAGCTTGGTAACCAGCAGTATTTGGAAGGGAACCTCAGGTTTTCTCTGTTTCTCGTGGGAGGGACTCAACTCTCCCGCCTGGAAAGGTCCTTGAGGAGAGCCTACACTCAAGCATTTCCCTTCTAGGCCTCACTTTGGAAGTCCATGAGCTCACGTTTCAGTTGTCTTTTGTACCAAATGGAAATGTCTGAGCCAGAAGCAAATCCTGATCTGAGCAAACTCCCATGATTTTCACAGAAAGCTGGATGAGCAAAGACTGGGCTGTTCAAAACCTGAAATACAGGCTTGCCCTTGAGCTGGAACGTGCTTGAAACCACATGTGCTTAAAAGTTGCACAATGCTCTGGTGGGTGGGACCACTTATAAGGACCTAAAGATGAGTCCAGCCTTCATAAACATAAAATGCCTGGGAGACGGGAGGTTCCCTTAAGTTATTTAACTTTTTCTGGGACTTTAAAATGAATCAATCATATGGGGCTGACAGCCCAGAAACAGCACTTTGCAGTAAGTGCTACCCAACCTATTTATGGATTGAGTTCCCCCAAATGACACCGGATCTCAAAAATAAAAACAGATGTGTTGTTTGGCTTTGAATAATCTTGATTTTGGTTTGTTTTAGGTTTTTTGTGGTTGGTTTGTTTTTGTTTTTTTTTTTAAGTAGCCTCTGATCTGTGCTTTTTCGTGTTATTAAAGCCTGTGAAGTCCTATGTAAGTGCCGGGTGCTGCTGTCATTCTTGTAGGTATTATTTTCCATGCCAGCGCTGGTTAGCAGTTGAGGAAGATGATGGTCAGATTATCAGGGAGCTGGTCCCAGTGGATGAAGCATTTGTAAAGAAAGATTCTGAAAATGATGGCCAGTCTCCTGCAACGCTGGGCCTGGAACAGAAAGGTTTATATTAGCCTTGTGTTTCTTCTCTTGAAAGGAACCGAGTTAATAACACTGCTGAGGGCACTAGCACTTAGCAGTAGCAGTTACTCACTGTACTGTAATTTTGCCTCTACCATGAAATTTTCAGGTGTGAATGAAATGTGAAGGGTGTGTCAGACAGCAAGGAGTGAACCCTCCTCATTTTTAGTTGATTTAATCATCTTGCAAGATTGGACCCAAAGTGACGGAGCTAGGAAGATGAGTAACATGTTCAGTCATCGTCTTTTAAATGAAATACATATTTGTTGCTAATATGTAAGGAATAGATCTCATTCATTTCACATCATGGAATGTAATGGTTAAATGTTTCAACATAAAAGTGAGCAGGGAGTAAACATAGCCAAAGAAAGTGAAGGGACCTAAATTTATCTCACTTTCCATCTTGCTGCTTATGTCAGTTGTCCTCCAAAATAACTTTGCTTCACTTGTAAATAATTTTGCGTGGTAACCACAGAGCAGTGACACACTCCTGGGTCTGATGCTTCAAGGTGCTGAAGGCCCAACTGGTTTCCTAGCCGGTGAAAGGTTTTAAACTGTCCCCTAATTTCCTCCTCAAATGCTTTTGAATACGTGAACAATTTCCACAAGTTGTACAGCCAAAAGAGTTCCACAAAGTGTTTATCCCTTTGATTCAGGAGGACATGCTGGTTAAGCAGCATTCTGGAAACGTGTGTAACTATGGAGAAGATGTTCCATTTTGGAAATCTTGGTTAGGTTATAGCAGCGCAGTGAAGACTATATTAGACTTTTCCACATTTTTTTATGAGTTGGCTGCACTTGTTAAATGATGGTGCAGTAGAAACCCTCCTAATGATGTTGTTCTGAAGGGTGTGTTTCTGAGTATGAACTGTATATGTCGGTGTACATACCTTCTGGTACGTGTTATATGCACATACATTATTTGGTGCTGATAATATAAAGGGGGGGTATGTGGGGTTTTATTGATGAAATATTATAGGCAGAGGCAGCTTTGAGGAGTGTTTGAGGTTTCCAGGAAGCAAATGGGAAGGCTTAAGCACATTTCTTATCTGTAGATGTGCAGGCAATGCACTGAATGACTGGAGCAGGAGAAGATTCTACAACCAGATAGCCCAGCTCACCTCAAGAGCTACCACAGCATAGGAGAGGAATTAGAGATTACAGCGTGACTGTGATCAGTCAAAATGAAACTCAAACCAAGCACACATATGGTAGGAAAAGTAGAGTTAACTCCTGGTCAGCCTTCACACTCTTAAATTGGCGTATTTTATCTGACAGCTAAATCAACAACATACACTGTGAAAGTGAAAACCGGGGACAAGAAGAATGCTGGGACAGATGCCAACGTCTTCATCATACTCTACGGAAGTAAAGATGATACAGGTATGGCTTCACACAGTGTAAAAAGATGGCAACTCACTGTTGGACCCCTGAAAAGACAGGTCACAGTCTCCTTTTATATCCTCAATACCCCACCTCACTCCTTTTTAGTACCATGTTGTGTTCCCGCTGTCGGTGAACACATCGTGGTGACTTGGAGCACACCAACAGCTGCTCTAAGTCACTGCTGAACTTTTTGATGCTGATTTGCACCAGCTGCTGGTCTAAAGGTTTTAATTCCAGTTATAGAAACAGCATAGTTGACTGGGACTACGTTACTGAGCAGTGAATGCGGTGGATTATTTGCTTTCCTCAGCAATGAATCAGCATGCTCCCAAAATCCAGCCCTCCTCTGCCTCTTTGAGTGGCCCAGAAGTGTTTAATCAGCTGATGAGCAAATCCTCTTGGAAGCAGCTGAGCTGTGTATGCAGTGACTGGGATGCCCGTGAGAGTGACAGGGAACTGACGAGTAGCGCTGATTTCTTTAGCTGTGAACACAGCACAACAGCATCGTCCTTTTTTCATTGCCAGAGGATCATTCAATGGAAGAGTTCTGTATATTTTGGGTGATGGTACAGGCTTGGTCTCAGAGGAAGGGACAAAGTTCAGATCTTGAGATGAAAAGCCAGTTTTTGCATTTTAGCCACTTCCCTCGTTCCACTGTTGACATTCCCAGAGGATTTGTTTCACACACTGAACAATGTCCTTTTGCATCGCCACAACAGGGACAGTCAGCCTAAAGGCCTCAAAGATTAACAAGAACAAATTTGAGCGTGGGAAGGTAGATGAGTTTACAGTGGAGTCTGTGGACATTGGAGACCTGAAAAAAATCAAGATAGGCCATGACAATAAAGGTAAGATAATCTGCTTGGTAATGCAGTATTTCTGGTGCACTAGGCACGTTGCTGTATAAAATAACCTGCCTCCAAGACCCCAAATGTCATTTACCTTTCCGTGACAGATCCTTGCTGTCACTTTGGCTGTTGCTGCTACTATCTTTTCTGCTAATTGCATTCCCATGTCTGTGGCAATATGAGCTCAGTAGTGGCAACTTGCAGGGAGCTTTGCAACCTCTGCCTCTGCAAGAGTTTCCTTAGTTTTGCAGCCATGTCCTTAGAGAGATTTCTCAGATATCACTGAACATCATTTTTGTTTTTGTCATGTGGGACCTGTAGACTTGTCTCAATTCTGTATTAATTTTTATGTTGTTGTTTTGATTATCAAGTCTTGGCTGCCTTTCAGACATGGCTGTGTCTCTGCTACAAACAAGGTAGGCAGTGGGGGGATGCATGGATCCCTTCCCCTGTGGGGCAGCAAGGGACATGTTCATTGATAACTGCTCTGTATTATTACAAAGGCAAATTAATCCAAGCGATGGAGTAATTAGCATTTCCATGTGCACATCTTTAGCCTGACAGATATAGAAATGTAAAGCATTTTAGCTCGATGAGTTTTGTGTTATATATTTTATTTTTCCTTTGGCAAAGGAGAGAAAGATTTATTTCTCGGAGGTCTGGAACGCATTTCCCGTTGTCTGTAAAGGCTCTGTGGGTTATTATTCACTGTTATCTTTCCAACCACAGGTAATTCAACTGGCTGGTTTCTGGAATGGGTGGAGATTGATGCCCCGTCACTGGGACAGTGCCTCAAGTTCCCTTGTGGACGTTGGCTGGATAAATCGGAGGATGATGGAGCCATTGAGAGAATCATCTTTCCTGCAAAACTGCAGACAAGAGAGTATATCCCATGTGAGCAGAATGCCATTTCCCCAGGGTACACCCATCATTACAGAAGATTAAATTACACTAGCTCATGCGGTTTTATAGGCTTGGCCTCTCCCTTGAATTGGCTTTGGAAAATTTATAAATAGATCACATACCAGCTGCTTCAATTACTACAGGAAGGTTCCTCTGGGTGCTCTAGACTAACAGTTCCTGTATTTGCCAAACCAGAGAATCGTTAGAAGTCATGTGGATGTGTCTGATTTTCTCTTTGCTCCCTTTTCCCCCATCCTATCCAAGTCCTCTGCTCATTCCAAGCTGTTCTTCCTTGTTTCCAGTTTCCCTTTGATCTTGTTCCATTCTAATATTGCCGTTTCTGTTGTCAAAGCAGACACTTTGGTCTTGCTTCCAAGCCTGAGTTCTTCCAGTGCCTTTCTCAGTGTTCACCCATATCTTGCTGACCTTCTTCCAGACTTTTTTCAGAGTGGTGTTTTTCTGATAACATTGTACCAATCTGCCTCTCCTAGTATTCTCTAATTTATTCCTTACTCTTCATTCCTCTTTAAAATAATTTCTTGAGTAAACATTACCCCAGCTCAGCTCCTTGTGAGTACAAGCTTACAATTTTCGTGTCTGCTATGGCAACTCCAACTCTCCCATTCTGGCAACTTCTTTTCCTGCCTCCAGAATATTGAGCATCAGATAACATGGCCTTCATGAAATGAATGAACCATTCTTTTGCTTATTCTGTAGCCGTCTTCCTTATTTTCCCCTCTCTTGAGCATCTTTGACTACATGTAGGGTACTCACAGCCTTGAGACTGAACTTGACTTGTCCCTCCCTGATCTGCTTCATTTCAAGTTGTTGATAAATATTTTTTGTCCAACCACCACAGTACTGCTAAACCAACTTTTTCTTTCAATATGTTGGATGCCACATGATGAGGGATGAGGCTTGGTGCCTCAGAGTTGATTATCATGTCATGCCCTGCTGGGTGCTCCCTTGGTCAATCTTAAGAGATAAGTTGTACACACCAAAGCTGTCTCCTATCTCATCTCATCTCGTCTCATCTCATCTCATCCCTCAGTGTATTCATTGATGATTTCAAAACCCTTACCTCCTGCAGTTCCTTATATAAATATCAAAATTTAGAGCTGCCCAATCTCTGTTTTTCTGCCTCAGTTGCCTTCTTCATAAGTAGCTGTGAGAATAACCACACAAAATAGTATCAGTTGTTTTGTCTCCTTTTTTACTGTCAGTATCATGTTGCATGTTGAAGGTCTCTCCAAGGTCTAGGTCCTTGTATCTGCAGACTGTAAGCTAAAATAATTTCTTGTCTGATGATCTGCCAGTGTCACCTCTTTGTGCCTCTCCCAATCTTTGACCAAGGCAATTTTACGTATTGTATCTTGCCTTCTTTACCTAAACTGTCTGGAGCAGAAGAAAGCATACTCTTTACTTACTTCCTCACTTTTGTCAGTCAAGTGGAAGAAATAGGAGATTTATAGGGTCAGAGAATTGGAAGGGACCTTAAAGATCATCCAGTTCCACCCCCTGCCATGGGCAGGGACACATTCCACTAGACCCAGATGCTCCAAGCCCCGTCCAACCTGGCCTTGGACACTTCCAGGGATGGGGCAGCCACAGCTTCTCTTGGCAACCCGTGCCAGGGCCTCACCACCCTCACAGAAAATAATTTCTTCCCGATATCCCATCTAACCCCGCTCTCTGGCAGTGGGAAGCCGTTCCTCCTTGTCCTGTCCCTCCATCCCTTGTCCCCAGTCCCTCTCCAGCTCTCCTGGAACCCCTTTAGGCTCTGGAAGGGGCTCTCAGGTCTCCCTGGATCCTTCTCTTCTCCAGGTGAACCCCCCCAGCTCTCCCAGCCTGGCTCCAGAGCAGAGGGGCTCCAGCCTTTAGAACATCTTTGTGACCTCCTCTAGGCTTGCTCCAGCAGTTCCATGTCCTCTTTAATGAGGTCCCCAGAGCTAGATGCAGTATTCCAGGCCTTTGTATCTGAAAAAATAAATTGATTGATAGATGCAGTGAATACTTTCATGGGAATGAATACAAATCAGAGACTTTGCATGTGCTTCTCATCTGGTTTTGCCATGTTATCCCAGTCGATATATATATTGATGCAGATGTTGACTATATAATTTATTAATGGCCCTGAATATCATAATGATGTAGGAGTTTCTGGCATACCATGCATTTCAGTACCATAATTTGTGTAAACGTGATTTTTGTCAGCAGTCCACATCCAGCCTTTGGAAAAAGCCAGGCCTCTCTGGCAAACACTTTGCACCAGGCTCGGTGTCAGCTTAGGCTTTTTCACCATTTAAACCATTCCCTCTGTGTTATTTACTGCATTCTGCTTTCCTAACAATTAACCTGAGGTTTTCAGTTTGCCAGAGGTAACTAAACGGGTTTGATTTGTTTTATGATGACTCGTGCCAGAATTGTTTCACGGTGAAAACATGTCATCCGCATTCTAATTAAAATCATCCCTGTGGGGATACAGCTTTAAAGTGCCATGTAAATGAAATGGGTGTCTGACAGCTGAAAGTTGTGCTGTTGGTGACCTTGTTAGGGCGCTGCTTTGCTGATTCAGTTCTAAGCTGATGTTAATATTCAAGCAACAAGACCAAGTGCTACGGACTTCAGCAGAGAAGATAATTTTATATTCATAATGCATAGTGTGTGATTTTTTTTGGTCTCCGGGATTTTTTTCGCCTCTTCTTACATACTGGGGAAACTATTCCAGTTTTGTTGCAGCACAGCAGAGCAGATTTCATTGGGTTGAGCAGAAAGAATATTGAGTACCTCCAGGCTGACTCTCTGTAGAAGAAAACTTCTTCATCTCTGTCCTTCTGAGAGCTGTATTTTGAGAGCCTGGCTTTTTAATGAATGCCTAGTCTCTGATACACATAATCAGAGTTACTCCAACAGTAATAGAGATGGTGCCAGGAACCTTCTCTCTTACCCTAACAGCAATGCTGAGTCTGAAATGTAGTGCAAACTGCTACACAGTAAATAGCAAAAATGACTGAAGTCCTGGCAGAGTAGGAGGGTGGGGATGAGAAACAGCTGAGAAGATTGTAGTCAGGGGAGGGAAATGGTGGAAGTTGTTTAGGGGGTGTATGGGACAGAGATGGCCAGGAGCAGATCCTGGTGGTAGCAGAATCCAGGTGTTGAAGGCTCTGCTTATGGGTAGCAACATGGACTGCAGGGACAGTGTCTTCCTGAGGCTGGAGAGGTCCCTGCAGCTAACTGGTGATGCCCAGGCCTTACCTGGTGTTTTGATTTCAGAAAGGCTTTAAAGGAGATTGGGACAGGATTCATTTTCCCAAATGGAGCACCTGAAATCGCGTGTCCTCACAACGGTTCTAAGTTGCCATTGTGATTGTTTGGTCATTCAGAGGGTGGATTTGGGGAATGACGTGGCTAACCCCAAGGAATATGCCTTCATTCCTTGACTGAGTCTTTCTTCAGACTACATTGACTTTAGTGATTACATCTGGAGAGGTAAACACCAACCTGATGTGTGGGCTTCTGAACATATGTTTCTTACTCAGTGAGCTAAACCTCATCTCACCTTGAAAACTGAGGATATTCAGCAAATCCATAGCATACCAGGATCAGAGCCCCAGTCTTATTCCTGGGTCAGCCTTATTCCTGAGCAAGTCTGAGTCATACTCCAGCAGGACTGAGAAACTGTGAAGATAAATAGAACAAAATGAGGCATCAGACTTTGGGGTCATGGGACATTATGGAGAAACCAAACCACAGGAATAGAATAGGGAAGTATTTGTAGTCTTGATCCTTACTGTTCTGCATTCACCATTGGTCTGGCTGTAATTTAACCTGTTTGCCTCAGTGTTTCAGAGAAGTACTAAGTGAAAATAGAACAACAGAGAATTATTTTTTCCTTATGATTGATATTTGTCATATGTTTAATAATGGACATAGTAGGACTTTTTTATCAATAATACTATCTTGAATATTTATATACTGCCTTCAGTTGTCTTAACTTCATTCATCTGCCTAATTGCTCAAAAATTTATGAATTCATGTTTTGCTTTAACACTTGAGGTGTTGAAATAAATCTTGGCAGGTATAAATATAGTGGGTGTTTTCTGGTCATGTGATTAACCTAAAATCTCATTACATGAACATGTATCAAGGTCAATTTGCCTTACAGCATTAAAGGAAATTCCTTTGGATTTTCCTAGGTCTGACCAGCTGGATAACCTTAATGACCACAAGTGTGTGATTCCCACCCTGTCCCCTTTCATTGCAGAGTCTTATAATTCATTTCTTGTTTCGTTAAATGTTTCACAGTAGCATTGCTATGCTGCTTACTGACTTCTGTTGTTTTTTTTTTCCTTTTCTGCCATTCCCTGAACCAGTTGTTCCCTACGAGATCACGGTGTACACCAGCGACATCTTTGGGGCTGGCACGGACGCTGACGTCTTCATTGTTCTCTACGGATGCGATGGGATCTGCACTCGGCAGAAATCCCTGTGCCTCAACAAGAGAGAGCAACGGATGTATTTTGAAAGGAACTCGGTGAATCAGTTCATTGTGGAGGTAAGATCGAAGGTGCTCACTCTCATCTTATGTTTTCTCAAGGGGATTAAGACGAGAAAACGGAGCAAAGTGGGGGCCTTCTTTTAGGGAAAATTGTTCAGCTCTTTCACTTGTAGAATGCGCGTTCAAAACTCCGTTCTCCAGCAGTCTGACTGCGCACTGGATCAAATCTTTTCTCACTGACCTTCAGTGAGTAGCAACTCCAAGGTGCAGCACACAGTGTCCCTGTGGCCGAGTGCCATGTTAACACTTGGAAAGGCTTGTGCAACTTTGTCGTGGAGCCGTGTTGTACCAGTACGTGGATACGGGGGCTTGTCCTTCCAGGTGAAGTTGAGAGCCACTCTGAGAGGCCTTTACATCTTCCATTTCCTATACCATACTTGGCAAACAGAGGATATCAGCCTCTGTGCCTGCCGGATATAATATGTGCACCTATCCTTATCAGCTCTTACTTGCCTGAAGATTTTCTTTCTCCTGCAGTTGGCAACACTTTGAAGCAAAATTCTTTTTCTTCTGTGTGCTCAGACAGAAAAGCCATCAGCTGGTGGCAGACAACATGATTTTTCTATACCCAGGCCTAACTTTTTGAAAGATCTCGCAAGTATTTCCTGAAGTGTTTGCACAACTGTATGCAAATAGTGAACTAGTTCACATCGATGAGTGAGCTCATTTACAGCAACACAATTAGGCAATTTCTGTTCAGAGTATATACTTACTGCTGAGAATTTGTGAGAGGCAAAAATACAGCCAGCTCTGGCTCTGGCTTATCCTTTAGGAACTGCTACATGCCCTTACCTTCCTTTCCTGGCTGCAACAGCAACACTGACTTCATAGAGGACCTTACAACCTATCTCTGTTTCGGGTGGGGATTGTTTTTGTAATTGAAAGGAAATCTTAAACCAAATTTTTTTACAAGTTAAAATACTTCCAGCCCACATTGTTGTTATATAGCATGAATCATAGAATAAATCCCCAGTGTGATTCCTTAAAAACAAAGAAAAAGACTTATTTTGGTGGAGTTTCCACATAGTTTTTCATAATAGAGGTTGCATTAATCCACAGGTATAAATCTTAAGCTGAGTGTTATGGTTATATCTTTATTACATAAGATTTATTTCAGATTTGGTAGAATCTGAAGCATAGTATTTTTCTTAGATGAAGCAAGGGGAAATGCAGCGTGTTCTCCAGATTTATAACATCATATTAACCTGTCCCCAAACTCCATTCTCACTTCACCAGTTCCTCTTTCTGCAGAAGATGGGGATGAAGAAAAATATATTCCTCTTTCACCTACTTGTGTAGAGCCATAATTTGGAGTTCAACAGACCTTAAAAACAATTTGGGGGATCTCAGGAAACACAAACTGGGAATCATCTGTTTGTTTTGGTGCTTTTATCTGCCTCTATCATTTTGTATTTTGCAAAAGAGGCACAAAAGATTAGAGACTGCTCTCAGCTATGGTTCCAAGTGATGATTTGCTGGAGATGCCTACAGCAGGGTAAAGCCCACTTCTTCTTGAACATGGATCTTTACTGCTCAAGCATCACTTTATTGCTATGTATTGATTAAAAGCCTCATTGAAAGATGAGTATTTGTCCAGGACAAAAGAGGAAAAATAATTTTCCCCTGATGTATAGTTGTGTGCATGTGTGAGTTGTAGAAATGAGTTTGGGTTGTTTAATTATTTTACAGTGAATCTTGTGCTGTCTAAAGTCAGGGCAGGGCAGATGAAGTCAAACCTAGTTTGTTGAGTGTGAATTCCTTGGGTAGTGCAGTTCTACTGATTTGTGGAGTCTTCTAAAATTACTGCTGTCTTTTCTTCAGTATGGACACTTCTGTCAGCTGGGAACAGAAGGGAGTGGTCTCCAGTGATGCAAATTGATATGTTCCATTTTCTCATGTTTTCCAAGAACATAAGACTCTAAAAGCCTAAGAACAGAAGGACAGCTCAGTGTTCTTCTATGTGCAGAGGAGATTTGCAGCCAGTCTTGGGCTTTTAAAGGCCAGGTATACAAAAGTTTGCACTGAAATCAGCAAAAGCTATTACTTAGGAGCAAATTTCCATTTTTCCTGTTGAAGCCTTTGAAAGGGATGTCAGTTAAAAGTAATGAACTAGAAACAAATTACCCAAGTAATAAGGTGAGGCATAAAAAACTCATAAAAAGTAGCCACTTCATAAGATGATTGTCCTGTTGACTTTCACAGAATGGCACTGGGATTCTGTGGTGGAACAGGAGAGATAATATAATGTGCCAGGCTGTTTAGGTAGCAATTCCCAAACAATTACCTTCATTCCTACGCATTCAGAGAAGCCTGAGATGCAGGATTGCAGTTGTGCAACCCAAACTGTCTCATGCTATGGTTAATTTGTGCAGAGCAAGGTTCTCTACATTCCTGGAGTAGGAGTTCTGTGAAAACTTTTAGCTAAAATGCAAGTTAGGGCATAACTCTTAGAGGAGATCATGGAGATGCTCCGAAGGCTGGAGCCCCTCTGCTCCGGAGCCAGGCTGGGACAGCTCGGGGTGTTCACCTGGAGAAGAGAAGGCTCCAGGGAGACCTGAGAGCCCCTTCCAGTGCCTAAAGGGGCTCCAGGAGAGTTGGAGAGGGACTTTGGACAAGGGCACGGAGTGACAGGACAAGGGGGAATGGCTTCACACTGACAGAGGGCAGTTTTATGGTCGATATTAGAAAGAAATTTTTGGCTGTAAGGATGGTAAGGCCCTGGCCCCGTTTGTCCAGAGAAGCTCCATCCCTGGAAGTGCTCAAGGCCAGGTTGGATGGGGCTTGGAGCAACCTGGGATAGTGGAAGGTGTCCCTGCCCATCACAGGGGGTGGAATGAGATCAGCTTTATGGTCCCTTCCCATCCAAACCACTCTAGGATTTTATTCTATGATTCTAATATGGCATCAACGCTACTACTTGCTTCCTCATACAGACTGGAAAAATAAGAAATAAGCTAAAGAAGTGGTGCCTCAAAAATCACCAGTTGTTAATGTCGTAATATTTCTCTGCTTTTTGTTTGTTTGTTTGTTTTGAGTTGGCTTTCTGGTTTGTATTTTTTTTAATTTGGGTTTGGGGCGGGTGGTGGTGGTGGTGATTGTTCATTTGTTTTGTTTGGGTTTGTTTTGTTTTGTTTTGTTTTCCTGTAGCTGGAGGACGTTGGTGACATGATTGAAAAGATCCGCATAGGACACAAGGGTGGAGGGCTGAACTCGGGGTGGCATTTGGACCGTGTGGCGATTCGGAGGCTGCTGCCAAACGGGAAGGTAGGCTGTGAATCCCAGCACTCTGCGCCACGTTTCCACGAGCAGCCGTTTCCATTTCCCAAGGCGCATCTTCTGTATGCAAAGTGTGATTAACACTGAAAAATGACTCCCTAAAGAGCAATGCGCACTAAATGAACTTGCTGGAGCTTGGGGATCTGGGGACAACGAACATGTATTGCCATGTTTTATTCTTCGAATGTTGATGATAAGGCTCTGCAGTCATTGGCTTTTTAAAGCTTCATCTTTTCATGTGTAGCTCTGTTTTGGGGAATCGCAGGGAAGGAAGTGGAAAGTGGGTGTAGCATTTCAAAATAAAAAGTATTGTGGCTAAACAGGAACAAGAAGTAATTTCATCAGTCCCTTAATTCTGGAAGAATAAGTGCAGGGAGCCAGTACAACTAAGACAAGCAAAATGCCTGTCAGTGGAAGTCTGTGAATCACTCATGTTAAGAAAATCAAGTTAGATGCTAGGATTTTTGGTTGCTCATGTCAGCAGGATTAAGGCAGTGCAGTCAGATTGATCATCTTGATCTTGTCCACATAAGAAACTCTTCCTCAGCCCTGCTTTCAGATGCTGGCTATAGGAACAGGAATAAATCTGGCTGTGGGGAAGTTCGGAAGAAAATCACTTCTTCGGGGGTAGTCCAGAAGAGCAGTAGCTGTGTGCCACATCCACACAGCTTTTAAATCCCTCCAGGGATGGGGACTCCACTACTGCTGTGGGCAGCTGTGCCAGGGCTGGACAACAATTTCTTCTTTCAGGGGAGAAATTGTTTGCAATATCTAACCTAAACCTCCCCTCATGCAACTTGAGGCCATTTCTTCTTCTTCTGTCTCTTGTTACCTGGGAGAAGAGAACAACCCCCACCTGCCTCCACCCTCCTTTCAGGGAGTTGTACAGAGGGTGAAGGTTTCCCCACACTCCTATCCTCCTGTACAAGCTTCTTCCCAAGCCAATACTCTCTGATTTTTTCTCATGATCACGTATTTGCCAGTCTGTCATTATCAGACCCGCGCTGTATTGCCCAACCCTTGCCTCGTAAAGCTTCATTAGGTTATTGAACAAATTTACATTTTCAGAGACATTGTTATTGGTCATAGGTTAGGGAAGATGCAGAGGAACATGGAAGCCAAGGGAAAAGAGATTCCTGGGCTGCTTCTTTCTACACTTTGTGAAGTACCCGAGAGTTTCAGGTTGGGTGCTCTTCCATTTGCTCAGAAAGGGTCACAGGGCTGCCCCCCCTCTGCAGTCATTGCAGCAGCATTGAAGGGCAGATGGGTGAGAAACCTGAAGGTGGAGGGAGGGAGGAAAGCCCTGAACAACTTAGGAATGGAGAGGTTTACAATTCTGCTGATCTTTTGATTATGGCATGGGAAAGAAAGAAGAAAGCAGAGCACTGCACGATGCCGCTGATCAGCCGCAGGATATTATGACCTGCCACAGGATAGCAATATGCTGCCAACACTTCTAAAAGCTGTGCTACCTGATTAGACTGCTAAGATGTGTCTAGATGTATCTGTAATGCTGCAAAAGAAAAATGAGGTCAGTAACTTTTCAGATTAAATTGAAAGCACTTGGGTAGAAAACTAGGATTGTTGCACGCTGAAAAAACTCTGTCTTGGCATGCCAATTATATTTGATAATTATATTTCATTTGTTACAACTTGGAGAAGGGAAAGGCACTGATTTTCAGAGCACTACACCCTGCTTCTAGCTTAGGGCCAGACTCAGATTCTAATGAAACAAATTCTGTTCAGGGCTGCAAGAGGATTTTACCCCTGGTAACATAAACCAGTGCACTTTACATCACACAAATATTAATGCAATCACTAGCAAGAAAATTGCAATAAAAACTGTGGCAATGACATAGTGGTTAACAGTAATGATACAATTAACTCTTGCAGTAACTGCACATTATGTCCCACTGTGCAGTCACTGGAGTCCCTGGATATCCTATTACCAAATAAACAGTGTTCACATCAGTGGCACGTACAGCCAACAGTATGAATGTTTAGGAGCAGTTCAAAGCATCAGTGAGAGATGTGGCTGAAGTAGGATGTCTATCAGGTGGAGAGAGTTTCAGCACTGAACCTTCATTCTGGAAAGCCCCCTCTTCCCAGTCCGTAGGTGTGGAGATCAGCACAGTTCATCATCTCAGCATACAGTGAGATAACACAAGGTAAGCCAGTGCAGAAATGAGGAGGCAGAAGTTCTGGTCAGTCATTAGGTGCTGTCACTCTGCTTGTACAGCACAAATAACACTGGAAAGTGAAAGGTTTGAAATATTCTGAAGTGCTGCTGGTGTTCTTTGACACCATTTTGTTATGTCATGCTCCAAACCCCCTTACGGAGTTAAACGCTGCAAGTCTGGGGCTGAACTGCAGCAGTGCAGGAACCAGCAGAGAGGAGGAGAAATGGTGTTTCATTTCCAGCTGCAGATTTGGGCTGTGTGGACTCAAAGGACAATTCTGATGCAGACTCAAGACAGTCACACAAACCCTTTGGAGGGGTTCAGCTCCCACAGATCAACCTCTCTGGGATCTGTGTGTGGTGAGACAGGGACCGGTTAGTTTCAGGTTAGCTGTGACTGGAGTGCACCTCTGCTTTTGGATGCACAACCCATTCCTCCCTAGTGATGGTGCCAAGACAGGCAGGATCTGGCAGTTCCAGGGAGTACAGTGCTGTAGTACACAGTGATAGCAATGTTCAAGATTGCTACAGTTGAGAGCTATTCCCTTCCTTTACTGTGTATTAATGTTTTAGTATTTTATATAGTAAAAGTAGTGAAGAAAGGACCCTGTATTGGCTTGTTAAATTATCACAGTAAAGTAACTAAGGTAAAAATTATAAATACAGGGTATCTACAAGAGAGCTGGAGCAGGGCTTTGGACAGGGGCATGGAGTACAAGGGGGAATGGCTTCACTCTGACAGAGAGCAGTTTTAGGTTCGATATTAGAAAGAAATTCTTGTCTATGAGGGTGGTGAGGGCCTGGCACAGGTTGCCCAGAGAAACTGTGGCTACCCCATCCCTGGAAGTGTTGAAGGCCAGGTTGAACAGGGCTTGGAGCAACCTGGTCTATGGAAGGTGTCCCTGCCCATGGCAGGGGGTTGGAACGAGATGATTTTTAAGGTCCCTTCCAACCCAAACCATCCTGTGATTCTATTAACATACATTTATATGTTATGCATGAAAGTGATGGCACACAAAGTGCTGGAAAGAGCAGGAAGTCCCTGTGCTGTGTAAGAGAGAAATTATGAAGTTGTCAGTAAAGAAAGGGCCATTTTTTTTTCTTTATTTAGTTACTGTGAGATTAAAACTAACTTATTTTTTTTTCTTCTGTTCAGACTTGTGGCCTCTGCGACTTGCATGGTGGCTCATGTCCCTTTCTTTAGGGAGTCATAGCCTCGAGTCCCCAGCACTCAAAGCCTCCAGCATCTTACCATCTCGGAGGCCTTATGGGAGTCTGTTCTTAATGAATGATCTGGGACTGATTTTGTTTACTGAGTGCAAACCACATGTTCTATTGTTTTTGTCTGTTTCATGATATAAATCATATTTGTTTCCACCAAA